>NC_141546.1:105925000-106225000 GCF_021556685.1 Rattus norvegicus
AAGGACCGGTAAGCATCTTTGGTGCCTTGGGTGGATATCCTGCAGGGATGGACTTATGCATTGATTAGAGTATCTCACTGTTCTCATAGCATCAGTATAGATTTCATAAATTCTTGGTCACCCCCCCCAGAAGGGAATTTAAAGACTTTAAAAGATAAATTACTAGAATATTGAATATCCAAGAATTGACAAGTCAGTGTTTGAACTGTTGATTTTGTATCATATTGATAATTAAAAATAATAAATCAAATAAATTTAAAATGTTTGTATTTATCATTCAAGGAATTACTACCTGAGAAGGTAAGGAAATTATGTTCCTAGAGAACTAAGTTAATAGTTTACAAATTATTGGGACCTATAGTAAGTAAACAAAACAATGGGTGTTCATAGATTGCTTAAGTCATTAGTGACTAAGAACTAAAGACTCACTGGATGTGGGGGTGCACGCCTTCAATCCCAGTACAAGGTAGGCAGAAGCAGATAAATCTCTTGTGAGTTTGAAGCCAGCCTGGTCTACAGAGTGAGTTTAAAGCTGTGTAGAGGGACCCTATCTCTTAAAACAAAACAACAACAATAAAGAAATACTCTCTCTCTCTCTCTCTCTCTCTCTCTCTCTCTCTCTCTCTCTCTCTCTCTCTCTCTCCAGCTGTTGTTATCAGGTGAGAGACGAGATCAGTACAGTATCTAACTTCAAAATGAAAGCCTATTTGAGGGTGAGCTCACCATGGACTTGGTGGACAATGGCAACTTTCAGAAGAGAGAACACATATATTTGTCCTTTAAGGTTAGGGAGGATTTAGTTAGGCCACCTCTAGTCAAATGGTTTGTGCAAAACCTGAGGTAAGAATCAGTGTGAGGTTTTTATTAGGTTTAAAGAATTTTGAATCACCAGGTAAAGTCAGAAAATAAGGTAAAATTAAAAGAAACGATTTTTAGTTATTGCATAATCTGTTTTTCCTCTCTGAAAAACAGCAGTATAATCTTGCTGGAATCATCTAAGGGAAAAAATACTACTGTGTAGATGCATTTCCTCTTACAATAAAACATATTGTTTTCCTTAAATTCATAATGTTAAAATTGTGTGGGTAGTTTAAAAAAATCCTATTTGGCTTTCTGTAAAAGCAATTAGCCAGCATTCTTTAGTCTAATAATGGTAATTACACTTATAACAGTTTATAAGAATGCAATGTGCTTAAGTGGTCTAGAGTCTCGAAGGCACACATGATCATATAGAATATGCTTGTGTTCCAGTGCCGTTATGGAGGAGTGTACCTGAACGTTAACTTAGCATTAGAGAGCCGTGATTTCATTTTATTTATTTGTGTATCTGTGTGTCTGTGTGAGTGTATACCACATGTACATTGGTGCCTGTGGATTCCAGAAGAGGGAATTTGGTTCCTGGAGCTAGAGTTACTGACAGCCATGAGTCACCTGATAAAGGTGCTGGGGATTGAACTCTGGTCCTCTATAAGAACGGCAAGTGCTCTTAACCACTAAGCCATCTCTCCAGCCCTTCTTGAGTAATTTTGTATAATTCTGATATTATCAAATAATTTGAAATCTGGACAATTTTAAAACTAATTTTATAAGAGATAAGTTAAAAACTATAATTTTTATATAAAATTTTATATAAAAACATAATCTTTATAAGCATGAGTCCATATTAGTTTATATTGACAAGTAGGAATATTACTGGACTGATTACTTAACTCCATAGTCATTCAGAGGTAAAAAGCTCTTGTCAAATTGTATACCAGTTTAAAAAGACCTCTTTGGGCTGATGAGATGTTTCACTGATTACAGACATTTGCTAGAGAACTGACTCCTAAGAATCATACTTTGACCTCCACACATGCGCGCACGCGCACGCACACACACAAACACACACACACACACACACACACACACAGGGGGAGAGAGGGAGGGGAAGAGAAAGAATATGAGAATATGGTGTGTGGTCAGCAAGGCCCTGGGGTCCTCTTCTCTGAACCTCCCTATGCTGGGATTATAACCTAAGCCGCCGCACTTGGCTTTTACATGAGTGCTGGGAATCAAACTCAAGTCCTCATGCTTGCACGGCACCTTAGTCACTGTTGCTGTGTAGACACCATGACCAGGGCAACATTTAGAGAGAAAACATGTAATTGGGGACTGGCTTACATTTCAGAGCTTTAGTCCATTATCATGGTAGGAAGCATGGTGGTGTGTGGGCAGGCACTGGAGCAGTAGCTGAAAGCTACATCCTGAACCATACATAAGCAGAGAAAGCAAGCCTGGGCCCCGCATGAGCTTTTGAAACCTCAAAGCACTGCCCCAGTGGCACTTCCTTCTACAAGGCCACACCTCCTACTCCTTGTAATCCTTTCCCTAATCACTTTCAGGTGACTAAGCACTCAGATACAAGAGCCTTTAGGGGCAGGGGCCATTCTTATTCAAACTACCACGTACAGTGTTCTGGCTGGTTTGTGTGTCAAATGGACACAGGCTAGAGTCATCAGAGAGGAAGGAGCTTCAGTTGAGGAAATATCTCCATGAGACCCAGCTGTAAGGCATTTTTTCAATTAGTGATCAGTGGGAACCTTCGTGGGTGGTATTATCCCTGGGCTGTGGTCCTGGGCTCTATAAGAAAGCAGGCTGAGCAAGCCTTGAAGAGCAAACCAGTAAGCAGCACCCTCCATGGCTTCTATATCAGCTCCTGCCTCCAGGATCCTGCCCTGTTTGAGTTCCTGTCCTGACTTCCTTCAATAATAAAAAGCAATATAGAAGTGGGAGGCAGAGAAACCTTTTCTTCCCCGATTTACTTTGGTCATGGTGTTTCGTGGCCACAGTCTCGATTCTTTTATATGGATGTACTTTTACATCTACATAAAAGCAGTCCAGTCTACTAAAGATGATGGTTGTTTCCCTGAAAAATTAAGGGAGGAGCTGTTTTTTGGACTTTCACATTGCCTTTATAAAAGCAGATGGTGAGTGTCACTGCGTAGCTCTTTTCTTAATACGTAAGTTCACACAATTTAATACTTGGAATTATTTCTTTCTACCCTTGTCTTAGAGGTCCAGGGTAGAGTTCATTACGTTCTTAATCGAGACTGTAGCTTTCGTTTCAGTTACGGTTTAGTGCTAGGAATGCTTATTTCCTCAGCAGGAAAGAACAATTAAGCAGTTCATTAATTAGATACTGTTTATATTTAATTTTAAATTTTAAATTTGCTGCAAACAAAGTCTTCTCCATACGAGAATTAACTTGTCAGCAATGGGTAATGGGGTTTTCTTTGTGACTAAAGACTAAGGCATCTTAAATATAACACTAGCAGAGAGTATGCACTTGTGCAAACTAACAAGTTGTGTTAATAACAGAGTATGTCATTGTATTACATTATTTTATAAATATTTTTAATGATTTTGTTTTATTAATCCATTGTAATTTTACAAGTTATAAGAATTGCCAGAGACCTCCTTTAGATAGAAGAAAAGTATTTGAAATCTGCAAAAATTCCTTTCCGGGAGAGATATAAGTGACATTTACCCCTTCCCCTAAGGTCTCAGTGACAAACAGGCATGACTCCACAAAAATTCATTCTGGGGAGCCAATGAAACAGTTTGGGGGCATCGTTATAGAATATAGGTAGAGGGGGTTACTTAAAGGGGTGTGGCTCCTTCCCAAATAAGCCACTTCTAACAAGCCTCTATCAAGTAGGGATGAGGTCTTCTTGGTAGCCACATAGACAGAAGCCCCTTCCCCTAGTCTTCCTGGCCTATAGACTCTTACCCCTCCCCATGGCCATTCGAAATTAAAGAAGTAATCCTTGAGTCCAAATTTAGCAAGCTGATTCAGCTTCATTCTTTTCATATACTTATAGACTTTGGGTTCTAAAGCTAGGAATCAAGACTTAGAATTTTCTATGTAAAGCCTATTAGTAACTGCTGAATTTGTAGAAACAACGTTAGATTTAAAATATTTCTGACACTAAATGGACTTAGCTGGATCTATCTATGCATATGTGTATATATAACAACAATAACTAAGGAAGAGGTCATTGGAAGGAGTAGGATGGGTAATTATGTAAATTCAGTATTCAGATGGAATTCTCAAAAGAATAAAAAATAAATTAAAAAATGTATTTAGGACTGGAGAGATGGCTCAGCAGTTAAGAGCACCCGACTACTCTTCCAGAGGTCCTGAGTTCAATTCCCAGCAACCACATGGTGGCTCACAACCATATGTAATCAGATCTGGTGCCCTCTTCTGGTGTGTCTGAAGACAGCTACAGTGTACTTATATACAATAAATGAATAAATCTTTTAAAAGATGTATTTAGTCACTAATTCAAAGTCTGAATAGATGAGCTGTGCATGATGGTGCTTGCCTTTAATTCTCCAGCACTGAGGAGGCAGTGGCAGGCTTATCTCTGAGTTGGAGGCCAGCCTAACCTAAAAAGTGAGTTCCAGGACAACCAGGACTATTACACAGGGAAACTCTGTCACAAGCCCCGCCTGGTGGGGGGGAGAGGGAAACTTGGATGATTGTGGATACTTGTCTAGAGTGTAGTGTAGAAATATTTTTTATTCTGTTGTAATAGTCTTCTCTGAGGCTTACTGCTTCAGTCTGCTAACCTAGGGCTAATCCCAGAAGCTTCTAGCCTCCATACAGTCTTGTCTGGGCCTAGAATGTTTTTAGATGTAGAGACTTACTGCTGAAAAAGCTCATCCTTCCTAGCTCTTTGTAAACTTGGGCTGGCTGGTTCACCTCAGCTGTTATGGCTCAAGCTCTGCTCCAAACTGACTGACTGAATCTGGCTTCTCTTTCAGCTTCTGACCGAATTGCTCTGCTTGACCTTGTACTAACTTTGGCAATCTGCTCTAATCTTCTGACTCCTTCTCATTATTTGTCTTTACCACTGTCTACCTTTGTCTCTCTCTGCAACATGTCTTTCTGTAAGACTACCTCCTCCTCCTCCTCTGCATTGCCCCTTGAACAGCTTCCCTTTCCTCTCCTCGTGAGAAGTGGATATATCCTATTATGGTGGTCTGAGTATGGCTGACCCAGGGAATGGCACTATTAGGAGGTGTGCCCTTGTTGGAGTAAGTGTGTCACTGTGGGGGTGGGCTTTGAGACCCTCCTAGCTGCCTGGAAGACAACAGTCTTCTCCTGTTTGCTTTTATAACAAGATGTAAAACTCTCAGCTCCTCCAGCACTCCATGGATGCTGCCATGTTTTCTGCCTTGATGATAATGGGTTGAATCTTGTACCTGTAACCCAATTAAATGGTGTCCTTTATAAGGGTTGCCTTGGTCATGGTGTCTCTTCACAGCAGTAAAATCCAAACTAAGACATCTATTCTATCAAGTGTTTCTTCGATTCTTCACTTTGTCTGCCACTTAACTATACGTTATTTTCAAACATGCCTGCTTCCTTCTGCAAACTAACTTTACCTTCATTGTTTGGGCATAAAGGTGTGTACTAAAAGTGTGTTTATATTTTAGCCAGAGGAATTAAAGGTGGATGTTCATGCTGAGCGACACCACAACTAGAAACAGCTTTTATCAGAAAATAACACAATCTTAGGGTTCATAGTGTGATCAAATATCCTGCAACAGTGGAGCACGTTTCTTGTTCCCAACACTGAATTAACCACATCTGCCTTTAAATACTTCAGGTTGTTGCTCAGATGATGTGGCTGATGGATCATATTTTCAAGTATACAAACTTTGGAATTGTTTCCCTTATTCATGGAGACTTCTTTATAAGACAGGTAAGTGACGAACATTGTTTTTCAGTGTTCAGACATTTAAAGTGATTGATTATGTAGATTATGAAAAAGTGGTATGACCATTTGGGCTGAGTAGACCCTGTTCTCAGGTCTTGGCTCCTCTTTTGAATCTTCGTTCTATAAACATTTATTTTAATCTCACTTGAAATATACGTGATCAAGCACCTGCCACACTCCTACTCTTCAAATCTTTAGCTGAGTGGATTGGGCAGAATAAATGCTCATTTTCCTCACTTTCACATGAGAACAGTAGGTGGCCTCCCTCAGAAAGTGTGGGAATCACATGAGGTTAAACTTGTAGAGCTCTCAGAACAGTGCCTGCTGCCTTCAGCAGCATTTTACCAGGAGCACACGCACTGTCTGACTTCTCCTGTCTCTACTATTTGAAGTCCCTTGTTATGTGGTAAGAAGATATCTTAGTTACCAGTAGGGAGGTTATAATAAGTAAATATAATAACAATGATCATCATCATCATCATAGGAAATGATGAGGGACTTCATAGAAACACAAATGAGTACATCTGATTTCTGTAGATCCAGAAAAATGTTGAGGAGGATATCATATTTAGTATATGGATCAGATGACTGGAGATGAGTTGGGGAGGGCTGTAAGCTCAAGGAATAGACTCTCATAGGCGAGAGCATGGTAACTTCTTCCCCAGTCTCACTGCCTGGCAGCATTTTCACATCCACTGAGTATCACACACTTCCTTCTTGCAAAGCAGGGGAATATCAAGTGTAAGCACATCTGTGGATGGCAGTGCCACGGTTACTTGATGTTCATGTTTTTAACAACTTTAATCTTGTTTGTATGGTCCTGTGCACAGAAACTCTTAATGAATACCTGAGATTAAATGAATCTTGTTCTGAGGAACCACAAATTAAGACATAAGCCAGAAGTAAGTAGAAAGCACAGAAGCAAGCAACAGAAAGATCCACAGCTATGGAGGGAGGGTCCAGTGGGAAAGCTAGCTAATCCTCTTACGTGGTAAAGTCTGAGGAAATGACTAATGCAGGGTAGTGTAACAGTTGATGTTGATGATGAGCATCAAGAAGAAGGAAAATTCTCAGTGTACTCTGGAGTGAAAAAAAGAAAAGATGAACTCAGATCTCTTCATTTCATGGCGGTCAGGGTTTTGAATCCGTACAGGCTATTTCAGAGTAACTGGAAATTAATTCCTAAAAGAGCAACATTTTCCCCTCAGAATGAATGGTCTAGAAAAGATGCTAATTTAGTCAAATGTGTTCCTAGTACTTCAGGCAGAAGTGGGAGGGTAGGGAATTCAAGGTCATTCCTCAGAGCAAATTCAAGGCCAGCCTGGGATATGAGACCCTCTCTCAAAAAGAAAGGGGACAAGGTAGTTTTTGTTTTTTTCTTTAATTTGTTCATTTTTTCAAGACAGGGTTTCTCTGTACAATAGCACTGGCTATCCTGGAGCTCCCTTTGTAAACCAGGCTAGCCTCACTCAGAAAGAGCCACTTGCCTCTGTCTCTCCTAATTGCTTTAATTAAAGGTATAGGTCACCACCACACCTGGCTAAGTTGTACTTTTTAATCATAATCTTAATTCAGTAAGCTAGCTCTGCGTTTTGTTTTGTTTTTATTTGCGATACATTTAATCTGAAGACATACGTACTTTAAGGGGCTTTGGAACTGGCTTTGGAGCCGGCACTGACAGGAAAGAGGCTTCTGATGCCAGCTGAAGGCTGGGCCTTCCAGTAGCTTTGTCTGGTGGCTGTTTTCAGCCTCCGCGTCATCCTTTCTCGTCACTGAGATCCAGTGCATGCCCTTGTCCTGTCTGCTTCCAGGGATTTCCCTGCATGCATCTGTTCCTCATGCATATGCGTGCTGAGCATCATCAGACCTCTGTTGGCTATGACAGTGTCTCCCTGACCTACCTCGCTGGTCTTTTGTTTTCCTCATCCCAGAATCAGTAAACCTTGGCTGCTGTACAGATAAGAGTTGGGCTTACTTATGATACAAGTAGTATTATGGCATTTCCTTGCTCAAAATTTTCCAACAGTTTTGCATTTAAAGCCTAACCCTGTGATAGCTGGAGAAATAGTTCAGTTGGTATCCTTATTGCTCTTACAGGACCTGGGATTTACAGCTCACAACACCTAAGACTCTAGTTGCAGGAGATCCAACACCCTCTGCCTCACTGAGCATTTGTCGGCAAGTGGAGTACATAAGTGGAGCACAGGCTACTGTGTGTACTTGCACACACATGCATGCACACACACACACACACACACACACACACACAGTAGAGTACATAAGTGGAGCACAGGCTACTGTGTGTACTTGGACCCACACACAACTTTTTTTAATTTCAAAACAACAACAACAACAACGAAAACAGTAAAACTCAGCACCATGCCTGAGGCCCTTTCTGTCTGATCTCCTCTGGTTTTTGTCACCTACCACTGTCATCTCCTCCATATTGACCAGAGCACTGCTGTTTGTTTGTTTGTGTGTGTGTGTGTGTGTGTGTGTGTGTGTGTGTGTGTGTGTGTGTGTGTTTGTAAGGCATAGTCTTACTATGCAGTCCTGGTTTGAAACTTATTAGGTAAACTAGTCTAGTCTTGAACTCATAGAGATCCACCTATCTCTGCCCATACTGGAATTCAAGTTGTGTGCTCCCACTGCAGGCCCCCGCATGCCAAGGGTCCTCCCTCCTTGGACCTGTATCTTTTTTGACGCTTGTCAGTTGGAGACTCTGCCTTTCATCTTGTGTGGCTTATTCCCTTGTGTTTTCTAGCAGTTCTTCCCTCAACTGTCCCTCAACTGCATGGCTTGCTCACCCCGATCCTTTTCATCCCTCTTATATTTCTCTTCCTAAAACCCATTACCTGGAGTTTACCCTCCACATTCAGCACTTCTCCATGTGGTCTCCTATTTACTCCCCTGTTTCTGGGGATGGAACTGTAACTGGCCCACTATGTGGCCACCAAATTGCTGAGTTACTTTTCCTCCAGGAAGAAGTTCCTTTGTATAAGTTTGAATAGCTCCTCCGCCTTTCCACTCCACTCAAAAAGAGAAATAACTTGGGAAACCACTGTTCTATCCTATAATTGCATTCCAGTTTTGAAGCTGTTGTTTCTGTTTGAGTTTGGGGCATTTAATCTCCAACTGTCCTCACTGTGTGTGTATGCCTTCCAGGGAAGAGCCTATCGTGACCAACAGCTGCTGGTTCTCAAGAAGCACCTTGAACATAATTACAGGAGCAGAGATCGAAAATGGATTGTTTTGTTTCCTGAAGGGGGCTTCCTCAGGAAGAGGAGAGAAACAAGCCAGGCATTTGCCAAGAAAAATAACTTGCCATTTCTTACACATGTCACTTTGCCAAGGTTTGGGGCAACAAACATTATTCTGAAGGCGCTTGTAGCACGGCAGGAAAATGGAAGCCCAGCAGGAGGAGACGCCAGAGGCTTAGGTAGGGCATCTCAGCATTGCTTGTCTTGTTTGGATGAAATGTCTTTAGAGTTCTAATTCTTTTTTTGTTTTTGTTTTTTATTTGTTCAGTTAGTTTGGGGTTTTGAGACAGGATCTCTTTAGGTAGTCTTGGGCTGTCCTGGAACTATATAAACCAAGCTGGTCCCAAACTCAAACACTTCTGCCTGCCTCTGCCTTGTGGGTGCTGGGATTAAAGTTTTACACCACCAAGGCTGGCTTAGTTCTTTTTAAATAGCTTTCAACAATTAGAATTGACAGTTGAAGAGAGGATAAAGTTATAATCTCTTCATATTTCTCTTTAAAGTAGTCAATATTCACAATAAAATAATTATACTCACAATGGTGCACTAAAAATAATTACAAGTGTGTAGTCAAAGATGTCTTCCCTGCCTGCCTGGGTCTTACTTAGGGTGATTTCTGCCACTAACAATGCAAGTTACCGTAGAAGGTTATTTGCTTCTAATAGACAACAAAGTTAAAGTAATTTGGCATTATTTATTAAGACCCTTAAAGTATTAATAAATGACTCAGTCATCCTGCTACAAATAATTATTAAATGGAAACAATCTACATCAGGCACAATGGCTAGTGCCAGTAATTCTAGTACTGTGAGTCTGAGGAGGAGGAGGAAGAAGAAGAGGATGAGGAAGAGGAAGGGAGAGGAGGAGGAGGAGGAAGAGGAAGAAGAGGATTGGTTGCCTTTGATTTTAAGGCCAGTCTGGAATATGTAGTGAATTCTAGGTCAGCCTGGGCTGCAAAATGAGGCTTTGTGCCAAAAATAATCATAATCTGCATATAGGTAATGAAACTTGTCACGGGTTTACTTATAATAACCAGTCAGAGGGAAAATGGATAAGCAATTTCCATATGTCCATAGAACAGAGCCACACAAACAACGCACATACGCTATATTATGGGTGTGTGGGGGAGAGATTACATATAGGTCTTGTGGAAATAACATGAGCTCCAGACTAAACCATCAGACAGCAGGAAACAAGTGACAGAAGATGCCAGCAGCTGGCAGAGATTGTCCCACGAGCTGTAACACTGTGGCTCGTTCTCTAGAGTTTTAAAATAATGAGCACATACTGTTTTAACAGCCAAGAAAGCCAGCAGCACTCAGTGATGTGGCTCCCAAGGAGCAGGCGAGTCTGAAGCTGTTTCTGCAGGAACTGAAGCAGCTTCCTCCACGCCACCTCTGCTACAAAAGCTTTCTGATGGACAGCTCGAGGAGATTCCTGAGGCCCATTTCTTTGATAGCGTTTTAAAATTCTTTTACTATTATTTAGGTAAATGTTGAAGTGGCTGCTCTCAGAAGCGTTTTCAGATTCTGTACAGAGCATGTGTAGAAATGATGCCCGTGGAATTGCTCTGCATTTCCCTTTCATTTGTTCTTCTCAAGTAGCCACTTGGCAGTCAGCTGTCTTAATCTTTTATCATCTATTAAAAGACAAATTGAAAGAGTCTTTTAATAGAAAAGCAAAGTTCAGAGCAGCTCCACTGTTTGAGAGACATTGTGCAACGTCAGGCAGGCCAAAGCTGCAAACGAAGGTCTTCCAAACAGGATTAGTCCAGCTAACAAGACTGCTGCTCGCACAGACCGCCCAGGCAGTGCCCAGGGTGCTCTAGATCTCAAAGGACAATTGTGGTAGCAGTTGCCTACTGATGAGAAAAGAGACTTCTTTCAGGTGGCACAGGTTCTATTTATAAGAAAGTTTAGTATTTATCCTTAGTTAAATCTTAAGTTATCAGAATACTTGAAAAGTATTGTACTGTTTCGTCCGTTTTGGCATATTCCATTGTTTTCTTTGGTTTTCATATTCACTAGTACTTATCCTTGGTAAACATAACCCTGCCTTTGTGTTTTTAATGTGTACTCTAGCTGCATGACAGAATTAGACTCTGCCTGGCTACCTTTAGACGTCTCAGGGTCTTCTGAGTGGCAGCGCATCCTGAACTGAACTCAGCTGGGCGTTTTACACTTGCTGTCATCATGAGAATTTCTAAATGTAGAGTTCAGAGAACTTAGACCATCTGTCCATCCGTGAGCTGCCATCCATACTCCACATTTTCACCACATTGGCTGTAACATCTCCTTCTACCTTCCTCTCTGTCCAGTAGTTCGTTTGACTGCTTTTGCTTCGGTTTGGTTTGGTTTTGAGGCAAAGTCATGTAACTAATACAAGTACCTTGACCCACTTACCCTCCTGTCTTCCGGCCACCATCCTCTGGGTGCTGGGGCTGCAGGCCTGAGGCACTGAGTCGGAGAAAACTGCCTGACAGGGTGTTGTTCCAAATCTTGTAAGGAATTTAAAGCTTATTTTAATTTCTAACAAGGAAAAGTAATATATTATTGGCTCCTAATATAATTTAGACTCAGGCTGGAAAATGGTTCTAGGCACTTCATGTGTGGAACAGGCAATTCCACTTTAACACACTTTCTGAAAAACCAATGTTCTCTGTGAGAACCCCCTCCTTTCTTGTTCTGCTTTGTACTCATTGATGGAAACAAAAACTGTGTGAAGAAGCAGACTAAACAACTTTCCCATCTCCTCACAGTGGTGGCTACTGATCATTCCTTCTGAAGAGCAGGGTAGGAAAGTTATATATGAGTAACTCTTGCTTTTTCCCCCAGATAAGAACAGTGATCAATAATAATGTCTGTCTACATTTATTTTACTTCCATTTTTCTGCATTTGTTAATGTCCCCTAAGTACTAATATGATAAATCATGACTTTTTTACGTTTATTGGTTTAGTTTTCATTTTCATGATGTGTGCTTTCCTCTCTGGCTTTTCATAGGCTCCTTTGTGTAGGAGTGATAATACATAATAATACCTTTCTAGTGTATAATTATACTGAAAATCTGAATGAGCCATGTGTAGCAAGTAGTAGTGACCTACTGTGTGTTCTGCAGTAGTCTACTTCTTAGGACGATGCTTTCGCTTATGCTGAGAGCGCTGCTGAAGCAGTCCGGCTTCTCTCTCAGAACAAAGCATATCGGTGCTTCCGCTGCTGAAGCAAGCTCAGCACTTCAGCCACAGACGCCTCACCCAACTCAAGGCACTTTGTTTTTACTTCCAGAATGCAAATCAAGAGGCCTCCAGTGGATAATAGACACAACCATAGCTTATCCCAAAGCTGAACCAATAGACATTCAGACCTGGATCCTGGGGTACAGGAAACCGACAGTCACTCATGTCCACTACAGGTCAGTGTTATAACTCAGTGTGTCCACCACAGCTGCCTCAGGACAGGAAGAGCTTTAGTATTTAACGTAACCAGACAGTGAAAGTATTGGCCTAGTTCATGTTTATAGGAAGCAAAAATCATTCTTATTCTGAATTTTTAATATGAAAATTAATTTGAAGTAGTTATTTTCACTGATGATGAAGATTTCTAAAGCCAGTGTTCCGTGGCACTGTGATTGTTCAGATGCCTGACACTCTTAAGTAAAAGAGTGAGCGTCAAAGGATAAATATGCTCATGATGTTAACGACATATGAATAGAAATGAGTAAATTCAAAGTAATTCATTATAATGTTTCTGAACGCTTTCCTGGATAACTCAGCTGGGTTGCACCTGTAAACATTCTTTAATTAATTTGTTTTTAAAATTTTGTGTGTGTGTGTGTGTGTGTGTGTGTGTGTAATATATGCTGATGGAATTAGGTCCATTTCTCTTTTGTTATGTGAAGAGATTATAAGGGAAACCAAACCCAGAAAGAAGGAAAGGTGTTTGGAAACTATGTCATGTGGGTTTTTTGCCTCTCCCTCTGGAGTGTTGGGATTAAATACATATGTCAACACACCTTGCAACATGACTAAATTTTAATTGTAGAGTAAAATGTTCACAAGAGTAAAATCAAAAGTAACCCCTACACTTAATATAAATAAATGTCTGCTTTAGTCCAAAATGGGACACTGAGTGAGAATTGATGAGTCTTTTATTCAGAATTAGCTTCTATTTTAATTTTTTTAGATCTTGAGAAAAACTTACACCTTAAGCACATGGGCATGAGAGACACTGAAGGCTGAAGCTTTGCTGGAGATGGAGTGCAGTGCTCAGGCCTGCCAGCGCTCTGCACTGATGCATGCCTACCTGCAGGCGTTGCTTGGCATGTCTGACTTGATAAGAGCATTGGATTCTTTAAGAAAGCATTTTATTTGGGAGCTTGGCCAAGAATTTAATTTCAGGGGTTTTTTTGTTTTGTTTTGTTTTGTTTTTTGTTATTTTGGGGGTTTTTGTTTTGCTTTGCTTTTGTTTTGAGGGGCAACTAATTTAGAAATACTTAATACTTTAAGATAAAAATGCAGGCTGGGCATGGTAGCACACACCTTTAATCATAGTACTAAGGAAACAGAGGTAGGCGGATCTACATAGCTAGTGATCTACATGGCCTAGTCTACATTTCCAGTTCCAGACAGTTAGGGCTTCATGGAGAGACCCTGTCTCTAAAATTAAATTAAATTACATTAAAAACTATTTATTTATAATATTCAATTCAATATAATATTCTCATATTCAAGAGCATATGAATGTTAACCTTTTGACTTATTTGCTTTAGGTCTTTTTTAGTTAACAAAACTAATAGGCCAGTTCAAGCCAAAAAGCTTTGCAATTCAAAGATGATAGCTTTGTGTACTGGAGAGATGGCTTAGCAGCTAAGAGCACTAGCTGCTCTTCTGGAGGACCCGAGTTCAATTCCCAGCACCTACATAGCAGCTTACGACTGTCCAACTCCAGTTCCAGGGGATCCAACACACTCACACAGACACAACAATGCACAGAAAAATAAATAATTTAAATTTAAAAGAATCATTAAAAAAAGATGGTAGCTTTGACCTTACATACTGACAGTAAAATTGTAACCTTCTGTGACTCTTAATAGAGCTGCCTGACTCAGAAGTTCTAATGCATGATGTATGCATAGCTTACATTGGTATAAAGAATATTATTAATATTACATGTATATAATCAGCGATTTTTGAATTTTTCTTTATGGAAAAATCTATTAAAAACAGAGCTTATATTTAGTAATTTTATTGCTAAATATAATATTTACAAATTTACGATTAATACATTATTTTGGTTTTCCCTTCTGCTTTTATCTCCCTAAAACAAAACAAAACAAAACAAAACAAAACAAAGGCCCTTCATTCGCTCTCATCAGTGCCCAAAACAGAACAAAACTCAAAAAACAAAAATTATAGTATGGGAAAGTTTAGCTGAACTTAGTGATGGACATGTGCAGTGCTTTGCTCCTGAGAAAGCAAAGGCAAGAAAATCACAAATTCCCTTTCAACTAAGATAATGTCTAGGCAGTTTGACCTATGTGAGAGTCTGTCTGAAAGTAGGGGAGAGAAAGAAAGAGAGAGAAAGGGAGGGGGAGAGGGAGGAAGAAAACACTTACCACCAACATTGCTGTGTAGTACCAAACTGAGATCAATGAAAAGACTAAAGTGTCCAAACCTGTGATTGGGGACATTGAAAATGGGTGCATAAAGGATGAGCCGATGGCTCTGAGCCATTAACTCACTGTGGAAGTCAGTGCACTTGCTCGGTCAGTGTGCCTATAACAGGACACTGAGGAGCTGGAGAAAACAAGAGGACCCTGTGCAGGCACCATTCATGCATGTGGTACACATGGACACCATTCAGGAAGGTGCTCATACACATACAATTAAGTGGATAAATCTAACCCACGGAGATGGGATAAAACCAATGCAGTTATGGGGACATCAATACATGGTCAGTTTGAAGAGTCAGTATTCTTTAAAACCTCTGTGATCAAGCTGCTTTACTTGGGTGTCCAGTTCTAGAGAAATAGAAGGTACTAATTTTGGATTATTTTATATCTGACACCCAGGTAGCTGCACTACTGCACCAACAGTGATCTCTACCACTGAACTGTAGCACTTTCCCTAACAACACCCTGCCTGTCCACTGTCCCTGCCTGTCAGATAAGAAGTCTCAGCGATGCTGGGGAAATCACTCAGTAGTTAAAGCATTTGCCGTTCAAGCTTTAGGAGTAGAATTGAGATCCACAGCACATGGGTAAAAGCCAGGTAAAAGCCCATGTATAATTCCAGCATATGGGAGAGGGAGATGGAGTCCCAGAGCAAGCTGGCTGGCCTGGTTTACAATGTCATTGCTCTCTGGGTTCTGTAAAGATCCCACCTTACTGAAGGAATTGGAGAGTGATCGAGGGAGACCTTGACATTAACCTCAGGCCTCCACATATACACACATGCATCCTTACACTTGTACCACATAATGGGAAAACACACACACACACATACACACACACGTGAGATGGAAATAAAAGAAGTCTTGGAGTCATCCTTGACTCCTTCCTTCCTTCCTTCCTTCCTTCCTTCCTTCCTTCCTTCCTTCCTCCCTCCCTTCTTTCTTTTCTTTCTTTCTTTCTTTTCTTTCTTCCGCACCTCCTATGTATGTAGTCAGGGAATCCTTGGTCTGGCTGTGTCTTTCCCTCTGGCAGTAGCCACCATCACCTCTGGCCTCTGACTATCTGCAGTTCTTACTGGCTTTTCTGTTTTCACCTTGGTCCCTTGTGGTGGTTTGAATGATGAGTATGTACCCCACCCCAATAGGCTTATATATTTGCATGCTTGGTCCCCAGTTGGTGAACTGCTGGGAAGGATTAGGAGGTGTGGCTCTGTTGGAGGAGCCAGGTGTGTCACTGGTGGTACAGGAAGCCCAGAGTCTCTCTCACTCTCTGCCTGTGGATTGGAATATAAAGCTCTCAGCCACTGCTCCAGTACCCTGCCTGTCTGCTCTCCACCATGATAATGCAATAGCTTAACCCTCTGAACCTGCAAGCAAGATGAAATGATTTGTTTTATTAGAGGTGCCTTGGCATAGTGTCCCTTTCATAGCAGTAAAACAGTGACTAAGACATTCCTCTAGCATGCATTTCCAATCTAATATCCAGAGTGATCCTTTTGAAATCTAGATTATATCAGCCTGTAGCTGAAGTGATGTGATGTCTCATCAAAGAGCTGGAAGCTCTACAGCGTTTGCCCGGGTTCTTCCCTGTGACCTCATCACCTGGTGCTTTCGCTTCCGCCCTGCGCTTTTCTTGTTCTTACTGTATGTGCCAAGCATGTGCAGGCTGCTTACTCTTCTCCAAAGGTCTGCAGGAGGAGTTCCTTTTCTTCCTTCCCGTCTCCCTGCAGCCAGTATGCATAACAGCAGATTTGGAGTGATTCTCTAGTTTTAAAACCATACAAAAAGGAAGGAATTATGTACCATGTTTCATAAATTATAATGCATATTCTTCATATTAACATCTCTAAAACTGTAAAGCATCCCAAAAACAATGTAATAAAACATTGTTTAATATTTGATTGACAGGCAGCACAGGAAGTACCGTACAGATGGCATTCAGCAGAGAGACTTATTTCTTTTTTTTTTTTTTTTTTTGGTTCTTTTTTTCGGAGCTGGGGACCGAACCCAGGGCCTTGCGCTTCCTAGGCAAGCGCTCTACCACTGAGCTAAATCCCCAACCCCGAGAGACTTATTTCTAATTGAACTACTGAGGTTCTTTTTACAATATGCATATGTCCTTCAATGTAAAACAGTCAATTTAAAAAAAACACCCATAAAACTAGAAGCTTGGGTTTAATGATTATTTGATAATTGCAGCAGAAGTTTTATTATTATATTCTGATTATTGTAAAAAAATTAGTAAGTTTGTGTTGAGAAGTATATCATTTGGTAATCAGGAATATTGACATCCTCAAATGATAGTCTGTGTTTCCATGTTCTGACATTTTCCTCTGCAAAGGGATCCATGACCAACCGAGCATCCATACCTAACATATTCTACTGGTTCTGTTTCTTCAGAGAACTTCTTTTTTTTTTTTTTTCCTTTTAAGACAGGGTTTCTCTGTGTAGACCTGTCTGTCCTATAACTCTCTCTGTAGACCAGGCTAGCCTCAAACTAAGATCCACCTGCCTCTACTTCCTGAGTGCTGGGATTAAAGGTGTGTGCTGTCACTGCCCAGCTCTGAGAACGCTTAACATACTATAGTAACATGTTTTTCCTGTAAAATTGTTCACATTTGAAGAAATTTGGCCCAGAGGATGAAAAAGTAAGCTTTAGATGTATGTCATAACACTGAGGTAACCATCAGACTAGACTTGATATGGTACGAGTCCGCTCTTCTATACGTGGCACTAAGTGTTAAGTCAGTTTTCCCCAATGCCCCGCATCGTGCACTAACACTAAAGCGTCCCACCTCAGCCAGCCCAGGGTCTGAGGAGTGTGAGGCCATCGGTGAGCTATGGTAGCTGTGCCCTGGCAGAAAGCGAGCGCCCTTCCTCTATTTCTCTCCTGCTGCAGCTTTGCTTTCTCGGTGCTCCTAAGCTTTGCTCATTTTGCCCCAACTTCCCTCTCCCCCAATTGTTTTTTTTTTTTTTTTTGTTCTTTTTTCCGGAGCTGGGGACCGAACCCAGGGCCTTGCGCTTCCTAGGCAAGGGCTCTACCACTGAGCTAAATCCCCAACCCCCCAATTGTTTTTTTTAAGACTTATTTATTTTATGTATGTGTGAGCACACTGTAGTTGTCTTATTTATTTTATATGTATGTGAGCACACTGTAGTTGTCTTATTTATTTTATATGTATGTGAACACACTGTAGTTGTCTTATTTATTTTATATGTATGTGAGCACACTGTAGTTGTCTTATTTATTTTATATGTATGTGAGCACACTGTAGTCTTATTTATTTTATATATGTGTGAGCACACTGTAGTTGTCTTATTTATTTTATATGTATGTGAGCACACTGTAGTTGTCTTATTTATTTTATGTATGTGTGAGCACACTGTAATTGTCTTATATATGTGTGAGCACACTGTAGTTGTCTTATTTATTTTATATATGTGTGAGCACACTGTAGTTGTCTTATTTATTTTATATGTATGTGAGCACACTGTAGTTGTCTTATTTATTTTATATATGTGTGAGCACACTGTAGTTGTCTTATTTATTTTATATGTATGTGAGCACACTGTAGTTGTCTTATTTATTTTATATATGTGTGAGCATACTGTAGTTGTCTTATTTATTTTATATGTATGTGAGCACACTGTAGTTGTCTTATTTATTTTATATATGTGTGAGCATACTGTAGTTGTCTTATTTATTTTATATATATGTGAGCACACTGTAGTTGTCTTATTTATTTTATATATATGTGAGCACACTGTAGTTGTCTTATTTATTTTATATATGTGTGAGCATACTGTAGTTGTCTTATTTATTTTATATATATGTGAGCACACTGTAGTTGTCTTATTTATTTTATATATGTGTGAGCACACTGTAGTTGTCTTATTTATTTTATATATATGTGAGCACACTGTAGTTGTCTTATTTATTTTATATATGTGTGAGCACACTGTAGTTGTCTTATTTATTTTATATATGTGTGAGCACACTGTAGTTGTCTTCGGACACTTCAGAAGAGAACATCCTATTACAGATAGTTGTGAGCCACCACGAGGTTGCTGGGAATTGAACTCAGGAAGAGCAATCAGTGCTCTTAACCACTGAGCCATCCAGGCCCCCTGCCCCCCATTGTTTCTTACATCTTCTTGACCTTTCATGCCATTGAATCTCTGGGTTCTGCTTTTCTCTTAAAAAAAAGAAAAAAGGAGGAAGAGGAGAAGGAGGACAGGAGGAAGAGGGGGAGGAAAAGAGGAACTTAATGTTTTCGTTATTAGAGTTTCCAGTTGGAAGGTTACACATAAATCAACTTCAGATGTAGGTTCTGAGGCTGCAGAGCTGGCTCAACAGTTAAGGACACTTTGTTCCGCCTGATAACCCGAGCTTGGTCACCTGAACCCTCATAGTGGAAGAGAACTGATCTCTATAAACTGTTCACTGATCTCCACACACATGTACACCAGCATATGTACATGCATGCAGATGCAGATGCACACAAATAAATGTAACAACAGACGTCTGGTCCTGCTTCTGTAGTGAAGTCAAGGATGTGAGGTAAATGAGTCCTTGTCAAACACAGTGGATCTTCATCCTCTGGACCAAATTTCTTCAAATGTAAACAATTTTACAGGAAAAACATGTTACTGTAGTATGTTAAGCGTTCTCAGAGCTGGGCAGTGACAGCACACACCTTTAATCCCAGCACTCAGGAAGTAGAGGCAGGTGGATCTTAGTTTGAGGCTAGCCTGGTCTACAGAGAGAGTTATAGGACAGACAGGTCTACACAGAGAAACCCTGTCTTAAAAGGAAAAAAAAAAAAAAAGAAGTTCTCTGAAGAAACAGAACTAATATGTTAGCTATGGATGCTCGGTTGGTCATGGGTGCTAAGAAGGCCCAGAGTCTTGTAGCCTGCAAGATGGACGCCCAGGAAAGCCTGTAAGGTAGCCTCAGCCCAAGTTACAGGCTGACCATTTAAGAGCCAGTGTTATAGGCCCTAATCCAAGCCTGCAAGCACATCAGGAGTCAGGTAGTGTAAGCAAGCCCCAGTACTAATATGAAGGCCTGAGAGAAGCAGTTATATAGTTGTGAACCTAGTCTAAAGCTTGAGGAGCCTCAGAAACTTGTAGTAAAGAACCACAGTTATAACCAGCAAAGCTGATTCACTGTGGTGAACATGTAACTGCAGACGCCATATGCTTTGTAGACATAGCTGGCCTTGAACTCACAGATCCCCACAGATCCCCTCCTTTGCTAGGAGTAAAGCATGCACCACCGTGGTAGCATTTCCCACTTTCAACTCCCTTTAAGATCTAACAAAGTGTCGTTGCCGCTCTCTTTTTCTTTTGTATTTTGAGGCATGGTCTCACCATGTAGCCCTTGCTGTGCTAGAACTCACTTGGTAGACCTCTGGCTGGCCTCTAAGTTACAGAGACCCACATGCTGCTGCCTCCCTAGTGGTGTAATTGAAGGTGTGCACCACAACACCTAGCAGTACTCAATATGTTTGTTGTTAACACATAAACTGCGATTTTCATTGTGACATGTTTGTGCATATACACAATATATTTGATACTGTCCCCTTCTGATATCCTCTCTGAGTCTCACTCCCACTGATCCAGTGTCCTCTTCCCAGCTAGCTCCCTTCTCCTCTCATATCTTTAGTTATTTGTGTGTGTGAGTAGCCTAATGAGTTTCAGTGGGGTTGGTCAGGAGCATAGCTTAAGGGGTTGTCTACAGGAGCACAGGCTCCTTACCAGTGACTACAGTGTTCTCCCTCTCCATCAACCATGAACTAGATAAATCCTCCAGAAGAGTAGAACCTCGTGAGCTTAGTTTAGTTTTATTGAAAATATTATGCCTGAAATATAAACATCTTAGAGCTTATGTTTTAGTTGACTATTGGTTGAGCATAGCTTTCATTGATGATCATTGTTTAATCTGAGCCAGCATGGACACAACACCTATCATCTCAGCATTTGGGAGGCAGAGGCAGAAGGACCAAGAGTTCAAGTCCAGTCTTAGTTACAGAATGAGATCTTGTTTTAAAAACAAACAAAAAAAGCAAACAGCTATCAGGTGAGATACTGTCTCAAAACATGAAGAATTGTTTGTTCTATGCATATGAGTGTTTTGACTACATGTGTGCACTGTGCCTTTGGTGTGCCTGGTGCCTGTCTCCATAGGCACTTAGAAGAGGGCGTCCTAGAACTGGAGTTAGAGATGATCGTGAGCTACCACGTGTTACCCAGGTATTTTGTCAAAATTTAAGTTAACCTCAAAAATTGAGGAAAAACTATAAAATACGTATCAGGAAAGCTTATATAAAATAAAATATCAGAGAAGATGGTTGTCTACAGTGGCACTCAAAGTATTTCACTGATGTCAGTTGAGTTAAGCAGACCTAGGTTTTGACACTGCGCTGTATACAAATGTGAATTACAACACAGTTGGATGGAAAAAGGAAAGAAATCAAGTGGCTCTACACAAGAAAGTGTGAGTGTGGGGCTGGGGATTTAGCTCAGTGGTAGAGCGCTTACCTAGGAAGCGCAAGGCCCTGGGTTCGGTCCCCAGCTCCGAAAAAAAAGAACCAAAAAAAAAAAAAAAAAAAAAAATGTGAGTGTAGCCATGGACTGCAGGAAGGAGACAAGAGCATGGTGTAAGATAGCTGGATCCGTATTCTCAATGGAAGCAGAATAATTTGAAATGAGAGACTTCAGACTTACAAACTACAGGGAAGTGGTGGTGAAAGAGAGTTACAAGAGCTTGTGTCAGGAGCCAGGATCAGCGGAGGGAAGGTACATGGAATTTTTTTGTTGTCTAACTTACGTTTGCTTTAACTTTTGAAAACTAAGCTTATGTTCCTTAGACAAACAGTTTTAAAGTCCTGAATCTCACTTTTCTAGACAGCACTCAAGCAGCAGCTTTGCCATGTCCTGGGCCTGAGCAAAGGTTCAGGGCCTCATTTAAAGTCAGCCAGTATCTGACTGCCTTGCTGTTCTCATCCGTCTGCTAGATAACTAGCTTCATAATACCAGGGAGGCCTGTTCATGTCAGACTCTGCATGATTAGCCTCTCCCACCTGTGGGAGACGACCCACGGATGGGAGTAGTGGCACGACTGAGTCGAGGGTGAATCACGAGCTTTGTCAGCTCGAGTTTCATAGTCTTAATGGCTTAAAACTTCAATGTACTAACTCAGATCTTAGAGTCTATACGCTAAACATTATTTCATATGTCTTTTTAAAGTATAATCTCATGTAATGCTCTTAGGATTTTATGGATTTAGGGAAATGCTTTTTATTTAAAAGTACATTCTAGATTAAAGATAATAAGAACTTTCATTCCTTAAAAAATGACAAGCTTGTTTATCATTTGGGTAGCTGGCTATTGGAATTATAAGGACTTATGTCTGGTAGGTCTAAGTGTACTTTGCTAACTTTCCCAGAAACTCCTCTTATTTTGCTTTGGGGGAACAGGTGTTTAGTACAGTTGATCCCTGACTGTATTAGAAGATTACTTCATTTTAATATTTTAATCTCATGGTAACCTAACAAGCAGCGTAAAGAGGTAGACTGCTCTTGAGAGGGAGCATTTGATCTGCCCCCCCCCCCGGCTGTGTTTTAGTCAAGAGAATGTCCAGGCAGCTCTGGGCAGATGGTAGGATAAAGTCTCAGTCCAAATGCTGCCCTGCTGTCTGTGCCAATCCCCGTTTAAAGTGACAGATAATCCAGCAACCACATTGTTCTTTCAAGAATTCATTCATTAAACCCAAACTTTTGCTATTTAATTCAGTCTTATTTTTAATGTTAACATTCTCATAAGAATATAGACCTTTGATCTTATGGCTCCTGCTAACTCATCCTTGAATTAATATGGCCTGGTTTTAAATTATCACAAATTAAATTAATCTTATATAATACAGCATATACTGCAAATGTTAACTGATGTGATTCAACATATTTTTTTATCTCTTTTCCAACGAATACCTAATCAGAGATAATCACTGGTCATATGGCCTTCATTGAACAGAGAACACTGATTGATTTGTGCTGGGTCTTAAAGGGCAATGGGTAGAATTTGATAGGGAGAGGGTAGGTGACAGGCATCTTGCAGAATAGTTACTGTGAGCATGCAGGACTGTGAAGTGGAGCACGCATAGCAACCGTTAAGTAATCTATACGAGAACAGAGAGCGAAATGTAAGAAATAATTCATCATTGGAAACCACACTGCCATTATAAACAGTAAATATGAAAGTCAGCCTCCACTCATGGCCAAATCCTGAACTTTATGTACACTTCTCTCTGAAGGACACGCAGCTCACTTCCCTGGCCTTTACTTTTACTTCATAGGCCACAGTGATGGCAGGACACACCAGAATCACATCATATTATGATTATCCTTATGATTGCAAATATTTTTGTTAAGATTAATGTTAAAATGAAAGCACAGGATTGCTGAACACTGACAGAACTCTGGATGACCCCCAAGAACTGGTATGTGCTAGTTGGGAAGCACTGCTGACCATGGTCCACACGATGCTGGTCTTCTGGTTTTGTTTCGTTGTTGTTGTTTGTATGTTTGCTTGTTTATAAAGAGTATTATCCTGCAGTCTACACTGATCTGGACCTCACTGTATAACCTGGGCTGCCCTCAAACTACAGCTAACCTTCCTGCCTCAGTTTCTAGAGGGCTGGGATTGCAGGCATGAGCATCACACTCAGCTAACCTAGAGCCTTCCGATTGCTGTTTTCTACTTTAAAAGTCTGATTGTTGGGGTCGGGGATTTGGCTCAGTGGCAGAGCGCTTGCCTAGGAAGCGCAAGGCCCTGGGTTCGGTCCCCAGCTCCGGAAAAAAAGAACCAAAAAAAAAAAAAAAGGAGTAGAGTGATGGATGACCTAGCACATTCAAAGCCTGGGGTTTGATCCCCAGTATCACAAAAACAGGGAGGCACCTGGAGAGATGGCTTCAGATAAAAACACATGTTCTTGCAGAGGACACAGGTTTGATACCCAGCACTCATGTGGCAGCTTATGGCTCTCCATAATTACAGTTCCAGGGAACCAGTGCACTCTCTGACCTCCTCAGACTCACACATGGTACACAGACAGACATTTGATCAAAACTCTCTTACACATAAAATAAATAAACCTTTAAAAAAAATCTCTTCCCTGTTCATAAAGCCAGTATTCTGCTATACTTGATGAAAAGCCATCATTTTGGGCAGATTTTGCTTAGTTTTCACTTTTTCATAAAGCAACATTGCTAAGGAACATTCTTTGCCTAGCACTTAAATCACTTTGTGTGTGTGGTTCATTAATAAAGTTAGGGTTCTGAGTAGTTTTCACTTCTGAATTAAAGCAGTTCTTTTTATCTTTCTGAATGGCCACAGGATTTTCCCAATTGCAGATGTGCCCTTGGAAACTGAAGACCTCACCAACTGGCTCTACCAGCGCTTTATTGAAAAGGAGGACCTCCTGTCCCATTTTTATAAGACAGGTACACAGCACCTCCCCTACCACAGTTCTCGAGTTAAAGGACAGGTACACAGCACCTCTCCTGTGCACACTCAAGTTAACAGGGATTCTGAGCCTTGCTGCAGGCAAGAGAAACATTTTTCAGTTATTCTCTTTTATTTTTAATGATGTGGGGGGTGGGGGTACCTGTGGGTACGTGCTGGTGAGGACAGGGCCAGAGGAGGCCAGAGGCTTCGGGAACCCTGGAGCTGAAGTTAGAGGTGGTTGTGATAGAGGAGAAATGGTCCCCAGCCCCATGGGTGCTGGGAACAGAACTCAGAACCTTTGAATAGCAGCAAGTCCTCTTTAACTCTGAGCTACCTCTCCAGTTCCCTTCTCAGTTGTTTAGATCACAAATCAAAACCATTCTGTTAAGAATTTCAACTTGGAACTTATGGAAAGGAGAATTATGCATTCCAGTCCTGACAGCGCTGCACAGCCTTGGGTGCCACAGCTCAGGTACACAGTGACAGAGGTGCCGTTGTCAGAGGGCGGAATGACAAACGATGGCCATACCTGGGCTCCATTGCTCCGTCGTCATTTACGTGCTCCCCTCCCTTTCCAGGAGAGGTCATTTATTCTGTTGCATGGTTTGGTTCAGTCACTGGCCCACTGCTGTGGCAGCAGGTGCCCCTCTCTCAACAGAAAGCAAAAGAGTAAAGGTTTCTTTTGTTTACAAAAGGGCACAGTTTACTGCTTTCAAGGGTACAGAGTTGTTTCCCTGGGGATGGAAAGGAAATCTATCCTTGCTCCTTTATACTCTGAGTACTCTGTGTACTCCTTAGCTACAGAGTCTTGGTAGCACAGGCCTGGGAGGTTGAAACAGGAGTATCCCAAGTTCAAAGCCTTCCTTGGTAACTTCCTGAGACCTTATCTCAGAATAAAAATCACCACTCAGGCTGGAAGTGTGGCTCGGTGGTAGAGTGCTTGCCTAGTATGGGGCTCTAGATCGAGCCCTAACACCAACACAGAACAAAAAATACAGGGAGAAAAACACGTGAAGGAAGAAGAAAGGAAATTAGAAAGACGAAAAGTAATGTTGGTTGGCACAACCAGCATACTTTCCCAAATGGCTGTGCAGTAGGCCAACTTTTTAGTGTCTAAACAGTGGAGAAGTTATATAAAGGAATAGCCTAGTAAGAGCACCAGTGGAAGGGGAAGCCCTGGGTCCTGCCAAGACTGAACCCCCAGTGAACGTGATTGTTGAGGGGAGGGTGGTAATGGGGGGAGGATGGGGAGGGGAACACCCATAAAGAAGGAGAGTGGGAGGGGTTAGGGGGATGTTGGCCCGGAAACCGGGAAAGGGAATAACAATCGAAATGTAAATAAGAAATACCCAAGTTAATAAAGATGAAAAAAAAAAAAGAAGTATTCAATATAAACAAGACTAGTTTAGCCTTTGAGATAAATAAAGAATTTTATACTGAAAAAAATAAATTGAATTATTAACATTAAAAAAAAGGTGTCTGTGGAGGGTCGGGTTAATGCAAAAGGCTTAGCAGGCAACATAGGGTGATCAGAGAGTAACAAGTACACACACACACACACACATGCACGCACACACACACAGACACACACATGCACACACAAACGCACACACACACGCACACACACAGACACACACACATGCACACGCACGCACGCACACACGCACATGCACGCACACACATGCACGCACACGCACGCACACACACACACGCATGCACACACACGCACACACACACATGCACACACACGCACGCACACGCACACATGCACACACACGCACGCACACACACACACACACACACACACACACACACGTCTCATGCCTTGTGATAGCTGGCATAAACTGGAGCAACAGTGGTGAGCATCTTGAATAAGGCCACCTGCACACCAGACCTTGAGACTGGGGAATGCCCCTGTGAATTGCTTCTGAGCAGCAAATCCCTTTATAGCCGGCTTACCCCGGGGATTATCAGCAAGGACAAAGACGGAATGCTGAAAGTGTCATAGATGGTCTTGGTAGACTGCAGCAAAGCCATGTCGCTTTCCTTCTAGAAAAAGTAGACGTGCTCACTCCGTGTCATCTTTCTTATTGTGACACATGGAGGAATTCTGCAATGCTTGCTGTATTTTGAGAATGTCAGTGTTACATAACAACTTTTTTCTTTTAAAGATTTATTTATTTTATTTATAGATGGTTGTAAACCACCATGTGGTTGCTGGGAATTGAACTCAGAACCTCTGGAAGAGCAGTCAGTGCTCTTAACTGCTGAGCCATCTCTCCAGCCCCACATAACTACTTTTGTGGCAAAAAAAAAAAAAATGCTATTTAGAAATTACTTGATGTCAATCTCACAGATCTTGTGTCTGGCCATGGTGGAAATGTAAGTGGGGAGCAAGGCACTGGACACAGTCGGCAAACCCACAGGGAGAAAGCAAAGAGGACCTGGGAGATGGGAAGAGCCAATGCTGAGGGGGTCGTGCTTTTGATCTGGGGAAACCGCTAATGACAGTTCCTTACCCAGTGGGCAGAGGATTTTGGCAGAGGTTGGGTTGCCAAGCAGGAGAGGCAGCTGAGAAGTGTGAGTTAGAGGAGTCCCTCAGAGTAGGGCAGTACACAGGACATCCTAACTGGGTGAACCAGCTCAGCTTGATTCCACTGTGTCTGTCTTGTCTTGTAGGAGCCTTTCCTCCTCCCCAGGGCCAGAAGGAAGCTGTTTCCAGAGCAATGACCCTCAGCAACGTGTGGATACTCCTCATTCAGTCCTTTGCGTTTTTGTCAGGTTACCTGTGGTACCACGTCATTCAGTATTTTTACCATTGTCTATTTTAGGAACTGACTTGGACTTGCTACATAGGAGTTCAGACTTCTTCATACATGTGCATTATTTTACATGTGCAAATCAAATATACAAATCAAAATATATAAAAAGAAAAGGAAATTCAATGGATGGATTAATGTTTATCCCCCTTTGGGATATTTTAAAACTCTACTACAATGAGGATCAGTAATACAATGATGTGCTAAGATATTTTAAGAACTTCTGTGTTTTAAAGAGATACACTCTACCATACATTTACTCAAGCATCACACTGGGAGAAGAGGAAATCATAAAATCATCCTAGAAGACTCCGAAAGAAACTATTGCCACCAGATGCACTTAGTCATCCCCTGTGACTCACTTGTGACCTTTAGTTCAGGTTCAGAAGCTATGCTCCTCTTTCCTAGGACAGAGCGCCACAACATTAATGTGTCTACCCTTCATGCTGAGGTACTGGTAGCCTGGAGAGCTGGTGGGCACATCCTGAGGAGTGGTCTCACCATCTGGCAACCCTGGCTAAGGTGCAGTATGGGCGTTCCCTGAGGAGTAGTGTGCACGCCCACCTGACCTCGCAGACCCTTGGAAGGCCAGCTCAACCCAGTACCGTGTTTACATGTGCTAGTGCTCTCCCTCCCTTCAGGAGAAGGGAGCACCCACTTTCTCTTTTTGTATAGAAGGCATATCATAGAATAATAATTGTATTTTACAAAATGCACTTTTATCAGATGCAAATATAGCAAAGGATAGTGACCTAGCCTGAAGCAAAGGGAAGCCTCATCCGTGAGCAGGCTCCCAGGAGGCTTTCCTGTCTGTGCTTGCCCATGATGCTCTAGCACCATCTTCATTGGTCACCTCCCTGACCCCAACCCCTGCTGGTAGCTGGATCCCCTCCCCCAACTTTGATATTTTAGCACCAAATGTATTTGGGGGCGGTTAAAGCAAAGCATCACAAAACATTTAAATGACCAGTTTCAGGGAATTAGAGTAGCTTTTAGGAAATAAGAGGTAGAACCAGACCTTGGCTTGCAATAGTGACAAGGCCTCTTGTGGACCCCAGGGTCTGTATGTTCTCTCGTTATGTCAAGCAGCTGCCCCTCTCAGGGTGGCAGGAACAGGAGACAGCAGTTCAAAAACTCTTCCCAGTCTCTTCCAGTTGTCTTCTAAGAGGGCAAAGTCAAGCAAGTTTCTGTTCATTGTAGAAAACTTCTTAAAGATTTGTTATTTTGTTCGCGTGATTTACCTTACAGGAGAACTAGACTTTACAAAAATGCGGGCTCTGTGTCAGTGTTGAGACAAAGGGTGGGTTTGGTTTAGAACAGTCAAACTCCTAAACTTGAAAGTCAGTAAGTCAGCAATTGTTTTCTGTGGCATGGGCACTGCAGATTCCCCTCTTGTTACTAATAACACAAACAACAGTTCTGAGAAACAGGTTGTAAAACAAAAGTAAAGACTAATGTTTTCTGTTTTCAAATAAACCAAAAAGAGTAAAAGGAGAGATGTGAATTTTCCCCAGTTGTGCGGGAACCAAATAAACAGCAAATAAAAGCCCCTCACAGCTTCATCTTTAGCAAACCCCAAGCATGTACAGAAGAGAATGATGTTACCTGAAATACCTCACTGGTTCCACACTGCTGGAAACTGAAGAAGGCTTTGGTGTGATAGCAGTTGTTACAAGACCTAAGCATTAGCTCTGGTGTACAGGGACAGTGGATGCATGAGAGCAGTCTCAGGATGAACTGAATTGAGAGAGACATTAGTTAGTTGTCTGGGGGAGAAGCTGCTCATTGTCAGCAGAGAGTGCTAGATGGCAGAGCATTTCCTCATTGCAAAGCCAGCTACAGACGACAGTGGCCAGTTCCTGTAAGGAGATATATATATACATACATACATACAGAAAGTGACTGGCCCACTTTCACCACTGCTGAGGAGTATGACAGTTAAGAATACATGCTAAGTTAAATTCACTCTTCTAAGGTGTTACTTTCAAATACAGTTGTTGCCACAGTCTCTGGTGTGACAATGCCTGTAGATGTGTGAGCTGACCTTTGACAGTAGAGATGAGCTGTAAATACATGTGTATTTGGTCTGTCCTACACCTCTCCAGTCCAACATGTCTTCTGTGTACAAAACATATAAAACATGCTTGTTTGAGAGTATTGGTACTGCCTTCTCAACAGTAGCTGGAGTCCACCTGCTTGTACTAGGGAATGTGACGAGAAAATAAACAGGTGTTCTTTATGGCCATCTTGAGAAGCCACACTATGCCACTCTAGAGAGATGAATAGAACTCCCCATTTGTGCTCAGTGTGTACAGTGGGATGCAAGGGAGTTATTGTATTCAGTCAGGGGCGGGGGGAGGGGGAAGCAAGGCTGTGTCAGTTCACACTGGCATCCTTAGGGCTGCAGCTCTTTTTGCCCTCAGCTGGGTTGCCAGGCTTTCTACCGCAGGCAGGCTGGGCAACTCAGTACTAGTCCTTGGACCACAGGAGGGACCAAGCAACAGCTCACCTCATTTCAGAAATGGTTTTATGCAGTGACAGAGAAGCCAGTGAGCAGAGGAAGCAGGAAAAGCAAAAATGGAATGAAACTTGAATAGACGGGGATTTACTAGGAAGTGTGAGAATGATAGCTGTGGGTTCAGATCTATTATTAGTTCTTGGTATTACAACTCTCAATTCCTACAGTAAGAAACTAGGGAATGCTGAAGAAGTCATCAATTACAGGGTAGTTAATCCAGTATTAAGTCATAGGAAGCCAAAAATTCGATTTTCTGTAAGAATTTCTGAATTTTTACTCTCATTGAACTTTTTCTTCTAGGGATGCTTACTACTTTAAAAGTTGACTTTAGTTCTTATCCTGACTAACCTTTGTCTGTGAGTTATGACTGTGTTAGTGAGTAGTTAAGTAACAGGAAGTCAAGACAACCAGCAGGAGGAGAAAGCACCAAAGCCAGCAGGCATAACCTGAAGGCTGGAAAAGGCAAAGTTGGTGCAACTGGAATTGTCCTGGAGGTGGAGTCTTAGGTCAGCCACTTCGGCCCTCAGTGGTGGCAGCCCTCGGGTGGCTGTGGTGCTGCTGTCTGGGAGGGTGCTGAGGAAGCTCCTCACTCATGGCCATGTGGCTTTCTTGTCATTAGTCAGTCTTAGTGATGTATTTGACAATCGGTACCTTAAAGACGTGCTCACCTAGTTGTTCATAGCTACGATCAGAGATGGTCTCTGAGCATAGGTGGTCTTATGTATCCGGTGTGTGTTTAAAGAGAAAAATGTTTGTTTGCGTCACCGACCAGGAAGGGTTAACTGATCTTTTCTGTGGTTTTTCATCCTTTCCTTTGAAGTCACTACACAATAATGAACACAGGATTTCTCTCCAAAGTTGTCATTACAGAGTGTGTTGGGCTCTGGTCCACAAGGATGGACGGTAATGGTCTTCCATGGGATTTTTGCCCTGCAAGTACTCTGAGCCTGGTCTCTGTCCGCAGGAGGGGAGAGCCAGACAGCAGTGCACAGCAGGCGTGCGAGTTCACCGTGGTGGCTGGAGACTGATGTCTGGGACCACAGGGGAGCCGGCATGCTCTGAGCATGCGTCATGCCCCAGCCCTCCTCAGGAAGCTCAGAGTGGGCTCTGAGGATGCGCTGAGGCTCCTAGTTGTTGGGGAAGAATGGCCAGAGTCAAATGAAAGATGCAATCTGGAGTTTTCTGAAAAAATTCCATCTGAGGATTTTTACATTTAATATTTTTTTAAAACAATCTAGAGAGCAAAAAAATGTACATGTATTGTAGCTGCAAAGTGTGCAGATGCTTTGGGTGGCTTTGTCTTACTGTGTAAAACTGTTGAACACGACTGTGGTGCACAAATTCTTTCTGTGTAAGGAGTCTATGCATTTTACAGTAACATCTTATGATTGGTAATGAGACAGTTATACAGTCAACTGCCATCTTTCTTATTAAGTGCTTTCACTTTCCTTAGTTATTACAAAGTTTATTTATTTTCTACAGGTGGGTTTTGTGTTCATGATGCTGTAATGTTTACTTCAGCTAGTTGAGCTCTGTGTGGTCTGCATGTCACAATGTGTGTTCTGAGGTGACTGTAAAGGCTGTGACAACTGTAATTCGATGTTGTAAAGGGCTGGTCACCTGTGGATCTGGCTTCTGAATGCATCGGGGATGATTTTACCAGATCACCTTTTCAGAAATTTATATGTTGTAAACACCAAAAGAAGCATTTTCTCAGCAAAAATTAATAGCTGGTTCTATTTTTTTTTAATGTAGAGAAAATAAAGTTGATTTCCTTTTTTTCAAAAACAATGCTTTTAATTCTTAAGTGGGGGTGGTGTCTGCTGTGCGGAGCTCCTCGGCAGTCCGTGCTGCAGCAGTGCCTGGAGCGCAGCATTCATGGCCGGGGAGAGAAACCTTCAGGTTCCTTCTTGGGCTTAAAAAGACTTGGCCCTCTCTCCAGTCCTCTCATTTGGTGTGAGCTCCTGGGAAAATTATGTAAATATACATCCATGTGTTATAAAGTTTGCTGGTAACATATTTGATGCAATTAGCAAAGAATAAAATATATTTTTGTTTTACAATAAATCCTTACAATATAATTATCATTGCTGAGCCCTCAGAGCCAACTTGTGACAATATCAACCGTGATTTGATTGGTAGCTTTATGCCCTGCCCTGCTACACCAACCATCTCCAGATAAACTCTGTCTATTGTATGATTTATATTAAACTCTTACCCATGTACAGAACCTCCTTTTAGTTTCAACGTCAGCTAAAAGTTTAGATAATTTATTTTTAATTATATTAAACCCTAGAGTTAAATGATCAGCTCTTAGAGGCAAGCTGGAGCTGCCTTCGTCACACTGCTGTCCTGGTATTTTGTGTTTTGATTTGTTTTAATTACTAGTGTTGAATAAAATTCTCAGAATTGATTTACTCACTGCTATCACTGGCCCTTGCAGGTTTGAGAGTGGAAAGGGACTGAGAGTAGCAAGAACAAGGGGACTTTCAATCCTGGAAAGCCTGAGGACATCAGGCTTCCCAGGGAGCGCAGGGGCCAGCACGCCAGATTCTCAAAGATGGGTGAATGTGTACACCTATCACTAAGATTTTATTTTTTGGACATTAAAAACATTGATGGTTTAGTTGTTTGTTTGTAGAATGTGTCCAACCCATTGAAACCTTTAATATATTAAACTATCTTGCACAATCCTACCAAGTAAGTTAAATTGTTACCGTTGAGCCTACCTCTTCTTTTCCTGGCTGCATTTGGGATGCTGGTTGGGTGAGGCTGCAGTTTGTTTCCCCTCTAAAGTACTTTATGTGGAAGACAACAGATTATGGGCCCAAAAGGAGATTTGAGGCTTTTTGCGATCTGTTGCTGACCAGCCCTATTCCCTATGAGTTTGGGGAAAGCCATTGTTTTTAACACCCACTTAATATGAAAATGTTTGTTTAAAAAAATGTTTCTTGCTGGTGAAAAATGTATTTTTAAAAGGAAAAACCAAAATCCTCTTTTGGTCTGAGAAGTCAGCTGTATGAGCAGGTGTGACCATGTCATAACATGCTGATGTCATAGAAATCAATAAATTTTTATCTCTCAGGAATTGGGTGACCTTGTTCTTAACTCTTAAAGGCTGGAAGAAGGTAGAGGTGGGGAGAATCTGGCTGGAAGAAGACTAGAGGTGGGGAGAAGCTGGCTGGAAGACTAGAGGTGGGGAGAAGCTAGCTGGAAGAAGACAGGGGTGGGGAGAAGCTGGCTGGAAGACTAGAGGTGGGGAGAAGCTGGCTGGAAGACTAGAGGTAGGGAGAAGCTGGCTGGAAGAAGACAGGGGTGGGGAGAAGCTGGCTGGAAGACTAGAGGTAGGGAGAAGCTAGCTGGAAGAAGATAGGGGTGGGGAGAAGCTGGCTGGAAAACTAGAGGTGGGGAGAAGCTGGCTGGAAGACTAGAGGTAGGGAGAAGCTGGCTGGAAATAGACAGGGGTGGGGAGAAGCTGGCTGGAAATAGACAGGGGTGGGGAGAAGCTGGCTGGAAGAAGATAGAGGTAGGGAGAAGCTGGCTGGAAGAAGATAGAGGTAGGGAGAAGCTGGCTGGAAGAAGATAGAGGTGGGGAGAAGCTGGCTAGAAGAAGATAGAGGTGGGGAGAAGCTGGCTGGAAGACTAGCGGTGGGGAGAAGCTGGCTGGAAGAAGATAGGGGTGGGGAGAAGCTGGCTGGAAGAAGATAGAGGTGGGGAGAAGCTAGCTGGAAGAAGACAGGGGTGGGGAGAAGCTGGCTGGAAGACTAGAGGTAGGGAGAAGCTGGCTGGAAGAAGATAGAGGTAGGGAGAAGCTGGCTGGAAGACTAGAGGTAGGGAGAAGCTAGCTGGAAGAAGATAGGGGTGGGGAGAAGCTGGCTGGAAAACTAGAGGTGGGGAGAAGCTGGCTGGAAGACTAGAGGTAGGGAGAAGCTGGCTGGAAATAGACAGGGGTGGGGAGAAGCTGGCTGGAAGACTAGAGGTAGGGAGAAGCTGGCTGGAAGACTAGAGGTAGGGAGAAGCTGGCTGGAAGAAGATAGAGGTAGGGAGAAGCTGGCTGGAAGACTAGAGGTAGGGAGAAGCTGGCTGGAAGAAGATAGAGGTGGGGAGAAGCTGGCTGGAAGACTAGAGGTGGGGAGAAGCTGGCTGGAAGAAGATAGGGGTGGGGAGAAGCTGGCTGGAAGAAGATAGAGGTAGGGAGAAGCTAGCTGGAAGAAGATAGAGGTGGGGAGAAGCTGGCTGGAAGAAGATAGAGGTAGGGAGAAGCTGGCTAGAAGAAGATAGAGGTGGGGAGAAGCTGGCTGGAAGACTAGAGGTGGGGAGAAGCTGGCCACTGTGAGTGGTCCCCTTTCACAGTCAGGAAGGAAAACACTCCCCGGTGGGTGCCATTGTGCCATGTATGCGGAAGAAACTGGTAACCAAGGAGCAGGACACAGTGGGCTTGAGACTCACTCTAGAGGCAGGGATGCGTACTCATTGTTTGGCTGAAGCAGGAGAGTTACTTACTTTTATGTGCATGGGTGCTTTTGCCTACGCTTTCATGCCGGTGGCCCCTGAGGTCAGAAGGAAGCATCAGCTCCTCTGGGACTGGAGTTACACTTTTAAGTTGCCACATTGTGCTGGAAATTGAACCTGGGTCCTGGAAGAGAAGCCAGTACTTTTGGGGGTCCAAGGCAAGGGATGGCATTGAAGACAGTGTTTCTCTGTGTAGCTATGTTGGTCCTGATACTTGCTCTGTAGACCTGGCTGACCTTGAACTCAGAGGACCACCTGCCTCTGCCTCCAGAGTGCTGGGATTAAAGGGCTGTGCCTCAACACTGGGCTCAAGGAGCCAGTACTCTTAACGACTGAGCCCACCTCCGAAGCCCCACTTGGTGTTATTGAGGAAATGTGGAACTGAGTGAGAGCGTGGATATACCAATTACCGGTTTGGGTTCCTTTGTTTCCCTTTGGTATAAAAACTATCAAGTCTTAACTGCAGTTTTCTATCAGTTGATACTGTATCAGGACCAGCTGATGGTTAGGTGAGGGCAAAGAAAATAACCAAAGGTGAGTGATCAGAAGAACTGGAGCTCTGAGAAGAGGAACCAAAGCTATTGGGTAATACAGGGAAGAGCAGGCACTGCGGTCCACAGCAGGTATGCACACTCCAGACACACAGACTGCAATGAAATTAGGACTAGGAAGTCAACTTCCATTCGTATATGCCTACCTGCATTTCTGATGACTGTCCCCTGAACAGGAGAAAGGCATACCTAACTCACTAGGAATCTCCCTCCAGAGGCCCAGCAAAGGGACAGTTCGCCATGCTGATGACTCAACGCCCTTCCTGTAACCAAGGCTCCCACAATCCACAATAAAGCTTTTTGTCTACCCTGGTGTGTACATGTTCCAACGAAGACAAAGGGTGACACTAGTGTTTGGGCCTGTCTTGGATACATTGAATGCTTATGTGGGACAATGGGCAGTGGCAACTCAGCTTCCAAAAGCACAAGTAGCCAACACGGCTTTGTGGAACACAGCCCAGGAGCAGCAGCACTTCCACCAGGGACTTCCCCTGCGGAACCTGTGTCAAGAGGAGTGAGAAATCGTCTTTGGAGGTCAGCTCTACGGTACCTTCCTCGGCTATTTGAATAAGAACATTGTGTCTAGGAAAGTTCTCACACTTGACAAATGTGCCAGCAATATCATTTGAAAAATGCTCTGAGCTACCAAACACTTAAAGGATGGTTAAATCTGTGGTACTGACTCATTCATGTAAGGCATGTTAATCACACTAACAGCTAGCTCAAAAGTTATGGCTCATGCCTAGTGTGCACAGGGTCCGATCCTCAGAGGTAAAAAGATTGGTCTTGCCAAACACTGTGAGGTATACTGTAATCCCCACCCCCGGGAGGGTGGACAGACAAAGCAGGAAGATAGAAAACTTGAAACTAGCCTGGACTACACGGTGGTGAGCTGGAGATCAGCCTAAGCTACAGAGTAAGACTCCGCAGTCTATGCATGGTTTGTGGCACCAATCAGCACATGTCTCATTGGTCTTCAGAGTTGGGGGAACATTTCCTTCTTTGGGTTGGTGTGTGTTCTTGTGCAATTTCACCCCACACAGCATTTGGACAGCTGCTTTGAGAACTGAGGACTAACTGGTTCTCGGTCCCTAAGTTGGAAGGTGATGAACTGTTTTTGTAGAAGATCCAAGTTAATTCCCAGCACCCTTGTTGGCCTGAATCTCCAGGGCCAGGGATCCTACATGCTCCCCTGAACTGAGCAGTACCACATCCTACACAGATGCACATACATGATTTAAAATAGTCTCCTTTAGAAAGAATGCCAAAGGTTAAGTCTAAGTATTACTGTTTTTTAGGCTTTTGGGACAGGGTTTCTCTGTGTAGCCCTGACTGTCCTGGAACTAGCTCTGTAGACCAAGCTGACCTCAAACTCAGAAATCTGCCAGCACTGCCTCCTGTGTGCTGGGATTAAAGCACTGGTAGATTTTGAAGTAAACAGAATAGTCCCAAGCACTAAAGGACAGTGCCTTAGAATAACCCCTGACTCTCATAGAGACATCTCAGCCTCCAAACAAAGTTTGAGGTCTGCGGCTTTTACCTTTTCCATGTGGATGGGACCTGTTTTGCCCTATTCAGTGTGAGCGGGAAAGAACACTTTCATTTTAGACTAAAGGAGAGACTCTGATCACATACTTCCTGTTCTTTCTGAATTCTAGGTCTGAAACTGACCGAGGGCAACTAGGAGCATCTAGTGCCTGTCTTTCCTTCGACTGCCAGGGCCCACTGACGAGGACCAGAACCTGGGGCTCTGCCCATTGAAAAATGTATTTTCCTCTCAGTTCCATTCCTTGTATGTCAAACAGGGAGCTGCCAAGGAATGGTTTTCAGGGCACAGGGAGTGGGTGTGCTTTGTAGTGAAGGAGAGCTAATGAGTACGACTGTGTTGCTGACCCCACACAAACTGTTCTAATGCCCTCAGACAGCAACAGGAATGAGCTTTGAGGTCACAGAACCAATTAGGAACTCAAGGAGACAAGCATAGAGGAAACCGGATCGGCTAGACAGAAGCATTACATACTCTCAATAGAGACCTATTTTTTGCTTCTGAGACGTGATGTCACCTGTGGTAAGGACCTTGAACTCATTATCAGATGGGAGAGAAATATTTCTGGTGTTTGGTCCTCTCTGCATAGTTCTTATGGAAGCCACGGCATTGAAAGCTGCTAAAACTTTTAGATAGATGAGCATAGTCCTGAAACTCGTTCTCCTGTCTTTGGGCACAAGTCCCTGAAATCTGACCCTTTACATTGTTAAGTACTGTGCTGGGTGCTCAATTCTAAGGAACTGAGGAAGCACAGGAGGTAGGCAGTGTAGGGTTGGGTCTTGGTGATCCTTCCTTGGGGATCAGTGTTGACTACAAAAGGACCTACCCGGGACAGCAGGTGTGAAGAGCTGGCATTTCTAGCTGCTCTCACAAGTTGGAATAGGTATAGAGCTCATGTTTTGGTTGATCCTGTTTCCTACGGTGCAGGTCTAGGGTGAACACCACATGGTTCTTGAAGCTTCTGTGCCCTTTCCTTGCCTGGCCTTTCTCACAGCCTGCTTGGTCCTCTTCCCTCCTGTGACTGGTGTTGCTGGCTAACTGTTTAAAGCAGTTGTTTTGTGTTCAGTGTCTGCATGGGTTTCCTTGGGCAGTGGTGGAGAGGAGCTCTGGGACCCAGCTTGGTTCTTCCTCCTTTAAGTAGATGTCTATACACACATGGAAAATCCACTTTGGCTCCCACCGTCTTGGAACTGTCATTCAAAGTGAAGTACATCTGAGAGAAAGTCTCAGGGCGGGGCGGGGGCGGGGAGTTGATTGGGGGATACAAGGAAGACAAGCTGAGGGAGCACCTCAGAGCAGCTACAAGGAGAAGGCTGCACAGACAAGGTTAATGGTTTCCTTGGAGAATGCCCACCATGCTGCATCGAGGAGGGAACATAGGGAGGTCACCTGAATCTTGAAAGGGCTTAGAAAGCCTCAGAACTCGTCACAAGCGTGGAGTCCACGGGGACAGGCACTCTCTTGTCACTGGAAAAGGTCACACAGAGGCTGAGCTGGATGGTGCCAGGGTAAGCAAGGGTGGGAGGTTACAGCTGAGAAGGGTTGGAAAAGCTGGCCCTTTTCCCTGCTCCTCCCACCTCCCCATGTACCCTTGTCACAGGGAGTCTGGTCAAAGCCTCCACTGTCCTGGCTTTTCTGTTGCTCTCAGAGGAGGGAGGAGCAGTGAGCTCAGCCTAACCCCACCCAGCACAGAATCTGTAGAGGCCTCTCATAGTTTAACTCACCAGAAACAACCATCATTGGTGTGACCCAGTGCAAAGTGAAATTGCCAAGGTCCTGCTTCAAAGCATTAAGAATTGTGACAATGTTCAGAACACTCAAAACAAGGGAGGTCACACTGAAATGACTCAAAATGTCAGCTTTCCAGGTACCAGCACTGAGAGGTGAAATGGACACAGGGCCCACTCCCTAACCCAGAAGCTATCTGCAATTGCTGCCTGGGAAAACCAGTTTTCTCCAAAGGCCATGTCAATGGGTATGCCAGACACACTGTGGGGCAGACCCTGTCCAGAAGTAGCTGCCACCCAGCACAAAACAAATTCCACATTACTGGTTTTGTTGTTTTGTTTTCTGTTTCTGTTTGTTTCAGGGTTTTGGTCTTATTGGGGTTTTTGTTTTGATTATTTGTTTGAGAAAGAGAACATGGAGTTAGGTAGTAGGAAGATGGAGAGGATCTGGGAAAAGTTGGGGGAGAGGAAAACATCAAAATATATTGTATGAAGAAAATTAGAAAGAATACAGAAATATATATATATTTAAAATATATATTATATACTATATATATAACAAATATATATATATCAGCCCTGCCACAAGGGCCATCAAGAAGGGAATGAGGAAGGGAGAGAAGCCAGGTCCCTGGGGGAGGAGTCAGACTCCTGTGGGAGGCCCAGGCTGAGGAGGGATGGTGATCGCTAAGGAGACCTCAGTGTCTGCTCTCTGCTGCTCTTCTCATGCTATGAACATGAACACTAGGGGAAGGAAGAAAACTCAACTGTATCCCATCCTCCTCCCAGGCAATAAACAAGGTGCTCCTGGACACTAGGGAAGGATGAAATGTTCAAATGTAAGGACCCCAGAATTTCCCCAAGAAACAGGGTACCCAGCCAGGTTCTTACTGTCCCCCAAGTGGGTACAAAAGGGTCCCCTGGCACAGCAAACACTTCAAGGTCCAAAGCATTTAGGCCTGAAGTCAGAAGCTGCTGAGGGTGAGGTCCTTAGGACCACACGTGTTGTCACAGTGGGAACTGAGAGCCAAGGCAATGTGGCAGCACCAAGACACCTGTATGATGGCCTTTGGGTTTCCTGGGGACAGCCTCCCAACAGTATGTGGACATTGCAAGATCTGTGGCTCCTCTCTCCCATCTTCTGCATTACAAGGACCAACACAGAGGCAGAATTGTGGAGCAGTGGGAGGGAGCAGTGAACTGTTGTGTACTGAGTGTTTACTGAAAAGAGGCATAAAAGGGGACAGGCTATGTTGCCATTACAGCACAGGTGGCATTGGTACAATCTAGGGATCTTCATAGGGTTCATTCATTTTCCCTGTCAATCAAAGAGCTAAAAGGCAGGAAAAACACAGCAGGTAGCAACAAATGACAAACTTGATCACAAATGAAGAAGTGTGCACATACACACAGCAAAGCACACATATGTGTGCGCACGTGCACATACATACACACACACACACACACACACACACAGAGAGAGAGAGAGAGAGAGAGAGAGGAGAGAGAGAGAACGCAAAGCCTACAGAAAGACACTCCCCAGATCAGAAAGGAGATGAGATCTGTTTTCTCTCTAGAGAACTGGAGTTGTTTGGGGTGGCTTGGAATTGGTTCCCTTTCCCGAATTCTGGGTCAGTCAGCAAAGGAAGAGAAGCTGATGTGCCCACAGCTCCACATAAATGTGGTTAAGACTAGCCTTGAATGTACTTGACCAGCCTGAACCAGTCAGCAAGAATAAGGGGCAGCTGGTGGGACAAAGGTCTAGAAGGCTTGCATATCCACACCTTGGAGCTTGTTAGATTGGCAGATTGTCTGGAACCCAAACTGCTAGAACAAGCCAACTGCAAGAATGGTGGAGACACCTGATCCCAAGTCACAACAGGATTCTTCCAGGTCCTTATCATAGGAGCTCAGGCCTGAACTTAGGACTTATCTGGCAGAGGGGCTATTATGCCTGCCCTGTCTGCCTTCTGGGTTCCCAGGGGTTCATCTATATGGGAATGTGTATACACAAGGGTGAGTCGTATGGGCACGGGTAACATAAGATACACATTACAAAAATGAGCTTTCTCGGGGTTAGGGATTTAGCTCAGTGGTAGAGCGCTTGCCTAGCAACTGCAAGACCCTGAGTTCGGTCCCCAGCTCCGAAAAAAAGAAAAAAGAATGAGCTTTCTCATTGGGCTTGGCACCATCTACCCATCCACAGACCTGGATCTAAGTGAAATGTTTCCTATTCTCTGAGAGCCAGAGGATGCCTATCCTGGTACCACGGTACCACAGAAGGGAAGAGGCCCCCAAAAGTCTGCACACTGGAAAATCTATTCGCATAGTAACGATATAGAAGTGCGGACCTGTGAGAGGAGACAGGATCAGGAGGGTGCTGCCCTTGAAATGGGTAACGATTGGTCACAGGGGTCAGTCAGAGAGGAAGTGAGTTCCTGAAAAAAAGGCTGAGCCCCTTTCTTCCTGCTCTAGTATGTTTCCGTTAAGACAAGCCTTGCTATAGCAGAGGCGAGCCTAGAACTCACTACGGTGCCTAGGCTGGCCTTGAGCTGTGGAGGAGGAGCCCTACACCCCCAGCTGTTATAGACATCTGATGGAAACTCAGCTTCTCCATGTGATCCACCACCTCCCTCCAAGACTAGGTTTTAGCATTAACCACTCAAGCTCTGTGGTACCTGGTTCATGTTCCCAACTACATAATTTCTCTAACGTAAGAGATCTTGGCTACTGAGGCTGTACATCTAGTGAGGACAAAGCCAAGTCTGACCCAAGGACTTGGACTAGAGATGGTGGATTTCCAGAGTCTGTTGTGATCATCTTAGATCCTGGAGGAGGAGGCAGGAGAAAAACAGTAATGTCCCAGAGCACCAGCAGTAGCCATGTGCAGTAAGCCAGGACAGAATGGTCAGTGCCCTGACGGTGAACATTTGATCTTTGACTCAGGTTCAACCACTAATAGCTGTCCTTGCTCCAAAAGTGCAGAAGAACACACAGCGCCAGCACACAGAGCACTCCCGGATGCTCGGGTCAATGCTCAGCACAGGGGCAAGTGCCCAACGCACAGTGGTATTGGTAAATACAGAACTCTTACTAACTTGCAGCCCTGCACTCAGTGGGAGCCTCAGAGCTTCAGGGCACACATGCAGAGTTCAGGGTGACTCTCACACTGTGATTTTGCTGTTTACAATGTGTCTCCCAAGAGCCCCACATGGAGGGGCACAGCCTGACATTCCTAAGCTCAAGAACAAAATCAGGACAGATAGACCCCGGCAGCCTGCACAGGGGTTAGCCTTACCTCATACATTCATCTCCTGGGGCCGCCATAACCAACTGATCCTAACAGGACTGCTTCAAAAGACAGAAATGTATTAGAATTAACACATGTTGGGATTGTCGGCTGTCCTAAATCACAGCGTTACCAAGGCTGGTCCTGCCCCTGCTTCTGGTGACTCACAGAGGCCTTGGCTTGTGCCTCCATCTCTGCTCCACCTGAGTTTCCTTTCCCCATCTCCATAGCTTCTCTCCTTAGAACTTTGCCCGTTCCATTAAGAGCTCTGAACTCAGGACTCTCAATCTCGATCCATCTCAAGATCCTGGGAGAGTTTTGTCTTCTGAGGCAACAAACTGGGGTGATGTGAGTCCAGGACTGTCCACAGTTAACACTGCTCTCACAGAACTCTGAGGAAAGCTCTGACGCTAGGAGAGAACGTGGTCCACACAGAGCCAGAAACTGCAGAGAGAAGGGTAAGGTTGGTGAGTCCAAATGCCCGGTGTGGGCCTGAGGCCAGCTCCCCCAGGTTATCCAGACTTGTGGTTCTTTGCATTGTTTTACCTGCCCTAAGCTGAGTCTCTCTCATTTATAAGCGTTCTCAGGCTGAGGATGGTTTCTTTAGTGGATTACTTGCTAGAACGCATGAAGCCCTGGATTGGATTCCCAGTACTGTATAAACCAACCATGGCGGCACGAGCCTGCAATCCCAGCACTTGGGAGGTGGAGGCAGTAGGATTAGAAGGTCAAAATTATCTCCAGTCACACAGTGAGCTCGGTATAGCCCGGGCTATACTGAGAAACTGTCTATACGTACATAAATGAGCTCATCTTAGTTACTCAGCTTTAACTGTCAAATTGACAGAAACTAGTATTTATCTGGGAAGAGAGTTCAATCAAGGAACTGCTTCTCATAACGGCCTCTGGGCACGTCTGGGGCAGGGACTGTTCACTGAGGTAGACTGGCCCAATCTACTGTGTAGATAACACCATCCCCCAGGCAGATGGTCCTAAACCTTGTAAGAAAGCTAGCTGAGTGCCAGCCAACAGCTCCTCCACGGTTCCTGTTGTATCTCTTTGTGAACGGAGTTTCCTGGAGAGAGACAAATGCTGTGTGCAACACGTGCGGCAGTCTCAGTACAGAGAAGGCGTGTAGCGATGAACAATAGGTTTGCAGTTTGCCTCTGCTGGGGCAAACTGTAGTCAGGGCCAGAGACCTTGTGGGGAAGGGGCGCCCCAGCTTCACTCCTCCAGCACCCCGAGCTAGTGGGAAGGAAGGCCACACAGACCTCTACAGCCACAGCTCCCTTACTTTGGCTTTCTTTTGTTTGCTTACTCGGCACCACTCCCGAGTGGAACTCGCTGCTGGCTTACTCGGACTCCGGGGTTCACTGACCTTCTGTTCAGCCCAGTCTCCCTGGTGCTGGCCAAAGCCCAAGGTAATCCCGGAGATCACTCTGAGTGTTGTTGGTAAACGATCCAGGAGATTAGGTTACTGCCGGATAAAGTTCACCGCCTTTGTTCAGGGCCACGTGACGCTGCAGGAGGAGGAACAGGGGTATGAATTATTGAGGAAATCTCAGGTTCTCACCGATTCCCTAGTGATGCTGATATGCTCTGAAACCCGAGAGTCATGACCCTTGGGTGCTATAGCTAGGATTGAGCAGGAGCCAGAGCCAGCCGCGGATTGAGACCCAGAGTCTAGTGGTTCATCGCAGCCCCATGTGGGAAGCCCTGTCCAGCTAGGAGTTCCCAAAAGATCTGCAGAGAGGAAGGAACGGCCCACGGATAGAAACCCAGCAGAAAAATCACTCTAGCTTCGAGCACTGTGAAGACAGAGAAAACGGGCCCTGCCTCCTGCCGGAAGAGCCCAGTGGAGGCGTGGTCACTCCCAAAAAGATATTCAGTCCATCGTGGGAGGCCTGATAACAAGGTCCAGGAAAGGCATAAACACCAGCAGGAGACCGGAACTAGCCAAGCTGCTGTAGGGGCTCAGCCCAGGGTTAGTACTCAAGCAGCCCCTCTCCCCTGAAGCCTCTCCAGTGCAGAACCTTTGCAAAGCATTCTGGGAACTAACTAGATTCCTGCTCCCCACCCCCACTCCCTACTCCCCCACCCCGGTGCATCATGGGATTCCTGAGAGAAGCAATGGCTGCAAGGGTCTTGCCTGCCACCTTAAGTCCTGGGCTACTATCTGGAAGACGGGGAAGGAAGGAGATATGAGAGGCAGCTTGGCCTCCATTTCCTGGCTTCCTTCACTCATCTGGAGGCAGCTCACATGTTTGCTCAGGCTTCTGGCCACCTGCCCTTTGACTCATACTATCTTAGACAGATATGCTGCTAAAGTGTGTGTGTGTGCGCGCCTGTATGTGTGCCCATGCAATCTTTTCACATGTATGAGTGCATGCACACATATATGTAGAGGCCAGAGGTCCTCCAAAGCATGCTCTCTGCCTTGGTTTTTGTTGAGATAGAGGCTCTCATTGGCCTGGGGTCTGCCTGACTGGCCAGTGAGCTGCAGGATCCCTCTCCACCTCCCCAGGGCTGGAATCCCAAATCTGCACCACGCCTGGCTTCCGTCCCTTTCAACTTCTGCATGATGTGCCAAATCTTTCCCAGAATACTGATGGTGCCTCCTCCTCTTCTCACTCATTCCTCAGACCAGCTGTGTGTCTCTCAAGCCACTGTGGGCTAAGAAGCAGTGACGAGTAAGACCTGGCTTCTGTCCTCATGAAGTACATGATGAAGAAAGGCCTCGGTTCTGCTCAGCTGCTCAGAGGCAGACTCTGATAAATCTCAGGGACACAGGGAAGGGGATGGGCACATCCCCCGCACCAGAAACCTGGAGGGGCTTCTTTGAGGTCGCACTTCTGGCTCCAAAATGAGGAGATGCTTAGTCTTTACTAAGACACTAGGCCTGTTCCTGAGGCCACCAAGTTTGTGGAAGTTTGTCACAGTACGTATAGATGATGAGCGTGACAATGTACAACCTAGTGTGTTACAAAGATTCCGGTGCAATTCCACACAGAAGGCTGTGGGAAAATGGGGAGGGGCGGCCAGGCGCTCGTGCAGACAAGTGTACAATCCTCCACAGCTTTTGACATACACAAAACAAACTCAAAATTTGGGCCAAAGCCCAAATGTAAGCAGAGTAGTGGCACATGCCTGTAACCCTGACATTCGGAGGCAGGCACAGGAGAATCATGAGATCAAGGCCAGCCTGAGCTATGTAGGTAACAAATGTCTCACACAAATAAGCAACCAAACTCAAAACAAAGGAAAAATACTGAATGCAAACCAAAGCCTTTGCTGAGCATGGCAGCTTGGAGCTGAAACCCAGGCACTGAGGAAGTTAAGGCAATAGGACTGCAGAGAGTTCAAGGCCTGCACTGGCTACAATGTGAATAGTATGCCAGCCACGGCTCTAACAAACAAAAAGTAAATCAAAAATACTAAGGATAAAAACAAAGCCACAAACCCCTTGCAGAACCAAACAAGAAAACCTGATGCTCTCCTGTTAAGTCAGGGTTCCTTAGCTGTAATGCCAAGCACAGACCATGCAATTTAAAACTTTATCCACCTGACAACTTAAAACAAAAGTCTCTGTTATCGCTTTAATTTTTTTTAATGTCTATTTTTAATGATGGTTCTTAAATGCTTTAACCTCCCTTTTAGCCCATCATCTACCAGCGGTAGTAGAAAAGAAAGGCTATGGGGGAGTGGACCTGTTCAGAAATTGTTCTTTGTAGTAAATCTCATCTGTGTCATCAGGAAATTAGTAGTTTAATTCACAGGTCAGCAGCTACAGCTCGATCCACTCACAAACGCTATATGGATACACCAGTAGTCCGATTTGGAAATGTTGGGATAGCAAAAGTGGTGACAGACCCAGCAGGAAGGGCCAGGCCTTAGTCGAATCAACACAAGTCGACAGGAAGGACCAGAGCCAATAGGAACATCAGAGGGCAGTTTCCTCCTGTGCCTCTCTCAGTGAATCAAAATGGAGATCAACGAAGAAGACGTTTGGTGATAAACATTTAGCTATGGGGTTGGGGATTTAGCTCAGTGGTAGAGCACTTGCCTAGCAAGCGCAAGGCCCTGGGTTCTGTCCCCAGCTCCGGGGGGGGGGGGGGCGGGGGGGGGGAGAATAAACATTTAGCTATGCAAACCAAAGCCCAGCCCCCTTCACCGTCTGCTGAGTTTTATATTCTCTCCTCGAGTCCCCCGCCTGTGTCCTCTCCAGGTCATGTCTCACCATGTGTCTTGCCTCAGCACGGGTTCTGTGTTTTTCTCTATGGAGTCCCAACAAATGGAGCTCGACTAACTGCACAGTGTAAGGCAGACCGACACATGTGTGTTGTTAGTGAAGAATTCTTCCTCACAGGTCTTTTCACGCATCCAGCACAACTGACTTTCCAAGGAACCCTTAAGTTTCCACTCCACTCTGTCCTTTAGGAGTCACTGCTGAAAGAATGAAGACCCGGTCACAGGTGAAGAGGGCGAGCAAGCGAAGACGATATATTTTGATTATTTTTTTTTTTAAAGAAAACTCTCGGGCTTAATAATAAATAACCCTTTAAAACCAGCAAAGGATTTTGCTTTTAAACTTGATTATTGTTTGCGCATTGAGACGACAGGAGCTCACTCTCAGAGATCCCCCTGCCTCCACTTTCCTAGTGATGAAAGTAAAGGCAGGAACCGTCTTGCTTAGCTATTTTAAAATATGTACGTGTGCGCGTGCCTGGGAGTGGGGATTCACTGGAGTGCAGCATCAGAGGAGGCCAGAAAAGGGTGTCAGATCCCCTAGAGCTGGAGTTTAAAGGGGTTGTGAGCTGCCTGATGTGGGTGGTGGGGACCAGAATGAGGTCCTCTGCAAGAGCAACACCTGCTTTGAACAGCTGAGCTATACAGGTTTAGCCCCAGGCAAACGAATTTTTAAATAAATTCCTCATCTAGCCACAGAAAGCCTTATGGATTCTCAAACTGTAAGGAAATGCAAATCAAAACCACAGGATGCTAAGACATCCTGATTAGAACATCAAAGCCAGTGAGCCTTGAGGATGTGGAGTACTGGCAAACAGGGCCAGTGGATTTCACCTCACTCCCCACCCCTCTCTCCCACCCACCCATAAAAGCAATGTTTCAAAGACAGCCAAGGGGAAAACATCTCCATCTCAAGAAAGACATTTTCTCTCAGCAATGGCATGGGAAACTTGCCTGAGGCAATTTACCTGAGGCATTAGACCCTCGGGCTATCAACGATCTAAGATGTGAGCTGCGGGCACCTGCATTGCAGAAGAAATACTACACACACTTGATGTGCAGCCCAACACACTTGATGACATCAGTGTGCCACATCACAAAGCCAGACATTCTCACTGGATGAGTAAGTCAGAAGGCAAAGTGGGCAGAGAAATCCCTAGGAAGACTCTATCGAAGCCAGTCTGCTGTAGCTGTCTCAGGCATGTAGCTGTCCCCATGACTACTTCTGGAATCAACTAAAACCCAAGTCTCTGGGCACACCTGTGAATGTTTTTCTTAATCATATTATTCGAAATAGGAAAACTTACCTTACATCTGGTCCAGACCTTTTAGTGCAGCCCAGATAAAAAGTTGTGTGAGGGAGAACCTTTGTTTTTTGCTTACTTGCTCTTACTCTCCTGGAAAGTTCATCTGCCCTGTGGTGTGGCTAGGGTTAAACCCAGTTTCTTGAGGATTCCAGTGCAAACCAGATCTCTTTAGGACTCCAGGTCAAGACTCAGCCTTGAGGACTGACCCGGGTTCTTGGCCTTTCTGTCATGCCACAGCTGCTGTTGGACGATCCAGACTATACCCTACAAGCCAAGCTCATGAGTCATATATAAAATCTATATGCTCTCGGAGCTAGTAACCCCATCCCCAGAGAGGGAGGGAGGTGGTCCACATCTGCCTTGAGGCAGCAAAGACAAGAGTAGAAAGTTTGGTTGGACTGTCTTCAGTATTTAGGGACCAAAACAATCAGATCTACCAGATGGCCCAGCTATTGAATGATGAGGGGTTTATCCAAGAGACATGAGCATGCGGCCATTCAAAGACTCAAACACAAACACGCACAAAGGTCTTGTCTGGAATGGCACCAAACACAAACAGCCCGCACATCCACCTTCATCGAATGGGCATGACTGTTAACACAGTGGAATGGTATGCCAACACACATTGCCTGGATGAATCTCATAATAATCAATGCCAGACAAAAATGGGCTGTCCTGCACCACAGCTTACACATAAGCATTCTATAGTATGAGTCTCCCGCATCAAAAGGCAGATCAGAGTCAGACTGGGTCTACGGTAGAGACCCGAGGAGGGAGAGATGTGGATTCTCTGTCACACCCCAGCTTCAAGGATGCGTTCAGAGGCCAAGACCTCTCAAAGCATTTGAAATATGTGCTGCTTGTCTTGCATCAGCCATACCTCGGCAGAAAAACAAAAGCTTAAACGAGAGCTGATGGCTCCAGTGTTTCCAGCGTTGGTGTGATGTCTCTGCACACTGCTGGAGACAGACATAGGTCTGGGACCGATGTGCTTCTCAGGCCCAATCAGCCCTGGAACCCCCAGCTCTGTAACATCCCCAGGCCTGGATGGACCCAGCAGGCTGCCTCCCATCCCACCTGCTCTCTGCACCTTGACGTGTTGGCTCTTCACCCTCTGGAGGAGGCTCTGTGATTGCCCTGCAGGGACCTGTGAAGAATGTGGTCTCCTGAGAAAAACCCTATTCTCAGTGTGAGTGGCAGAGAACACCAGGCCCAGGGGATCTGTGACCCTCTCAAAGCCATCTTCTTCTCTTACAGTGTCTTACCGTTTCTCTTGCTGTGATAAAACACCACAAACAAAAGCAACTTGGGAAGGGAAGGGTTTATTTCAGCTTACAACTCTCAGGTTCACACTCTATCTATCGCTAGGGGAAGTCAGTGCAAGAACTGGGGACTGGAACTGAAGCAGAGGCCAGGAAGGGGTGCTGTTACTGGCGTGGTCTTGTGACTTGCCCAGCCTGCTTTTTATACAACTCAAGACCACCTAACTAGGGTTGGCACCACCCACAGTCACTGGCCCTCCCAGGTCAATCACTGATCAAGGACAGTACTGCACAGACTTGCCTATAGGCCAGTCTCACCGAGATATTTTCTTAAGAGACCCTCTTCTCAGATAGCTTTAAGTTTGAGTCAAGTTGGCAAAAACTTGCAGCACAATGGAGCCCTTGTCAACTTACACACAAACACATCACTTATTAAGCCATAACCTGTTGGCTTAGATTTCCCAATGACCTACTTCTAATGATGGTTCTTAAATGCTTTAACCTCTCTTTTAGGCCATAACCTACCAAAGATAGTGGGAAAGAAAGGTTGTTAGGATTCAGGGGAAATGGACCTGTTTAAAAATTGTTCTTTGAAGCAAATCCCATCTATGTTGTCAGGAAATCAGCAGTTCAGTCCACAGATTTAGCAGCGGCAGCTCGATCCACTCACAAGTACTTCATGAATACACCAGCAGCCCGACTTGGTAGTGTCAGGATAGCAAACATGGATCAGCAGCGGTGGCACAACCTAGCAGAGTCAGCCAGGTCTCAGCTGAATTGGTAAATCAGCAGGAGGGAGTAGGACCACCAGAGACACCAGGAGAAGTTCTTTGCTGTGACTCTTTCAATGAGAAACCAAGATCATTGATGTGAGACCAAGAAGCATTGCAAAGCTAGCTACGCAAGAAAACCAAACCTCCCTCCCCTCCCCCATCACTAGCCTTTGAGCCTTATTTATACTCCCTCCAAACATCACGTGTCCGTCCTCTCAAAAGTCTTGCCTTGCTCATGTCTTGCTTCAACATGTGAGTCTGTCTCAGCTGACGTCACTGTACTAATCAGCCCTCGTTCTCAAAAGCAGCAAGAAACTTCAGCACACCACCAGAAGTTTTTTTTTTTTTTTTTTTGGCATGTTCCTCTGTATGGAGTCCTGACAAATAGAGCTCAACTAAGCAATGTAAGACAGACCAATACATGTGCGCTGTTAGTGAAGAATCCTTCATCACCTGTCCTTTCCCGTGCTTCCTTTAACAGAACATACTCTCACCTGTGTCAGCTTCAGGAGGACACTCCTTCACATGTCCGCCCCAGCAAAACATCATCTGACACACAGACTTTCCAAAAAACCCTTAAGTTTCCACTTCAATAACCTCTCCTTGTTTATCCCCAAGATCATATATTAATATTGATATCACGATATAGAACATTCTAACTTTTTCAAGTCCAATAGTTTTTAAAGACACAAACACTTTAAAAGGTCAGCATCTGCAGTCAGGGACCATGTTAATGTCTGCAGCCCACGTTACCACCACCGAAGTCCACGTGGATGTGTGTGGGTGGGGGAAAGCTGGCCTTACCCCTCCTCAAGCTGTTGGCTTCTCGTACAGATGCAGGCAGAGAGAGACTCATCTTCCTTGAGGGGATTGGCTGCTAGGGATTTGAACATGCGCAGTGAGTGTATAGATGCATAGAATGGGTTTCCTCTTTCCTTTTTGGAGAGGAAGGATGCTATGGGGAAGAGGTGGACATGGGAAGACTGGGAGCCAAGCACACACATGATGGATGTGAGATTCCCAAATAATTAATAAATAAAATCTCCCTCAAATTAAAAAAAAAGTTGAGCATCTTCAAAACATCTTAAAATCTCTCTAAAATTCCAAAGTCTCTTAATTGTGGGCTCCTTAAAATAAAAAAAAATATAGTAAGTTTTACACACTTTCTTCCTCCAAAAAGGGGAAAAACCAGGACCCAGTTACTTTCAAATTAAACAAAACCAAAATCTAACCAAAATCTAACGATGTGAAGCTAAGCGTCCGACTCACTGTCTTCTAGGCTCCCAAGAGCTTACCACACACAGCACACACAGCATGTCTCCACGGCTCAGCCAGCTCCACTCACAGCTACTGTCCTTGGCACTTGTCCCCTGGTATTTCCAAAATGCTGGGGTCTGTACTGCTATCAAGTGGCATCTTTAACAACCACCACTCCTGGGCTTTCTCTGTGGACTCTAACATTCCCACAGGGTGCCAAGTCTCAATTTCTCTCCACGACTCCTTTACTCCTAGGTCTTCTGCTTCCACTGAGACTCCGTATTCACCAATGGCCTCTCCTGGTCTCTGCAGATAACAAGCCTCAGCTGCTCTCCATGACTCCTTTACGTTTTCAAAACCAGCACCACCCGGGAGACGCTCACATACAACCAAGTCCCAGTAGCCCATCAAGTCGAACCCCTCTCCGATCTCTACTTGAGACACATTAATGCTGCGTTTTTGTGTATCGTCTGACACAGCAAACCCTTACCATGCTCCTATGGGGAGATTTTAATGATTTTCATAGCATGCATACATACATACATACATACATACATACATACATACATACATTACATACAATTTGTTAACCTAACAAGTCTTAACGTAGAGTGGACAGTGCTGAGTATCTGCTCTATGGTAGATCCAATATGCAATCCTTTTTCATCTTCCAATATGGAGACTCTACCCATAGTGACTCCACCCTCACCTCCCTGCTCTGCCAATCACCATTCTCGTGCATTTCCATGAACTTGAGAAAGCTAGATGCCTTTATGAGTGAACTGTTATGTTTATCTGTCATTGCTTTCTTTCTTTTCTTAGCCAGTGTTTTGTGTATCCCGAGCTGCCTTGAACTTGCTATATGGCCAAGGATGCCTTTGAACTGCCTCTCCTACACCTCTCAAGTGTTGGGATCAGAGGCTGGCTCCACCATACTTGCTGTGAGGATGAAACCCAGTCCCTGTGCATGTTTTACAAACATTCTAACAACTCAGCCAAATACCTCCTTTGCCCTTTGGTGACTGACTTATTTTATGTAATTGCTTGAGGTTCCTGCCTGTTGGAGTATATACTGAAGGCTATCGCCAGCCTTACACCCACTGTCACAGGTCAAGTCTAGGCCAAGTTGCATTCTCCACCCACAGTTCTTGGGAGGAGCAGGAACATTCTGGAAAAACCGCAGAGTGTACTGACTGATAGTCACCTGACCCCCTTGTCCCAGATAGAGTTCGAATGTGTGTCATATGCTTGCTAGCCAATAGATTCAAAGGTCAGTATGCTTAGCCAATAAGTTTAAACTGTAACCTTGCTGATGTAACCCGTACCCCTAAAAACTATAAAAACTGCTTGTTATAGCTATTTGGGATTGCCCTCTAGTCACCCCCCACGAGGGGCTGATTGAAGGTTGACCCCGACACGAAGGAAAATAAACCTCTTGCGTTTGCATCAAACTCTGTTCTCCCGTCTCACTTGGGGGTCTCCCAGTAGTTGGGACTCACTTCGAGCCTTACAATATTGACATTTCCCAGGGTTTCCTTTTGGAGAGGCGTCTACAGACAGGCAGCAGTGACTCATGCAGCATAATGAATGTTCTTTGTGCCTCAAAAATACATACCCGTAACCCCAGCTCTTAGAAGGGTTGAGGCAGGAGGATCGGGAATTCAAGGCCAGCCTGGGCTACATAGTTACAACCCTTTCCCAAAACACTCTCTACAAGATGTCCTAGAACCAACCAAACATAAAAGAGATGCTTGGGCTGGAGAGATGGCTACTGTGGTTAAGAGCACTGTCCGCTCTTCCAGAGGTCCTGAGTTCAAATCCCAGCAACCACATGGTGGCTCACAACCATCTGTAATGGGGATCCGATGCCCTCTTCTGGTATGTCTGAAGACAGCTGCAGTGTGCTCATGTAAATGAATAGATAAATAAAACTGTTCTGATGTGAAGGGCTCTCTCTACCCAACCCTGGACCGACATTCTTCTTCACGTGTTATACATTGATATATGCTGTGGTTACTCCTGAACTCTTTCTTATGATTGCCCCCAGAATGTTAACGTAGGTTTACATTGCACAAGCTTAGTAAGTAGCCTAGGGAACATTAACATATGCAGGGGAAGTGGGTAGGTAGCATGCAAATAAAATGCTAATTTATTTTAGGCAATCCTGGAAGCTGTCCCTGAGGGTAATGAGCAGATGTTATGTAGCTGTAGGGACCGACCACTAGTCCTTCACAACATCCCACAGAGGGTCAGCATGGTTAATGTTTGTGTTTACAGCCCGCACCAGGCTTTCTGTGGGAAAGAGGGATACTGCTGGGGATGCTTGTGAGGAGGAAGAAGGAAGGAAGGAAGGAAGGGAAGAAGGAAGGGAAGGAGGGAGGGAGGAAGAGGAAGCCACAGTGGGGGAGAGGAGACTGGACATCTAGAAGCCTGGGGGCAATTGAGGGGCAAGAGAATAAGATATGCTGAAGGTGTCAGAAGCCTGTGTATGGTGCAGCAACAGGGTTCATTCTGTGAGGCTCTCTCAGAAGCAAAGGGGCAGGGAGGAAGACCTGTCCCCAAGTGGCATCTGACCCTCTCCCAAACAGGTGTAGCAGGTATTTCTAGATCCGAGTGCACAGAGAGGCTGACACATAACCGACACCTTCAACTTCCCATGAGTCTTAGCTATGACTTGGGAGGAGTTTCCTGGCTTGAGGGGAGTTTCCTCTCCACAATCACAGTTCACGCCAAGATACAGTCCAGACGATTATTCACGCGGTCTTCCTTTTTCATAGGAACCATGAGTGGCTTTTGAGAATCCAGCCAACAGAGTCGGAAGGACCAGGGAGCATTCGTAGCTGAATGAGTGTGTTCTGAAAGAATGAAAGTGTTCCCTCCCTCCGCTTGGCACGTAGCTTGCTGGAATGCTTCCTCAGCCATGTGGGAAGGCCTGGTGGGGAACTCAGATAGGCTGGAAATCTGGCTGATTATCTGTGCCGAGGAAGAGGAAGGGTCAGAGTCTGTCTAGGCAAGTGCCCTGGGGATGCACATAATCCCAGGCCCTAGGGAAGATCTCTAGGTCCCTTCCTGCCCAGGGCCTCATCCTAGAATGCAAGGTCTCCATAACTATCCTCTGTTCCTCCCTTGTGGGAGAGCTTGGGTCTGACACTGGCCAGTGACTCAGCCATCTTTGCCCCAGGGAATTCTTGGAAGGAGGTGAGGAAACTCTGCTTTCTGTGAAGGTTGTGCCTGGGCCTGCTGTAGGAGACTGGAGGCTGCAGAATGATGGTGCAGTCACCCCCTAGAGACCTTAATGGCAAGGGAGGTTCCTGCAGTATCATCCCTTAGAAGTTACTGGCAGGGGAGTTGGTTAGGAAAGACACCCAAGTTCTGGAAGTGAGTTCAGTGGTTTGCAAATCTCCCTTGGCCTGTCTAACCTGCTAGGGCAGCTGTCCCCAGCAATGGCAGAAGCTTCATTCAGGTCTCGGGCTTCATCGTGGTTGAAAACAATCTTTTAACTGGATGACAAATTGAAGTGCTTAAAGGGACATTCCGTGAGGTAACAGGAAGTACTCAGGTTACATTCATGATATTCCACCAAGGAAGGCCTTGGTGGGTATGGAGCAAACTCTGCTTTGGAAAACCATGGGTCCTCTCTGCCACAGACACCTTTTTATCATTTCACCCTCAGAGTCCCTCCTCTCCGACCTTGCCTACCCACACCCTTCCTGTTCAGATCACTCCAGAACAAAGTACTTCCTGGTGCCTGATGACTGATAGCCCCTGCAACTTGACTTACAGGCTGCTGCTCCTAGACTAAATTGAAGTCCAGATTCCTGACAACCTTTGTCCCATAAACCCTCACATCCAATAGGCCAAGAGTCAGGTAGCAATATGACCTCGCCATTTATCCAAAAGATTGATCTCTAAGTGTCCGATGCTGTAGATGGGGAAGGTCACTGTTGTAATAAAACTGTAACTGGCCGGTGTTTGTGGTTCTTGTCCAGGGCCCCAGCACTTGACGTGCACTACCAAATGTCATCTCCACAATTCTTAGAAGTCAGTGCTGAGATTGGGGTTATTTTTACTCCTTTAGTAAAGAAAACCAAGCCTCTGTAAGCTAATTCTCAAATATGTCTGCTTGTCCCCAACCTGTGCTTCTGTCTGATAGTGTTATCAGTCTGCAGGGTCATCCTCATCCCCAGGAGGGCATATAGAAACTGACCACTCTGCCAGGCAAAAGAGTCCCTGGTTCAGTAGGTCTGGATGCAGTCAGAGCCCGAAATTCTTGAAAGTTCCCTAACATGGCTGCTGCTCCAGGACTCTGCTCCTGAGGATGCTACCCTATAGTACAGGGGGCTCCAGACCTCAGGCAGACAGCCTGGGTCCCTCATACTCCTCTGCTATGTTGGTTTCTCCGTCCTAATCTGGGAAATCAAGCCCCTGCAGCTCTCCAGAGGAACAGACATCAGCACCAACAGTCACACTCAATAAACAGCTTCCAGGACAACACATGCTTAATAGCACATAAGGTCACTCTAGGCCTAACGTAAGCCAAGCTGGCCCCATTGGGACACAGCCTTCAAGCACACTGGGGTCAGGGCTAAGCAGGAAATAAGATCCACAGACAGCTCAGATCACCTCATGGTTCTTACTCTGGTTTCAGCTGTGTTCAGTGGCCGGCTTTTCTTCTCACCCCAGAAGACAAGACTCTCTTATTTCAGTCCCCAACATCTAGAACATTGACAGACACCTGCGACGAGAACAGGGAAGCAAATGGGTATAGAGGAGACGATGCTGTGCATGATAACAGGCAGCTTTTATCCCAGCATTCAAAAGGCCGAGGCAGTGGCATCTGTGAGTTAACAGCCTGGTCTACAGAGTGAGTTCTAGGACAGCCAGGGCTACACAGAGAAGTAAAATAGGAGGAGGAGCAAGAGGAGGAGGACCAGGAGAGATAGAGGAGAGTTGAGTGAGACAAGATGAAGGAGGTTGGTTGACTGTAGCTTGGTGGTGGCTCCTGGGAAGCCCTGCCTCCCTTCCCTGCATTCTAAAACCCAGCTCCCCCGAGCAGGTGAAAGGCGTGGCCTGTGGGTCCCAACCTCAGTTTATCTGGACTGAGGAGCCTTCCACCGTTTGCTAGGTTTACTGTAACAGCTGCAGATGTGGGTGGGTGGCTATGTGACAGAAGTGTGTGGCTTTGAAGGCTCAGGGCCAGCAGAGCTGACAAGGGCAGTGAGGGAGAATCCTAGACCTCTCCCGAGACTGTGGACATGTCTGGCGTGATGATAAATATTGACTGTCCACTAGGCAGAATCTTGAATTACCCAGAAGACAGACTTCCAGGCATGCCCGAGAGTGTTTCTAGACCTGGTTAATTGGGAAGACTCAGCCTGAATGTGGGCGGCAGCATTTCATGGTCAGAGGTCCTGGGCTGAGCAAACAGGAGAAGGAAGGCAAGCCAAGTACCAGCAAGCTTGTCTCTGTGGTTCCTGACTGCAGACGCACTGTCACAGCTGCTCACCCCTACTGTCCTGCCCCACCCCCACCGTGATGGACTGTACTCTCAATCGTGAGCCAGATAAACCCCGCCATACGTAACGTCACTTTTGTTGGGTACCTTCTGACAGTACAGAAATAACTACCACCACGCCTGGCCTGTGGCTGCACCATGGTCTGTCTTCCTGTGTGTTCTTCCTTCTCCCTGTGTGTGGCCATTTCTGAAAGGCAGCAGCATCGGATGAGAGCCCACCAATGGCCTTATCTGACTAAATACGCTAAATGTGGGCATCCTGCTCTGAGTCAGGCTACACACTGAGGTCCTGGGGTCAGGGCTCCAATGCATCTTTTTCTGTTGATAAGACTTACATCTAGGAGGAAGACATGTTGGAAGCCAGAAATGGGGGAGGATCTGGGGAGATCTTCCAAGGAGGTGGTCCCTCAGGCTGGGGAAGAAAGAGGTCAGGTGCTGGGGGCAGTAGGCTTCCACACCCTGGAATCCCTGAGTCTAGAAGAGGAAAGCTGAGGGCCCAGAGGGCTAAACTGAAGCCCCCACACCCCCTAGGCAGATGGAGGGCTGCATAGATGGGCCCTGAATACTGCACCCTGACAAGAGCAAGAGCTTAAGCTTCCCTTTCTGGAAGTTTCCATCATGGGTAAGAATACAACACTCTTCACCTCCTTTCTGAAACACAGGAAGAAAAGAAGGTCACTCCGGGGGCACAGGTCTCACTGGGCCAAACGCCATCACTCAAGCACCAGGTCAGCTCCCCTCTTTTCATTTTTTCTTTCATCTTTATTTCTTTTCCCTTAACAAAATGATTTACTTTTAATGGATGGATGAGTTGTCCAACCTAAGTAAGTGTATGTGCACCATGTGCCTGCAGTACCCGCGGAGGCCAGAAGAGGGCGGTGGAACTGGAGTTGCGGATGGCAGGTGCAGTCTGTGTCTGGACCAGAGCCTGGGTCATCTACAGGCTCAGCAGTGTTGATGACTGCTGGGCTGTTTCTCCAGCGCTCTTTCTGCTTTTTAAGAATGTTTGTGGGTTTTTATTTGCCTGTTTGTTCTGAGACAAGGTTGAATAGCCCAGCTGACCTCCTACTGACTCCATAACTTTGAATTCCTCATCCTCCCGCCCCCTAAGTGCTGGAGTTACAGGTCTGATTCACCACGCCTAGTTAGTGCGATACTGAGGATTAGACGCTGAGCTCCCTCCTGCGTGCTAGGCACGTACTCTGTCAACTGGGCCAGGTACTTTCATTTGAAGTTCTTTCTTTTTTTTTTTTTTTTTTTTTTGGTTCTTTTTTTCGGAGCTGGGGACCGAACCCAGGGCCTTGCGCTTGCTAGGCAAGCGCTCTACCACTGAGCTAAATCTCCAACCCTTGAAGTTCTTTCTTGACCCATTCTTCCTTCCCAGGCTGTCTCTGAAAGTGGGCTGCCTCTGATCTCCACAGGGGGAGGAAAAGGGGCCTTTCCCAGTTTTGGTCTGGCTCGGGTCCTTGGTAAGAGCGGCCGGTGGAGTTCTCTGTCAGGGCATGTGTGTGCAGTGACCTCAGGCACACACCCCTCAGAAAACTGGCTTTGTGAAACCAGGGAGCATCACAGAGGCCAACTCACAGCACAGGGAAAAAACTACAGTTGGAGAGGGGCAGAGGTTCCAGTCTGCTGGGAAGCCTGGGCTGGGAGAGGGCCTCCTGACTTGTCCCCACTCTCTCAGCTTGTGACCTCCCTGAACTGTCTGTCCTCTTTGGGTCACCTCTTCAGTCTGATTGCTGCTAGCCCCTCTTTAAGCTCTGGAAATCCCTCAGGGCAGATTAAGGAGAGCTCTGTTTGGAATGTGTCTGTGAAGAACCTTCGAGCACTAGCACCCCACACCCGGGACTCCGTCTTCATCTTTAGGGGCTCACTTCAAAGTCATGGTGGGTGAGGGGGAAGAAAAGACACAAATAACCCCCCAGGTTATCCAGCCCATGGGTTCCACAGCCCCTTCTGGAACATCTGCACCACGAAGAACACTGTTCACCGACGTCCCAGAAACGGGGTCAGCCTTTCTATATTCAGACACCAAGCAATCTCAGAGCCTCCTGAGGGCTTTTCCTTCTGCAGACTTTCATAATGTGCATGTCCCTACACACACACACACACACACACACACACACACACACCTCGACAGCCCACCGTTTCTTTTTTTTTTTTTTTTCTTTTTTTCGGAGCTGGGGACCAAACCCAGGGCCTTGTGCTTGCTAGGCAAGCACTCTACCACTGAGCTAAATCCCCAACCCCCAGCCCACCATTTCTAATCTCCTCCTTCAGTGCCTGGAAGGTGCAAGTGTCCCACGTGACCACAAAGCCAGTTGGGCTGAGGAGGGGCTTAAGGTCCTCTAATGGTCTTGTCCCTGGATGCTCATCAGACCCATCCAAGGGACCCTCCCCCCAAATTACAGAATCCCAGACATCATCATTGCCCACCAGTGAGGAGGTGGCTGCCATAGCCCAGGCTTTCTCTTTCCTTTTCTTTCTTTCTTTTCTTTCTTTCTTTTTTTTTTTTTTAAGATTTATTATATATAAGTACACTGTAGCTATCTTCAACTGCACCAGGAGAGGGGATCTGATCTCACTTCAGATGGTTGTGAGCCACCATGTGGTTGCTGGGATTTGAACTCGAAACCTATGGAAGAGCAGTCAGTGCTCTTAACTGCTGAGCCATCTCTCCAGCCCTCTCTTTTCTTTCCTTTCATTTTCCCTAAACTTTAGGCTTTAGGGTATCACTGGAGTGAAGGTGAGTTGTTGAAAATAACTTCTCCTCTCTCTCTCTCTCTCTCTCTCTCTCTCTCTCTCTCTCTCTCTCTCTCATTTGTTTTTTTATGTTTTGTTTTGATTCTAGACGGGGTTTCTCTGTGTAGCCCCGGCAGTCCTGGATCTCACTCTGTAGAGAGTTCAGGATGACCTTGAATGCAAAGATTTGCCTGACTCTGCCTCCCGGTCTGCGCTGTGCTGGTGTCAAAGGTGTGTGTCACCACCCTTGGGCTGAAAAGACTTCTTGGTAATAGTGCTCCAGCTGCCAACTCTGTCTCTGTAACGTGCAGGTTGGAGCAGGCTTATCCAACACCGGTTCCTGGTGCTCTCAGAGAGGAAGGGCTATGTGGCAGCTTCGCCTGGTGCTCTTCAAATCTGCTGCCCAGAACCAAGGCTGGCATCTGCTCACACCGGGACAGCTTCCAACTGGCCTCCCCAAACAACAAATGTTAAAGTGGGGTGAGCTTTAAAGAAAAGAGATTTGTTTTGGCTCCCAGTCTTGAGCCATGCTGAAGGCGTTGCATCTGATGACAGCCTTCTTGCTGGCGGAGCCCCAAGGCAGGCAGGGCGTCAAGAGGCCAAGCTGAAAGGGGGACTCCCTCAGAAGTGTGTCTCAAGAGAAGATGGAGTCCACATTGGGTACCTTGGCAGGAAGCCACCTCCCCTGAGTGAGGCAGGGGAATCCTCAGCACCACACTGAGGACCAGACTTTGATGGAGGAGAGCCAGAGCAGGCCCGGGCTGCTTTTCTGACAGGAGCCCAGTAACACGCGCACTGCTGACAGAAACACCAACTGCCTGCAGACCTGCCAGCATGGGGTGTTGGCCCAGTATGGGGTGTTGGCCATCTCTTGCTGACCCACTTGGGCAAGTGTACGCACAGAAAGCAGGGCTGGTTTTTTTTTTCTTCCCTACATAGTAGCAAGTCATGGCTGCCCCCTGCGGGGAGCGCACTGCCAGAGCCACAGAGCATAGCTCCCCTTCCGCCCATTCATACTGTCACAGCTCACAGGACTCCGCTGGAAGTGCTGTCCCTAGCTCGGACTCATGTCCTGTCATTTCTTCTTCTCCTTAAGATTTATTTTTATTTCTACGTATGTGCATGTATGAATGCACACCACATGTGTATCTGCAGAGGCTAGAAGACAATGCCAGATCCCTTGGAACTGGAGTTACAGGCAGTTGTGAACTGCCTGAGGTGGATGCTGGAAAGAGAGCATTGTGTGCTCGTGTTCACTGAGCCATTTCTCCAGCGCTCGGTGTCACTTAACGCAATTCCCTACCTCTGGCAGAACCAACCAAAGCCTTCTGTTTGGCCATTCCTTCTGGTTTGCACTCACTTTCAAGGTTCTCCATGCATTTAAAATCATTTTATGTATATAAACATTTTGTATGCATCCAAACTGGAGTTATGGATGGTTGTAAGACACCATGCAGGTTCTGGGAGCCAAATCCAGGTCCTCTGCAAGAGCAGCTAGTGCTCTTAACTACTGAGCCATCTCTCCAGCCCCCTCCCATGTACTAATACATACATTTTTCCTGCTAATCTTTCTTGTATCAATTTGGCTCTTTGGTCTAGCCCAAGATCCTAAGAACAACAGTGCTACCAGTTCCTAGAGGTTGAGGCAGAGGAGTCTGAGTTCAAGGCCAACCTGGACAGTATAGCAAGACTCTATGTGGAAACGAAGACCTGTGCCATCTGTTTTCTGTGGAGAATAGTGCGTTGCTACCTGAGGTGGAAACTTACATTGCTTCGGAAAGTCGCTTGGATGGTGGTTTGCTGGGGCAAACACGTAAAAGAACATTTAGTGGAAGTGGACACAGGTGAAAGACTAAGGCAGACTCCTGAAGGAATGTTTTGCAGAAGCGGACACAGGAGATGGTCTGCTAAAGCAAGCACGTGAAAGGACACATGATGAAGGATTCTTCACTAACAACACACATGTATTGGTCTGTCTTACATTGCTTAGTTGTGCTCTATTTGTCAGGACTCCATAGAGTGAAACACACCAAAAAACTTCTGGCGGTGTGCTGCAGTTTCTTGCTGCTTCCTTGGGCTTGGGCTGATTGGCAGAGTGATGTCAGCTGAGAGACTCGTGTGCTGAGGCAAGGCTGTGGAGGATGTGTGGTGTTTGGAGGGTATAAATAGGACTTGGAGGACAATGACAGGGGCTGAGCTAGGCTTGCTTATAGAGCTAGCTGCGCAAGCTTGTGGGTCTTGTGTCTTTGCTGATCTTTGCTTCGCTGAGAGAGGCAAAGCCAAGAACTTCTCCTGGCATTCCTCCAGGTTCCTCCTGCTGACTTGTGCTGAGGCTGAGGCCTGGCCGTCTCTGCAAGGCTGTGTCACTGCTGCTGCTAACCTGACTCTTCTGAATGGACTGCTGGTATGTATATCCATGAAGTGTTTCTGAGTGGATCGAGCTCCTTCTGCCTGCTGACCTGTGAACTGAACAGCCAATTCCAGGCAACACAGATGGGAGTCGCTCCAAAGAACCTTTCTAGACAGGTCCACCTCCCCCATATCCTTTCTTTTCCACCACCTCTGGTGGGAGGTAGGGTAAAAGAAAGTAGGCTTAAAGCGTCTAAGAACCATCATTAAAAATAAGGTTTAAAGGAATTAAAGTTACAGCTACCACTGGGTGAATTTTAAAGAAAAGTTTTATTTTGACTCACAGTTCTAAGGTTAAAGATCATCAGCCAATGAATGGCTGCCTTACTTCTAGAGACCTAAGGCAAGGAAGGGTATCATGGTGGGCGGGGAGAGATTGTTTGTATGCATTCACATGAACATGTGTCCTCTGGTCTGTCTCTTCTCCTTGGTGTCCTCTTGGTCATCACCTAATCCGTCTCTGTGCCATCAAACACTGGATTAAATTCCCACCCTCTGAATATACTTTGTACCTCAGAGGGGACAAAATATATTCGAGTCCCAGAAAGGGCAGAGGCAGGCAGGTGTGATTGTAAGTCTCTGCCCACCCAGGACTACATGGGAGGGCTGACCAAGTCACTGACCAGCACTGCTTCCCTATGACAGGGTCAGGAGTTGATACAGCAGAGCATCTCTTTTGTCTGGACCTCAGGGCTTTCCCGGAATGCAAACTTCTAGTGTGTCGATGTGGGACAGTCCCAGGGGAAGCATGCTGCTTGGTCACTGTGAGTAGCCATGTCCCGGTGAGGTGAAATCTTGAAATAGATGGCTGGAAACGTGTCAAGGGTGCTTGTGAAGGGATGAGCGTTAGGCTCTCTAGAGTCTGGAGAGGCACTCGGGGCGGATACACTAAGATTGTGGACACATGCTCATGGTGCCAGGGCTCTCAGAGTGAGTCCATGGGGATGTGCTTTCAAAGCATTGAGGACCCTGTGGACTAAATTTATGGTTGACTCAAGTAGGGTTTTAAATATTTATTTATTATGTATATATCACACAGCCTTCTGCCTGCATGTACGCCTACAGGCCAGAGGAGGGCATCAGACCTCACTACAGATGGTTGTGAGCCACCATGTGGTTGCTGGGAATTGAACTCAGGTCCTCTGGAAGAGCAGTCAGTGCTCTTAACCACTGAGCCATCTCTCCAGCCCTCAAGTGGGGTTTTAATTGGTGAGCTGTGAATTGGATGGGAAGGAAGGGAATCAGAGAATGGTTTGAAGATTGCGTGTGGGGAAGGGTTTCCCACTCGAGCAGGCTTCGGTAGTCAGACCATTACAGTCAGACTCTGTGTGCACCGTGTGCTTAGATGTCTACATTACAGACGTACATCTGTCGGCTGTAGGCTCCTTCTCCCTTCTGCTCCTCTTCACTTTCCTTCCTCTCAAGCCTGGTAATGGAAGCCAGACCTCACCCAAGCCAGGCAGGTGCTCTGTCACTGAGAGCCACTGTATTTCCTTGGCAATTGTTCAGAGCCAGCACTTAGGTTTCCATGGCCTTCCTGCCCAGGTGGCCTGCAGGGGATGTTACTTGGTGCTGTGACCCAAGTACCTCACCAGGGATCGTTGTCCTGTCTCCACCCTGCATGCGCTATGAGCATGAGCCCAGCCGCGCCGCAAGGACACATCACATCAGAAATGTCACATGTTCCCTGGAGTGCAGCCACACTCTGGCCAGCTATGGTTTGATTCTGAGAACTTGAAGTGCATGGGTTTCCCAGGTACATAGAATCCCAAGGTGCTGTAATGAATCGTATCCCTGTGGGTGGAGTCCAGGGGCGCTTCTGACCCATAAACCAGATGGAAATACAGGTGACTTTGGTTTTTGGTTTTTGTTGTTTTGTTTTTTTCCGTAGAGATTTGATTACTGTGGCCTGGGCAGGCTGGGTGCTGCCCCAGCTCTTCCGTTTCTGAGCAGTCTGGTCTCACCTGCTTGGTATCCTCATTGGAGATGCAGAATCTGGGCCAGGGAGCAGAACAGCATTCTGTTCTAGCTCAGCCAGAGGAGGAAAGTGGCCTGTCAGGAGCCCCGCAGGCCTTCCTGTGTGGGAACTAGCTGTCACAAACATGCTGTCAGCCATCGGAGGCTCCCAGGATGACAACACCTACTTTAAAAGATACTCACAAAGTTCGCATGGAGGTGGTGGATAGATTCCCTCCACTGCCCCGCTCCATTCACAGGTTTGTCTGTTGTTTAACTTGGGTACTCAGCATTGAAGTCAGGGCCCCATGCGTGCCAGTGTCCACGTGGAGCTTAGAGGATAATTCTGTGGAGTTCTGTTCTCTTTCTCTACCTTTGCATCTGTCCCAGGCTTTGGGCGAGCACCCTGCATGCTTCGTGTTTGAAGAGTTTTACATTTATAGGAAAGTTGTGAGGAGGGCACAGAGTTTCCATTTCTCAAGGTGTGTCCTGAGGGGCTTCTCCTGATGGGCGGGACCCACTACGCTCCATCAGTTTGGGTCTTGTCTGACTTCCCTTTTCAGTGGTAAACAGTCATGCTGAAAGCAGGCTGAGGTTATAGCTTCTCCAAACGCCCCTGGTCCTCACCTGTATCCCTTCCCCAGTGCACACACAGGCCCATCTGCAGCCTCTGTGAGGAACACACCCAGTGAGCCAGGTTCAGGCCCTTGCTTTGTCTCCTTGCAGACCTCATGGCTTGGATGTAGGGGTGGGGACAGGTCTTCCTCAGAGATGAAGAAGCCAAACCTGGGAAATCCTGGCATTTGTGTCACATCTGTGCTTCCTCAGCGCTTCATATGAGAGCTAATATGGGGCCTGGTGGGTGAGAGCTAACCACTTCTAGCCTTGTTTTTCTTTCCTAGAAAATGGGAATATGCAGTATTCCAACCATGGCCATGGTAAGTTGTGGGGCATGTGAGCTACTGATGTGAGCTGCTCTTACAGCCAGCTCCGCAGACCACCAGGTCGCAAGTGCTTGTGGGCTCAGCTCTCTGGGTTCCTCTGCCCTCTGGCTGCCCAGGGTGGTGAGAAGAATCTCCTTGGTTCCACAGTCTAGAGAGGCCTGAATAGTTGTGTCTGACAGTCATCTTCTCAAACTTCTGGATACACTAAAATACCCATCAAAACCAGAGTATTTTTTAACTAAAAACATGGTTTTTATATATTTATTACTTTGTAGAATTTATTTTATGTTTGTATGCATTTGTGTCTATGTGTGCATCTGTGTGTGTTTGTGTGTGCATCTCTCTCTCATTTGTGTGTGCGTGCTTGCACATGTGCCTGTGCCATGTGCACGTGGGTGCCACAGAGTTCAGAAGAGGTTAACAGATCCCTTGGAGCTGGAATTACAGGGCATTTTGAGCCTCCTGATATAGGTTCTTGGAACCAAACTTGGATCCTCTTGAAGAACAGCAAGCTCTTCTAACTGCTGACGACCTCTCCTGCCTCTAACTATGTGTTTCTAGCCTGCTGTGCTTTTACACATTTGTAGTCCCACACTTGGAAGACTGAAGCAGGAGGAACGAGAAGCCAGCTTGGACTACATCATGGGTTCGAGGCCAGCCTGGGCTCCATAAGAAGACTGTATGGAAGTTCTGCCAGTTACTCAGTGTCATCACCTCTGCCGTCTTTGTGCTTTGGGTTTGCGCTCTGAGTTCAAGAGAGAGAGAGATCCGGCCACTTTTCTTTTTTTTTCTTTTTTTTTTTGGTTCTTTTTTTCGGAGCTGGGGACCGAACCCAGGGCCTTGCGCTTCCTTGGTAAGTGCTCTACCACTGAGCTAAATCCCCAGCCCCCCGGCCACTTTTCTTACAAACAAGCAAGCAGAGGCAGGAGTCCACGTTCACTGGAGGTTTTTAGGCAGATCTCCTCCAAGGACTTTCTACATCTTTCCTGGCAGCGAGGAAAGGGCCTACTCTTTTTGCTTGAGGCCAGTGAGTCCTGTTGACAGTAAAGGTGACAGGCTGATAGAGAAGTCTCCTTGCTCTCTAGCGCCCAACAGCCTCTGACCTACACAGACAGCTGAGAGTGGCAGGTGGGAGATAAGAGAGCAGTGGAGAGAGAAGAGGAAGTGAAAGGGTAGAGAGGAGAGAATGCCCGCATGACACTGGCAGTGGGGAGGTACTGACACCTGTCTCAGTGGGTAAATAGAGCTGTGCCTGTTCTCCCTCTTCAGGTTTTGTTGAGCTGAGCCTGATAGTCCAGGCTCAAGAGTCCACCAAGCTCAAGCCAAGCAGAAGCCAGAGGAAACGCCAGAGCATCTGGGGATGCTTTCCCTAAGAGATGCTTGCAGGGCAACCAAGCCTCACAGAGCCTCCGAGTGAGAGGGACACCCAGGTGGTGTTTTCTGTCTCTCCCAGCTGTGGAGCAGAGGTAGGCTGCAGCCTGAGGGTTGGAGGAGGAGCTCGGAACCCCAGGGCCCCACTCTGCCTAGCAGGGACAGTGAATCCCTCTCAGAGCACACATCAGTCCTCTGGCATCACTGATAACAGGGACATTGGTCAGTTTGGTGCTGGATTTGGTTCAGATTCCCTCAAAAGCTCACACACAGAAAGCAGCTTTCTTCCTTCTGGCCCTCACTCAGGGTAGCTTGCCTCTGCTGTTTGTCACCAGGTCAGTGGAACACCCATCTGGTACCTGGCCTCAGAGCTGGGGAATCAGCCTGGGACTTAGCACCACAGGCAGCAGCTTCAGGCTCTCTCTGGTCTTTGCCCTGGGATGCTCTGTCTAAAGGCAACTGAGGTTGTCCTGTGAGGCTGCATCAAAAGTGTCACCCTGTCCAGCCCAGCTGGTTAAGAATGCTTCCAGAGGACCCAGGTTATGCTAACAGCCCCGCATGGCGGTTCACAGCCATCCTTGACTCCAGGTCCAGAGGATCTGATGTGAACACATGCATATATGCAGACAAAATATTCATACATATTCAATAAAGATACATCTTTAAAAAAGCTCCACCCTGAGAAGGAACACAGGAGCGTGCCACTCCAGAAGGACTCTAAGTGCAACTCACCTACACTGGGAGCTTGGTTCCACTCACTGATGTCTAAACAAGTTCCCTGTTCAACTCTCTTGGCCCCTCTTTGCTCTCAGCTGTGTTTTCTACACCACCATCACCACCACCCCACTCCTGCTTTCTCAGTCACTTGGACCCTGTTCAGGTCAGCAGTCAGCAGAGATATGGAGGTGTGTGCAGCCTCATGGTGTGCATATACAAGTGTGTGACATGAAATTATTTGAGGGTTAATGTCATGGGAGGGTGGCAGTGAGGGGAGGAGGTCTCTGGAGCAGGATGGAGGGCCAACAGGTGACCAGGTGGATCCTGGTGACCTAGGGTGTATACACACACACACACACACACACACACACACACACACACACACACACTCCATCAGCTCTCCCTCGCTATCTGACCTTGCTGTGACTCCTGCTTCTAGCTGCTGCCACTTCCCACTTGCTCTGGGAAAGGTCTATGTGCTCTCAGAATGAGACCCAGTGTTTTGTGTCAGCTCTGATTTGCTCTGGCTTCCACATTGGCCACTCCCATGCACGCGCGCGCACACACACACACACACACACACACACACACACACCTTCCTTTAGTCTCACTCACTGACTTTTCTTCTTCCCCCTGTCCACAGCAGCCTCTGGCTGGCCTTCCTCCCTCCCCCCCTCTGCTCCTCTGTCACTGGCCAGCTTCCCACATGCCCTTAAGCTCAGGCTTGCTCTTCACCTCTCCCTGTGCCACCAGTCTGGTCCCCTAAGCCAGTACTTGTCTTCCTTGCTTACCCATCTCACAGATGGTTACCACGTCATATCTGACCCCCACTTCGAGGCTGCTGTGTGGTGTTGCTGCACTGCTAACTCCTCTCCGAGGGTGGTCTAGGCTCCTGTACCTTCCACACATGGTTCCTTCTCTTCCCCAGTCTTTAAGAGTTAAGTCTCGGGCTGGAGAGATGGCTCAGTGGTTAAGAGTGTTGACTGCTCTTCCAGGGGTCCTGCGTTCAGTTCCCAGCAACCGCATGGTGGCTCACAACCATCTGTAATAGGATCCAATGCCCTCTTCTGGTGTGTCTGAAGACAGCTATAGTGTACTCATATACATGAAATAAATAAATCTTTAAAAAAAGAGTTAAGTGTCACCTTCCAGAGACATCTGCCATTCTCAGAGTCTGTTTCTGCTCTGGGTCTGGGCAGAGCGGCTGCCACACTGCATAGAGGAAATGGCTTAGTGGCATGTTCTCCTCCCACTGGAGCCCCTTCTAGGTCAACACTGCCTTCTCCCTTTCCTTCTGCAGCACCTGTAGCACTTAGGGGCTACAGGCCTCTGTCCTGAAGGTTACAGTCAAGCATGAAGAAGATAGGGGCTGTTTTCCCAGAGTGCCCAGGTTCAATTCCCAGCATCCACTTGGTATCTCACAGCTTGTTTCAAAGGAGCCAAGCACAGACACACATGCAGACAAAACACCTTCACACAAAACAACAAAGACAATTTTTGTTTGTTTTTGGGACAGGGTCTCTTGAAACTCAATATGTAGACCAGGCTGGCTTCAAACCCACAGATCCAATTGCCTCTGCTAGGATCAAAGGTGTGTGCCACCATGCCAGCTAAACAACACACACACACACACACACACACACACACACACACACACACAGACACACACACAGACACACACACAGACACACAGACACACAGACACGCACACACACATACACACACACACACACACACACACACACACACACACACACACGGGGTGGCGGGGGTGGGGGATGGCTGTGGAGGGAGCTAGTACAGACCCAGGGGCATGGCTGCCCTGTGCTCTGACCCTGTAGCAGCTGTGGACATGTTTGCATAGAAGCACATAGCATTTAAAGCTGGAAGGGTCATTTAAGGTCTTCCAGATTAAAGCCTTTATTTTTGCAGAGCCCAGAGATGGGTTGGGCCACACAGCTCCTAATTCCTAGAATTGCAGTTCCCGTGCCTGCGATTTCACAGTGCCTCCTCCTGAAAGCTCTGGACATTCCGGCAAACACATTAGTCGCTACCTGCGGTCTGGGCTGCTATAAGAACACGCTTGGTACTGGGTGATTCATACATTTATTCCTCAGTTACAGGGCTGAGAAATCTGATGCTGGCAGAACCACTCGAGGATTGCCCTCCTTGATGACCTTAACGTGACCTCACAGGGTGCAAGAAGCCAAGCTCTTCATGCCCTAGGGGAACCAACCCAACCACAGGGTACAGCCCTTGAGACCTAATTCTCCTAAGGGCCCAGCCCTGCACATTGGGGACCAGGTTACAGCATGTGAACTTGGGGTGTTGAGACCCATACTCAGACCATAGCAGCCCTTACCCTCTGTGATTAGCCTTATGTTCTTATCCAATTGATAGGATTAATACTTAGGGACAGGGACTGGAGAAGTGGCTTAGTAGCTAAGAGTGCTGCTCTTGCAGAGAGCATCAGGGTGTGGTTCCTAGCACCCAAGATGAGTGGTCACAGATGCCTGTAACTCTAGCTCCAGGGGATGTGTCACCCTCTTCTGGCCTCAAAGGGCACCCCCCATACATGAGCATGCACACACAAGTTGTGAAACCATTTTTAAAGTTATAGTATTACAAATAACATAAAATCATGTATGATTAATGAAGTCTAAGTTTATCCATGTGTTAAACAGAAATTTGACTTTCCTTGACTTGTATTCTTGTGTACAAGTCTGAAATTCTGCCTGTTTAAAACACTGCGGTGCTCTGACCACACATAGGGTTCCCAGCCCAGATCTCAGCACGTTTTTTCCATAGCTGCCTGTCATCTACCCCAGGCTGTGATCTGTCCTGTTGGCAGCGTCTGCAGGGTCCCTGCTGCTATCCACGTCCCCTCCAGCACTCCTCCCCTCGAGTTATTACTGAGCTTACACAGCTTTACAGTTCTAATGTTTTCAATTGAAACAAAATCTCATTGCTTCCCCCTTACCTGTACCCCTCCCATCCTCCCCACCCCCCTTCAATCGGTGGACCTTTTTCTTTATTACTGTTACACACATACATGTGTATGTGCATGCAGACACATATAAACACACGTGCTGAGTCTGTTCCTGTTGTCTGTGTGTGTAAGCAGCTATGTGTCTGTGTGTGCCAAGGATGACAAACATTCCTGGGAGAGGCTACCTCTCCTCCCCACACTTGTTAGCTGCTTTCCTTCTTTGTCTAGAGGAAGGACAGAGACCTTTCCCGATTCCATGTGAGCGTGTCCACAGATACTGGCATTGTTCTGGCCTTTTCCTCCTTCTGCAGCCATTTCTGGAGAGGCTGTTCACAGCAGGTGTCTTGGTCCTCTGGCTCCTCAGATCTCTCTGCTCTCTGCTCGCTCTGCGTTTGTTTTTCCTTAACCATAAACGAAGGTGCTGTGTACACATGTGCACTGGGGCTGGACTCCCCCTGACCTGTTGATGTCTGCATTGTGTCCAGTTGTGGGTTTCTGTGACCGGCTCCATTTGCTGTGAAGAGAGGAGGCCTCTTTGATGAGCGGTGGGGGCTGCGCTGATGCGGGAAAGGTAGGCTGAGTACCTACTTTCAGTTTTTGAGACAGTCATGATGTTGTCCGATTGTTACAAAGAACCCCCCCCCTTTATTTTTCTTTGTAGAAATCCTTAGTAATAACTTTTAAACACTGCTATAAGCCCAGATTTCAAACTGCCCCAAGTAATCCCCAAGATGAGACTCACTCACAAAATGTCTGACCTGACATCCTCCAAGGCCGGCTTGGAGTCTGCTGGTGGGGCAGAGCTGCTCCTTATCACGCAGTGGTGTACAGCCCCCTAGCGGGCATTCTGCGTCAGCACACAGAGGCTCCCAGAGGAGGACAGCCTGCGGTGTCTTAGGGACGGGGATCCTTCAGGGTACAAAACTAATGGATGCTACCTTTAGCTAAGAGAAGGAAGACAAGAAAGTAGCAAATTCAGGACAAAAATCAGGAGCTTGACTCAGATGTGATACAGGTAAGCAGCCCAGAGCCTGCCTAGGAAGTGCACTGTGGGCCCAGGGCACAGTGTGAAAGATCCTTCACTTGCAATGACACCATGAGAACTGACAGCAGAAGCAGATTGGGCAGGAATAGTGTGAGCCAAGCCCTGACGGAGCAGGAGGGCTGACCAGAACAGGGTAGACTCTTCTGTCTGTTCTCTGGTGATTCCTGTCTCCCACCCCCATCCCCTGACCCCATACTGAGGACTCAACTCAGGGTCTGTGTTTGTTGGATAAACTCTATACCGCTGAGAGGAATCCCCAAACCCTACCCTTTCCCATGTCAGTAGTTACGATTTGTCCTACGAATCCACCCTGCCCTTTTTTATTATGGTTATCACTGTGGCTGGACATTCTCACCTAGGGCCTCTCTCCATACTCCCAGGACAGCTCCCCCAAGATGTGTAGGCTCAGCCTCAGAGCTGAGATGTCTGATGGCTGAATACCTCAATGTTCACGACAACTCTCTGCATAAGTCCTAAAACAGGCCTTACTGCGTCTTCATTTAACACAGCTGTTTTTTGTATGTCCCCTCTATTCCAGGACTTATACTGGCCGCAAGTCATTTGAGGTTCAGCTAGGACACAATCACAGATATCATGAGAGAATTGATTTACACTGGTCTCCAAACATCTTGGATGAGGCTTCTCAAAGCAGAGGTGACAAGGTTGGAATTCCACCTTGCAGGACAAGTTGTGCCCTCTGGATAAACGTAATGGAGGGAGCATCCTGTTGCCTTGAGTAAACCCCCTGGGCAGAAACGGCTCAGGGAAAGGTGGGTATAACTGGTTCACAGTTCAAGTCTGCTTGAAAAGCAGAAACTTTACAGCCAGGCATGGTGCTGCCTGCCATAGGCAGGCAAATCTTTTGTTCAAGGTCAACCTGGTCTACAGAGAGAGTTCCAGGGCAGCCAGGGCTACACAAGAGAAACCCTGTCACGAAAACAAACAAACAAAAAACAAAAAAGGAAGGAGGAAGAGATAAACAAATGTGGCGCTTAGCTGGGTTTTTCTTTTTTCTGCAGTCCAAGACTGTGGTGGTTTGAATGAGAATGGTCCCCAGAGGCTCATATACTTGAATGCTTGGTCCCTACTTGGTAGAACCATTTGGGAAGTATTGGGAAGTGTAGCCTTGTTGGAGGTGTGCCACTAACTAAGGGTGGGCTTTGAGGTTTTAAAAGTCCATGCTAGACGCAGTCTCCCTCTCCCCCTCTCTCTCTCTCTCTGTGTGTCCTATGGTTGACATCTCAACCTGTAAGCTCTCAGCTACTGCCCCAGTGCTAAGCATGCCTGCTGGCCACCATGTTCCCTGACATGATGACAATGGACTCCATCTCTGACACTGTAAGGCCCCAATTTCAATGCTTTCTTTTGTAAGTTGGCTTGGTCATAGCGTTTCTTCACAGCAACAGAAAAGAAACCAAGCAAGGACCTAAGAATGTTGTTGCCCACATTTAGAATATGTCTTCTCCATTCAATTAATTTAACATAAACCCTCACATACATGCTCAGAGGCTAACCTAACCTACACCGTCTCTACAGGTGTGTCCAAAGGCTTGACCCCTAGGTGATGCTACAGCCTGTCAAGTTGACAATCAACAGTAACCGTGATGGGGTAAGGCGTGAAGTAGGGATCCAAGTGGAATTTCTGACAAATGGAATAGCAGTTATCAAGTTAGTTTTGAGAAGCTCAGAAAGTGTGTTGGGTTTGGAGCAAAGAGTTCTTTGTCCAGAAAGGAAATGAAGGGTTGGGTATGAAGCAGGCTAGCCAACGACCTCAACAGGAGTGTCAGTGCACACGTACACACACGTACACCACACATCACAGACAACACGCAACACACACACACACAACATACCACAACATATCTCACTCTACACAGCATAAACATCACATACCACATACACATATATACATACAACATACCACATATATTACATATAACACATACCACATATAAACACATCACATACATCATATACAACACACACCACATACAACATACCACACATACAAACATAACACACATATCACATACAGCACTCTACATATCATAAACACCATCACACCACATACCACACATAATGTATACCGCACGCACCATATAAATGACCTCAGCCATTTGTAGCTCCTTATATAATTTCTGAGATCTAAATTAATCCTACTCCTTTGAGGTGAGACAATGTCCTTGAATGTTAATTTAAAAGTTCTCCTGGCTGGCAATCCAATTAGCTTATACTAAATTCAGTACACGAAATAAATTCTTTATTTTTAACATAAGGAAGTTTCTAATTCTTATTAATAGGACATTGGGTTCTTTTTCAATCACACCATGAACAGATATTTTAAGAACAATGACCCAATTATGCAACAGATTATTAGCTTTCTGGTAATGCACGCTATCCTCTAGCTGCCCCGGATGGAGACCTTTAGCTCCCCTTTCCCAAGTCAAAGCAGGGCTGGCTGTGTGAGCTGAAGTCAGTAAACTGCATTCAGCTCCCCTGATAGGCTATTTGGGAACACTTCTTTTCCTAACACACTTTTTTTGGTAGATGTCTTAGAAGTAAAATTTGACAGTGTGGTGACCACTGTGTTCTGGATGCTTCCATACTTGATCCCTGAGCTTTGGATACGTTTCTATGTGACAGGTCTCTCAGTTCAATGTTCAGAGATATAGACTGTGCTAACTGTGCCCAGAAAACACATGCCAACTCTCTGTCTCTGTGGGTCTCTGTCTCTCTGTCTGTCTCTCTGTCTCTGTCTCTGTCTCTGTCTCTCTCTCTCTCTCGGCCGGGGGTGTCTTTCTCGCGGGTGGGGGTAAGGCAGGGCCCATCTACAAAGCTCTAGCTTCCTTCAAGTTACTAAGTAGACCAGGCTGGCCTCCAGCTCACAGAAATCTGCCTGCCCGCACCACCATGCCGGGCTGGAACAAGGATTCCTGCTCTCTAAGTGTGAGGAATGTAAAGTGCTCGGTGCACTCACTGTGTCCCTCACAGTACCACAACACGTACCGGTTTACGTTCAGGGGCTGCGGGCACATGAGTCGGAAAAGGCTGGGGGGTCAAAGTGGAAAGGTCAAAAGGCCAGCGTCTCCAGTCTGAGATCTTTGGACCTCCGTTACCACAGCGACCTCAGCGGAGGAATGGAATTACCGAAGCCCCAACAGGCTTTGCGCGGTCCCAGGTCCCTGGGGTTTTCGACGCCGCGCGAACTCCGTAGAGCAGCTCACTAACGCAGACACCAACGCCGACGCGGTTGCCTAGCGACACGCATTTTCCCAAGATGCCTAGCAGTGTTGTGTTTTCTCAGCCAATCAGAGCTGAGATGCACCTTCACTGTGGACCAATAGGAGGCGAGGCCGCAGCCCGCGACGGTTGACCGGGCGGCCGGTTGCTCCGCTCCGACAAGCAGACTAGGGTCCCCGGGGTCGGCGCTGTTGGCGTGCGGCGGGCGAGCCTGGACTCCGAGCGGCGCGGTAGTGTGGTTGCCGGGGTGGCCGCTCGTCATGCCGTCCCGGGTGGAGGACTACGAGGTGCTGCACAGCATCGGCACCGGCTCCTACGGCCGCTGTCAGAAGATTCGGAGGAAGAGCGACGGCAAGGTGAGGCGCCGGGCAGCCCTTCCATGGCGGGCTTAGGGAGGGACAAGCGTCGCCTACGCTGGGAAGGGGCAGGGCGGCCACCTGAACTCTTCGTGGAGGATCGGATTGTAGCCTCCAGGGAAGGGAAGGGTAGGGTTCGTGGGCTGGCCGCCACGGCTGGGAACCCCTGGAGGCGCGAATCCGCGGCGGGCCGAGAGCCGAGCTCACGTGCTCTGCATTCCCGCTGCGCCCTAGGCCTTCCAGGACTCTAGCGTAGGGGATGGTGCCGCCCACATTTAGGGTGGGTCTTCCCAGTAAATTAACCCGGTCTGGACTCCCTCGCTGACACACCTGCATGGAGTTTCCGGAGACCCGGGAACGTGCCACATAGTGTTAAGTTTTTCAGCTTGGAAATTTCATCCTTTGTCTCCGAGGACAATAGAGCCTCACACCTTGAGAATGTTGTGTTTCAGATCCTGGTGTGGAAAGAACTTGACTATGGCTCCATGACAGAGGTGGAGAAACAAATGCTTGTGTCTGAAGTGAACTTGCTTCGTGAGCTGAAACATCCAAACATCGTCCGTTACTACGATCGTATTATCGACAGAACCAACACAACCCTATACATTGTCATGGAGTACTGTGAGGGCGGGGACCTGGCTAGTGTCATTACAAAGGGGACCAAGGATAGGTAAGCTGAACGGGTCTAGTTTGGTGGTCGTTAAGTACAGTCTGTCGAGAACAGGGGCAGAATCCTTAATAATGTGGTAGAATGTTTCTGTGCTTGTTTGGTGGCTGCATGATAGGTTGGAAAGTCCTTAGCAAATCAGTTCCCACAGTTCATGCCAAAGATAATTTACTTCTGTGTTTGTACACTTTAAATGATTTGTCCGGTATTGAAGATGATTTCATTCAGGATTGTGAACTGTGTGATTGCTTTTGCTCCAGACAATACTTAGAGGAAGAGTTTGTCCTTCGAGTGATGACTCAGTTGACACTGGCCCTGAAAGAGTGTCACAGAAGGAGCGATGGTGGCCACACTGTACTTCACCGGGACCTAAAGCCAGCCAATGTCTTCCTGGACAGCAAGCACAATGTCAAGCTTGGGGACTTTGGGCTAGCTAGAATATTGAATCACGACACAAGTTTTGCAAAGACGTTTGTTGGCACACCCTATTACATGTCTCCTGTGAGTATTTTAGAATTTAACTTTTTTTTTTCCCCTTGAGACAGGGTTTCTTTCTCTGTGTAGCCCTGGCTATCCTGGAACTCACTTTGTAGATCAGACTGGCCTTGAACTCAAAGTGATCCTCCTGCCTCTGCCACCCAAGTGCTGGAATTAAAGGTGTGAACTACCACATCTGAATTTAACTTTTTAGTATCTTAAGTGGAGCATTTAGATGTAAAGAAACGAGGCTTGGGTTGCTAAATAGCCCAGGATTCACAGTACAGTTTAAGTTTTGAGTTTTTACTTTATTCCCCTGATATTGGGGACTGAACCTAGGCCTTCAGACATTTGAGGCGAGCGCTATGCCATTGAGTTATAGTCCAAGTTCTTTTTATATATAATACATATTTGTTAAATGTTATTATTTATGTATACATAATATGTGTGTCTTGTGAGTGAATGGTGTGTGTGTGTGTGTGTGTGTGTGTGTGTGTGTGTGTGTGTGTACGATGGAGGCCGGAGGAGGGACTGGACTCACCCATTCCACACATTCAGACCAGAGTTTCAGGCAACTGTGCTGACCAGATACTAGAAATTGAACTCCAGTCTTATGGAAGAGCATCAAGTGCTTAACCACTGAGCTCTCTAACCCCACTTAGATTTTTCTCCAAAGAGACTTCCTGCCAAACAGTTCCTCTGTATTCAACTAGAGCTTTAAAAAGGAAAAGAAAACTAAAGACTTATCTATGTGTATGGGTGTTATGTCTACATGTATGTAAGTGTACCTGTCTGTGCCAAATGCCCAAGAGGGTCAGAAGACATTGGATTCTTTGGAACAAGAGTTGTGGATGGATTGAGCTGTCATGTCAGGGCTGCAAACTAAACCCAGGCCTCTGTAAGAGTAGCAGGTGCTTTAAACCACCGAGCGGTCTTGCAGTGTCCCTCATGACCCAGGTTAGCTAGACAGTTCTGCTAGCCTAGAACTCGGAGATCTGCCTATACCACATTGCTTAGCTTTTGTTTTTAAATGCCAGGGTTACAAATAGTGTTTAACACAAAGATGTTTCCCAAGGAGTCAGTGAAACAGTGTTTAAAGGCAACAGTGTTTCCCAAGATGTCAGTCCTGAAGTGGTGACCTCAGACTCCCTGGGAGTACTTTTTCTTAACATACAGAATCCTGGACCCCAGGTAAAATGCCGCTGGTCACACTTCCTGTATCAGCAGAAAGCTGAGATGAACTTAGATGCTCAGGTGCTTACTGCTTATGAGTTTAGAACCCAGGCCCAGGGAATGATGTCTTCCCATTTAGGGTGCGTCTTCCCAGCTGAGCTAAGCCAGTGTAGACTCCCCTGATCTATACATAGAGACTTGTGTCCTAGGCGGTGTTAGATGCTGTTAGGTGGGCAGTATTTACTGTTACAGTAACCTTGTTTGGTGAGGCTCAGGCCTTCTCACATAGGCATCTAGTTTATATTGGATTCTGCCTGTCCTGTTCTCGTTACCACTCTGCGTTTACAGAGCGTTTCCAAATGTCTCGTCATCACGAGGCACCTTTTGGTGCCTATTCTTGTATGAAGTATTCCTGATTATTAGATTGTAGAACAGTTGTTGGGGCAAGGGCATGGCAGTCTTATCTGTCATTAGATGTCAAGGTCAGGGCATGCCTTTAATCCTAGCCTGGTCTATACAGTGAAACCCTGTCTCAAAACAAAAGCAAAGCAAACAAAATACCAACCAACCTCAAGTCTATAAGGGACAACATTGCTGTGTTAATGTATAAAATTGTAGCAGATAGAGTATTCTTCAGTAGTTCACAGAGAATTCCAGAATTTTCCCGAGAAAAAAACACACTAGTAGAACTAGTGACAGTCTAAAACTTTGTGAGTTTGTGATTATCTTCAGAGCAGGGCTGTTTTCCCATGGAGTCGTGTTTCATACTGAAAGCTTGATTACGATGGGAAATCACCCAGAGGTTAACACCTGCACGGTCTTTGTGCCTCCTTTTCCTACCTGCCTTTGTGACCAAACGAGCTCAGTTTCCCTGAGACATAAGCCAGGAGAAGTAAGGAGAGGCTTAGTTACGGCTGCTGCGCTTTATGACAGCGGAATGAGGGCGTGCGTGCGTGCGTGCGTGCGTGCGTGCGTCTGTCTGTCTACACCAGAAGAGGCCATCGGTTCCCCCTGGAGCTGGTAAGCTAATAGGCTCTCAGCCTAAACCATCTCTCTAGCCCCTTTCTTTGATTTTGTGTGCATTGGTGTTTTGCCTGTGTGTATGTCTGAGGCTGTCGGATCCCCTGGAATTGGAGTTACAGACAGTTGTGAACAGTTATGTGAGTACTGGGTCACCTGTAAGCCAGTGCTTTTAATTGCTGAGCCGCCTCTCTAGCCCTAGCCCTTATTTATTTATTTATTTATTTATTTATTTATTTATTTATTTATTTTTGAGATGAGTCTCAAGTAGCCCAGGCTGGCTGTGATGAAGGATGACCACGAACTCCTGAACCCCCCTCTCAGGAGCAGGGTTAAAGATGTGTTCTAACAGCCAGTCCTCTGATTTTTAAAATGGAGTTTCTAGTCAGTGCCTACTACTGTGTGTAGTCCCAGCTTTTGGAGGCTGAGGCAGGTGTCTGAGACCCTTGTCTCTAAACAGAACAAAATGGTGTTTGCTTCCCTTGAGGATAGCAAGGAGAGCTCTCTCATGGTTGCCTTTGAATTGTAAATATCAAACATTTTATTTGTGAGAGTGAGTGAATGAATTGTGCGTTAAGTTGCCAGGACAAGACCTTTGCCCTCTCTCAGTGTAAATGTGAGGATAAAGTGGATACCACCATCTTGGCTGCTGTAGTCTAAGCTACATCAGCCTTTTGGATGTGAAATTTTGAAAATTTTTGTTACAGATAGAAAATTTAACATTTTTTCTTCTCTCTCTTTTAAATTTTACTTTATATATTTCATGGACACCAGAAGAGGGAATCAAATCCTATCGGAGGTGGTTGTGAGCCACCATGGTGGTGCTGGGAATTGAACTCAGGACCTCTGGAAGAGCAGCCAGTGCTCTTCACTCTGAGCCATCTCAGCCCCATGTTTTCCTCTAAACTGAATATTACCAAATGTTGAGGTTCTGTCTTGTTTTCAGTTTAGTGATTTATTTATTGTGGGGTTCATTTTGGTTGTCGTAGTTTGTTTTTGATAGTAAATCCTACACCCAGGGCTCCCTAGAATTTGAATAGCGGAGAATTACTTTTGAGTTTTTAAAGATTTTATTTATAAAATGTTTTTATTTATAAAATGTATAAATTTTATTTATAAAATGTATAAATGTTTTTCTGGAATGATCTACAACGTGTGTATTCGGTGCCTGGGATGACACAGGGCATCAGATCCTGGAATTGGAATTAGAGATTGTTATGAGCTGCTATGTGGGTGCTGGGAAAGAAACCTGGGCCCTTTGCAGGAGCGCCGTGTCTTGGCTGCTGAGATGTGTCTGTAGCCCATCATTTTCTCATGCCTCTACCTTCCAAGTGCTGAGGTTACAAGTGTGGGCCACCACACCATGGTTATTGTGCTTGGAATCCAGCAAAGGGCTCTGTGCCTGCTAGGCAAGCACCCTACCAGCCAAGCTGGCTCAGCCCTCGGGTTGGAAATTTTAAACTTTGAAACAAAACAAGCTCTCACTTCCTTGTTACTTTTCTTGTTATCCTCTCCTTCAGGAGCAAATAAGCCGCTTGTCTTACAATGAGAAGTCGGACATCTGGTCGCTGGGCTGCCTGCTGTATGAGCTGTGTGCACTAATGTGAGTGTGCATGGTTCGGGCTCACACTCTGGTTACACTCACCGGGCCCTGTCACAATAGCAACAGCAAAATACCTGACTTCTACACATTTAGAATGGAACCTGTCGGGCCGAGTCCTGCTGTGTTCAGGAAAATGGGTGCTGGAGGGCAGTTTATAGATCAGGCTAACAAAGAAGATACAGCAGGGGCGGGCAAGGTCTGGGGTTGGGAGAACAGGAAGGACTGAGTCTTGACACTTTCCTCCAGCACTGCCAAGCTGGTCCCCAGGACCACAGTTGTACAGGGATGGAGGAAAGACTTTCCATCACACTGGAGACAGTTTGGGCTGTCCTTGGGTCTAGTAGTTGGAAGCCACAGTGCTGCAGAATGTTCAGAACATGGACATAGCCCAAGTCAGAGAGCTGTTCATCCCTAAAATATGGCAGCCCGGCCTTGTCACACGCACAGCGGCGACACTAACTGTAGCCAGGGAGAGTCCCAGATGAGGGAGTGGAGTGCAGAGCGGACTCCAGTCGCCCATTTGTTCCTGTCCTTTGTGTTCATTGAACATTTTTATAACTTCTGTTCTCCCTTGCCCTCTTCTCTCCCTTCTATCTCTTCCCTCCTTTCTCTTTTAATTTTTTTTTTAAAATCCCAGGCCTCCATTTACAGCTTTCAACCAGAAAGAGTTAGCGGGGAAAATCAGGGAAGGGAGGTTCCGGCGCATCCCCTACCGCTACTCTGATGGCTTGAATGACCTCATCACTCGGATGCTGAATTTAAAGGTAATGGTTGCAAGGCCTTGTGTGCTCTGTCTCAGACTCTGAACTTTGGAGATGTATTCTTGTGTAAAGATGGATGATAACTAAAGAAGCCGTCAGTCTCTCTGGCTAAAATCGTGTTCGCGCAGGCGGACGCTCACAGGTGTGGAGACACGTCTCCTCAACATCCACAGCCTCACATCTTCTGCCACAGTGACCAGTGGGTCGTGGCATGGAAGGACTGAGGAAAGGCCGATCTCAGAGCAGCAGTGAGAGTAAGGAAGGAACCAGAATGGGCTGTTACTCTCCCTTCTCTGTAAGGGATGACAGAGTATGAGAGGAAGGTCAACAGGGTGAAAATATCCTGCAAAGGTTCTCTAGCTGGCTGGTGGGACAGGAGGCAGGTGGTCTTTGTCAGCTGATGAGAGAGAGTGAAGTGGGGAGCTGGGGCTTTGTGGAGGATGCAGGAGGGGTGTGGTGGGGCATGCGGGGGACAGACTGGTAAGACTAAAGGTTGTGAGGATGTCCTTGGTATTTAGAGAAGCAGGTCCCACTTCTGCAGAGCAGCCCAATGATTTCCAGTGTGTGTATAGGTGTGAGTAGTTCTGCAGGCCTGAGCCAGCTCCTTAAAATCAAACAGGAAGATAAACCTGTGTCTTGGTGCAGACCTAGCACTTTGTGACCAGTGAACTTGTGTTTCCAGGTGTTTAACCAGATATCTCTCGATGCAGGAACTGTCTTTTGTTTACCCTGCTAACGTAGCTGCTTTTCTTAAGATGACTCTGATCTGCCTGCCACACTTTCTTCAGGACTACCATCGACCTTCAGTGGAGGAAATTCTGGAGAGCCCTTTGATAGCAGACTTGGTTGCAGAAGAGCAAAGGAGAAATCTGGAGAGGAGGGGACGGCGCTCAGGCGAGCCTTCGAAGCTGCAGGACTCCAGCCCTGTGCTGAGTGAGCTCAAGTTGAAGGAAAGGCAGCTGCAGGATCGAGAGCGAGCACTGAGAGCTCGGGAGGACAGCCTGGAGCGTGAGTAGTGCCCAGAGCCAGGGAGCCAGGGAGCCAGGGAGCCAGCAACTGACTGCAGTGGAAAGGTGGGGCTGGGGACTGAACAGAAGAACTTATATGCACAGGCCATTGGAACCTTCTTTTTCTTTTTAGTTGCAGGTCCTGGGGATTGTATATATATATATATATATACACACACATACATACATACATACATACATACATACATACATACATATATATATATGATTTCATTAGAAATTCTATTAGAAAACCATCCCATGACAATGGTCATGGAGAGAATATAGAGAGAATTTTCTACAGTGTGGTTTTACCTCAGTAATTACAGTAAGAGTTGGGGCCACAGTGTGTTATTTGTTGTGAATTTCTATCAGCCAAATCTAGGAAGCTGAGCAAAATAAAGTACCATTTTGGTAGCAGGTGTGTGTCTGTGCTCTCCTGTTTGGTAGCGGGCATGCGTCAGTGCCCTCCTGGCAAGCATATGGATTGTTTAGAAACAAAGCTGATGAGCTCAGACTTGAAAGCCACCCAGAGGTGGCCTCTACCATGCAGCAGAGGACACACAGAAGACACCCAAGATGCCCAGAGACAGGCCTAACACATCTGCTGATGTTCTTAATTAGACAATCTAGCAAAGTAAATTTGCTCCACTTCAGTATTTGGTATCCAGTTCTGTGAGTCCACAGATGCAGGCTTTTCCTTTACTGGTTTACATGAGGTACATTAATGATGGAACTTTAGAGACCAGTTTCCTTTTTCGCAAGGCTCTTGAAACGACTGCAGGGCACAATTGGTTCATTTCTGAAGGAGCATAGGAGCTCTTGGGAAGGTCTGGTATTTGCACAGATGGTGCTCTGGCTATGCAAAGAGGTAGATCTGGATTTCAATGTTTGGAGCTGAGTGAGTCACCAGAAATCATCAGAACTCACTGTATGATTCATTGGCAAATATTAGCCATGAAGACACTGCCACAGAGTTATGAGAAGTAGTGAAAAGGGCTGGGCATGGTGGCACGTGCCTTTAACCCCAGCACCCAGGAAGCAGAGGCAGGTGGGTCTCAGAGGGCACCAGAGCTGCATAGAGAATCCCTGTCTCAAAACAAAACAACAACAATGAAAGGTAATGAAAAGCATTCTGAGTCAGCTTTGTAAAGGTGAGCCCTTAAAATAGTCGGACGCATGGATGGACGCTGCAAATAAGCTCTGCTTACTCACACTGAGATGATGAAACGGTTGTCAAGAGGAAAAGCGTTCTCAGGCAGAAAGCTCAGTGCAGGGCTGAGCACTTGGCAGTAATATAGAAGTGACTGCAGACAGTAACTTTCTAGGTTCCATATTTGTCACTGCAAGGACCAAATAGAACATGCCTCCATTTGTCTGGAGGATCTGATTGTTCCAAGTAGTAGAACTTCAGCTTTGGCAAATAAATAAATGGATAAAAGGATAAAAATAAAATGTACATGCTGCCTACCTTACCTGCTTTTTTTTTTTTTTTTTTTTTTTTTGGGAGGAACATGACATTGATTCAGACAAATAGATTACAGAGATAATTTCTGTGTGAGAACACTTGCACATGCTTACAGACAAGACATTTCATTGTCTTTTCCAAGTCTGCATGATGCTCATTTGCACTTGCTAAAGTCGAAGCTGTTACAGCACAAGAGGAGTTTGTCCACTGAACTTAGAGTGGCACAGTGAGGGCCGATTCCTTCACAATGCCCAGCTACAGAACTCTGGAGCAAGTGTTTGTGGCTATACCCTGTAGTCTTTTTTGTTTGTTTTTTTCGAAGCTGAGGCCCGAACCCAGGGCCTTGTGCTTGATAGGCAAGTGCTCTACCACTGAGCTAAATCCCCAACCCCAGTCTTTTAATTTTTTTAAACCCTGTTTTTAAAGATGGTTCTTAAATGCTTTGCCCTTCCTTCTAGCCCACCAGAGATAGTGGAAAAGAAAGGCTGTTAGGATACAGGGGCAGTGGACCTGTTTAGCAATTGTTTTTTTGGAGCAGCTCTCACCTGCTTTGTCAAGAAATCAGCAGTTGAGTTCACAAGAATCATCAGCGGTGCTCAAGCTACTCACAAACACTTTATGAACATAGCAGCAGTCTGGTTTGGTGGTGTTGGGATAGCAAACACAGCAGCAGCAGTGGCACGCCAGAGCAGAGACTTGTGCTCTTGCAAAGACGGCCTAAGAGCTCTGATCGGGTGAGGAGCAGCAATCCCAACCTTTGCAGTGAGGTTTCTTTCTACTGGAGCTGCTGCAAAGTGTGGCAAAGTATAGTTTACTGTTGTGTTAAGATCGTTACCAATGCCACCCCATGCTTCAAGACAAAATTACATTTATTTGTAATTAGGAGTAAATATTTCACAATATGTAATTACATATATTTTTGTGATTAATCACTGCTTTAATTATGTTCGATTTGTAACAATGAAAATAGACCCTGCATGTCATATTTATATTGTGATTTATAACAATAGCAAAGTTATAGTTATGAAGTAGCAACAGAAATCCTGTTGTGGTTGGGGTCACCACAACATGGGGAAGTGTATTAAAGGGTCCCAGCATTAGGAAGGTTGAGAACTTTCCCAGCCTGCAAGTGGGGTGAGGAGAGGAGGAGATAGGACCGCCAGGCTGCAGGAGATGTTTGTGGCCAGAGCTCCTTAGTCATTGGTGTTGCTTTTCCATTCCTTTTTTCAAGAGAAAGAACGTGAACTTTGTATTCGAGAGAGACTTGCCGAGGACAAACTGGCCAGAGCCGAGAGTCTGCTGAAGAACTACAGCCTGCTGAAGGAGCACAGGCTCCTGTGTCTGGCTGGCGGCTCAGGTATGCCTGTGAGCTGCACACACACATACACACACACACACACACACACACACACACCCCACCTCACACACACCACCTCACACACACCACCTCACACACACCACCTCACATGGGACGTGCACCTCAGTGTGGCCCCCAGAGTGGGTTGTAGGCCTTGGGCCTTACAGTTCCCAGATCTCAGGGTGACATCATTGAGTTTCCACTCCTGAGTGGAATGGGCTTTGCTGCTGCAGCAGCTGAGTCCCTGGGCGAGAGACCTGACAGGAGTTGTAATTTCATTTCAACTTCACTCACCAAACCGAAAGGCATAGGTGATAGGTAAAATTTAAATTTTTGAAATGGGAACACTTTCAAAATTATACATTTCGAGTTTTTTCAGGTATGGTGCTATTGTGGTTTGAATAGGTATGGCCCCCACAGACTTGGGTGTTTGAATCTTTGGCCGTGAGGAGTGGCACTGTTAGCCTTGTTGGAGAAGTGTGTTACTGTGGGGGCAGATTTTGAGGTCTCCTATGCCCAGTGTGGCACACAGACAGTCCCTCCTTGCTCTCAGCTCCTTCCCCAGCACCATGCCTGTCTGCGTGCTGCCATGAAGATAATGGACTAGTAAATCTCTGAACCTGTAAGGCAGCCCCAGATTAAATGTCCTTTAGAAGAGTCGCCTTTGTCATAGTGTCTCTTCCCAGCCATGAAACCCCAAGACAGTTATGTTACCAAAACTGTTTCTACGTTTTCAAGCAAACATCCTGGTATTTTAAAACTACCACACACCTCAATCATAGTATGGCTTAACAGGCATGGTGACAGAAGCCTGTGATCCTGGGCTGGAGAGGTGGCTCAGTGGTTAAGAGCACGGACTGCTCTTGCAGAGGTCCTGAGTAAAGTATGATCCCAGCACTTGGAGGACTGAGGCAGAATTGCTGTGAGTTTGAGACCAGCTACTGTGCATAGCGAATTCCAGACTCCAAAAGAAAAGGGCCGGCCAGCCGTTGGCTCATTGGTTAACAGCACACACTGCTTGCAGTTCTCACCAGAGAACGCATTTACCTGGCTTAAGTTTCAGAGATTCAGTCCATGACCATCATGGTGGCATGTGTGGTGCTGGTCAAGTAGCTAAGCTATGTTTTCATCTGCTGGGAGTTCCTCCAAGGTCAAACCTCCTAATCTTTTTAGTTAGTGCCGATCCCTGATTACTAAGCATTCAGATATATGCACCTATGAAGCCGTTATTTAAACCACCACACTGCTCTTCCCAAGGACAAGCAACAGCATTGGAGTTAGAACTTCATGAATTTTTATTACTGCGTAAATGTAAAGTCATGTACTATAAAATCACTTACTGCAAAAAAAAATGTGTACCATGGGAACTTAAATCTGGACGCTGGTCATCTTTTTCTCTTCAGCTGTGGCTGGTGTCAATACTTGTGATAGTAACAGCAGGTGTGAATTTGGTTCCTAGCACACACAAACAGCCCTCCTGCCTGCAACTCCAGCTCCAGGGGAGTCCTTGACCACCTGTTCCAGAGACCGTCTCACAGGTATCAGCTGATCTGTGTGATACAGTTGACCTCAGGTAACTCAGAACCTTTTCTTTTTCTTTCTAAAGAACTTGATCTCCCATCTTCAGCACTGAAGAAGAAGGTTCATTTCCATGGGGAGAGCAAGGAGAACACCACAAGGAGTGAGAATTCCGAGAGCCAGCTCGCCAAGTCCAAGTGCAGGGACCTGAAGAAGAGGCTTCATGCTGCCCAGCTGCGTGCTCAAGCCCTGTCTGATATTGAGAAGAACTACCAGCTAAAGAGCAGGCAGATCCTGGGCATGCGTTAGGCCAGCAAGGCATGGAGCCGGGTCAGCACTGGTGCTGACAACGCACGAGAGATTGGACTCAGCTGCTGTAGTGTGTGTGTGTGGTGAGCATGGCCCTGGGATTGTTTGTGGTCTCCGAGATGGACATGTCCTCTTCCTAATCCCCCTGTGTAGAAAGCATGCTGTCTTTGCTGAGTGCTTGGGCTTTTGATCCTGTGTGCGATTACTACTTGAAATATGAGATGGGACACTATAGATACCATAGATCTTAGGAGAAACAATGTTAGGGAAAGAACATTTAACCTGGAGGAGTTGGAGAGGTTTGCTCAACTGAGAGATGCGGCCTTCATGGCAGTTTGCAGGTGAGGCTTCAGCAGGTATGTGATCTTGCTGCTAACGGAATAGGGCAGGGCCCACAGGGTTCCGTCCATGTCAGAGGTGCGGTGAGCTTATCAGTGTGTGATGCTACAGGGAGAGACCCAGCCTCTGGCCTGAGCCTGAGGAGAAGCCACTCACCAGCATTCCAGTTCCAAGATGCTCCTGGTGCTAGTTAAAATGCAGATTAGACTTGGGAGGGAAGAACAAGGGCTGAAGCCTTTACTCACCTTGGGGAAACTCGTTCTAGCACAGCACCCAGTGAGACTGACAAGGCTTGCACTAGAGACAGGCTGCTGGGAGCCCTGAGAGCTTCCTCCCCACTGTGTGCATGGCCTGTCCCCTTCTGTCTGTATCTGACCTCAATGTCAGTTGATAACATTATTAAGTGCTGTCTGTGCCCTCAAGTATGAGCTGAATGGTCGGAAATGCCACAGAGTCTATATATTTTAAATCACACATGTGGTCCCCAAACATTGAATGTTGGAGAACTGTCTTCAGAAAGTTGGTCTATTTAAGGCTACTGGGGAAAAGGGCGGGTCTCCTTTGCTATCTGTCCACAGCCCCTTTGCTTCAGCAAAGAACAGTGTGCATGCATGCAGTCTGTGTTTGAGAGCCATGCGAGCCTTCACCTCTGTGAGGGCCAGATGGCTGTTTGTCTACAGTTTCCTGAAGGCCTCAGCAGAAAGGGATTCCTTTTTCCTAGTAAGTGCTGCTGGCTGAGAGGAGGTCAGAAGTATTTTAATGCCATCTGTTTCATGGCTAAACACGCAGACTCCTTGCATTTTAAAATTCTGTGTCCTTTACTTTTTGGAGCTATACTAGCTTGCTTGGGTGTGTAACTTGCCAGAGTTGACTTTTCTAGTGCTTTATGTAAACTCTGCTGTTGGCACTTGCAGCTGAAGCAGCTGAAAGAGGGGCTGCTCACTGTTGCAGCACTGGGATCCCTGGCAGCTGCAGCGGCAATGCTTAAGGAGCTTTTGCAACTTTGACTTCAGTAGCAGCTTGGGATGATAAAATATGGTGAGTGTCTTGTCTGCTGTGGAGGGCCTGACAATCTGCCAGGTGGGAAGTCTTGTTAGAAACCAGAAACTCAGTGTGGTGGTTATCCCACCTTTTCTTTCTTTCTCCTTTGGTCTATAATGATATTGACATAGCTATTCAGAGTAAAATCTATGTATACAAAAAAATTCTAAGTATGAGGTTTTAAATGTTCTTGAACTTCAGAAAAACTTGATTGGATACAATTGTTTATAATTAACAAGTCATCTTATTTATAAATTTTCCAATATAATATAAATCTATTTTGTGGAACTTAATCACTGTGACATTTGTATTCTGTGTGTGCATCTGTGTATGTGTGTACGTACTTGTGTGCAGGTGCACATAGCCCCTAGAGGGTAAACTCCAGTGTCATTGTTCAGGCACTGTCCACTATGGTTTTTGATGAGGAGTCTCCCTGGTATGGGTAGGACACAGCAATTTTGCCAAGCTGGCTACCTTCAAATCCCAAGGTTCTCCCCCTCTGTCTTGCCTCCCTAGTGCTGAGATTACAAGCACATTTTACTGCATCTAACTTTTTATGTGGTTCTGGACCCTGAGTTGAGTTCCTCCCACTTGCACAGCAAGTACCTTTCTGACCGAGTCGTGTCCTTAGCACACGATGTCTGTGATTTGTTTTTATTCTGGACGTCATCTGTCCCATTTTTCCATGCTATAAAACTGACTTTCCTACAGCTATGTCTTCCTCTGCTGCAGGCTGTGGTGGGACTTACTCTCTTGTATCTGCTCAGCCAGCCCTGCTGAGCAGACTGAGTCGCTGCACAGGGAACTCTGGACAGTGTTTAGAAACATTCCTGTTTTTGTTTTGTTTTCAAGGCAGGGTTTCCCTATGTAGTCCTGCTGTCCTAGTTCTCAATCTGTAGACCAGGCTGACCTCGAAGTCAGAGATCTGCCTGCCTCTGCCTCCCGAGTGCTGGGATTAAGGTGTGAGCTATCAGCACCCTGTTGTTCGGAGATGTTCTTGAAAGTCACATGGTTAGTCCATGACTGAGTGTGACCACTCTGGGGGGTTGTCTGGGGGCTGGCCTGTACACCACCTACACAGACAACTTACTTTGCATTTTGCTGTTTAGTGTGTGTGTGGGCAGACGCATGCCTGTGTGGGTCACAGTTGTGTTGTCTTTCTCATCTCCATTTTACTCAGGCAGAATCCTCCCTGAACCAGAGCTCACTGAGTCCGGCTGGCATCTGAGTCACTTGCCACAGTGATCCTGTGGTCGTGGGCAGCTGTCATGCCTTCCCGGCTTTTACATGCATTCTGGGGAATCTCAGCTCTGGCCCTCAGCCACCTCCTAGTCCAGAATTTTAAAAAACGTCTTATTTGAGCATGAAAAACTTTACCCACCATATTTTTATGTAACATTTCCCTGGTATTGCTAATTGTATGAGCATAATAGAGACCAAGTTATGGAAGGCTCAGTAATAAATAACTCCCTTAAGTATACAGACAGCACACTGGTGGAATGCAGCTCTCATACTGGAAATGATGCTTGGCCAAGCACAGAGATTCCCCATAGGCTGGTCTGTGTAGTGTTGAGTCTGCCTCCTTGCCACAGCAGCATCTGCAAGACTCAGTCCAGAAGGACTGTGCAGGACCCTGGTCCACGCCTCCCTGGCTCTGACACGTGTTGTTGAGTGTCCTAAGAAACTGGGGAACTTAGTCTTCATCCTGGGCAATGTCAGCTTTAAGTGGAAGTGCTTTGAGCCTGACCCTGTGTTAGTCCAGTGGCTCCTACTGGCTCGTTCCTGGAGAGTGCTGCTGCAAGCCAGGCAGACTACGCACTCAACCTCCAGCAGAGTGTGTGTGTGTGTCCGTCCCTGTCCATCCATCTGTCTGTCTCAACAGCTGGAGACCTGTGACTTGCTCTCCCTTCACCAGCCCTGTGCAATGTCTGCTGCCCCTACCAAGGCCTCCCCAGGAGCTTTAGCCCTAGGCTAGGTGCATCCACCCACCTCCTGTCTCTCACCTGGCAAAGGGCAGAGCAAGTGACAGGTGGATTGTGACTCACCCTGGTCAGAGCTGCCTAACACTAACACCTGTACCCAGGCCCCAGCCGAGAATCCTGTCGAGTTAGAGACTAACTGAAGGCACAAGACCTTCCAGGAGAGCAGTCAGCAGTCTCAACCACACGTTAAAACCAGCCCTTAAGAAATAACCTTTCCCACTTCATTTTAAAGCTAGAGGAGGCTGTCTTGGACTCTTAACTTTCATTCATTTACTCAATGGACAGTTATTGAGTTACCATGTTGAAAGGCTGACGTTTAACCCATTACTGTGGAGAGAGCCTGATCCCGCACTAGATCTGTGGTGGTAGGCAACTGGGAGAGTCAGCCATAAGTGCTAGGGAATGGAATAAAGCTGGTCAAAAGAGGTGTGTGCACACTTTTGGGGAAAAGGGACATTGGCATTCGACAGGCAGAGCAGGGGTTGGGGACCCCAGTAGGGCAGGGACTGTGGAGGCCGTGCAGGAGGAAGGGGGCTTGCAGGGCAGCGAAAAGAGGGTCCTTGAAGGCTTGGAAATACACAGCCAACTTTTACGTCCTGCCACTGAGAAACCAACGCAAGCCAGGACCATCTCCTGGACCAGAGAGGAAGCTCTTAGAAGGAAAGGGCTGCTCCCCTCACCTGTCTTAAAGTTTCCCCAGGTTCACCAGCGCCTCAGCAATGGCAGAGGCGGCCACACGGTGGCGCCAAAGCGCTGCGAGCCCAGCAGCCGGGAGGCGCTGGCTCCACTGAGCACCAGCCCCAGTTACTTTGCGTCCTAATACTCCTGCGCAGAGGTCCCAGGGAAACTGAGGCACACGGGTCACAGGTAAGCGGCACAGCTGGTGACTGACCGACTCCCAAGTCACCCTGTTTTGGTGAAGGATCAGACTCGAGCAGGAAGAAGACCCTGCCCTCTCTGGCCTCACAGGGCAACAGCAGTTTGTTTCCCACAGTGGGTGTTAAAGCTAAAACAGCTTTCCATTCAGAAAGTCAAGAGATGTTTATTCTGGAGCCAAAAATGAGTGACTGTGGCCCAGATACACAGATTCAGGTTACCCCAAATGCCATGTTCCATTGGTAAGAATTTCATGGAGTTTCTATAGAAACAGATAGTCAGGTGGACGGGTCACAACAGGGGAATCCCTGATGTCACCCTCAAATGCCTTCTGAGGGTCTTAGTGTTGGGGCTGGAAGAAGCTAGTGCTGTTCACACTAATAGGTCCCACACCTATTGGGCAACATGTGACTGTTTATTGGGTTAAAATGACCCAAGATAATTTTGCTCTGGACCTGCAACATTCCAACTCTCCACAGTCCCTGCTGTTCTGATCATAACCATCCTGATAGCAGGTTATCACAGTGTGACTTCTTTCCAGAGTTTAGCATGGGTTAAGGTGAACACCTACCCTGGGTGATATCCCATGCTTGTGGTTCCAACACTGGAGGCCGAGGCATTTAAGGTTATCTGCAGCTACATAGCCAGTTTGAAGCCAGCCTGGGCTACATGAAACCCTACCTCAGAAAAACAACACAAAATACAATTTTAAAAATAACAACAACCCCCCGACCCGAGACAACTGGGTGGATTAGGTGGTTTAGCAAGATGGGCCAGGGTGGCGTGATCGAGCCAGGTGGCCTTTAGACCTGGCGCTGAAAGAAGTGATTGGGCAGCTTTAGGTGGGGCAGAGTTAGCTGCTGGTTTTAAAGCAAACCTCTGGGAGGATGGGTCTAGGATGATTTCTCTCTCTCCTGCTTTCCTTGCTATTGTCTGCCATGTGGAATCTCACTCCCTCCAAAGCCCAGGCCAGAGGCCTAAGACACCCAGGCTGTCCAGGCTCCTTCCCCTGAAATATGCCCCACTTACAGACAGGTCTTGTTGTGGGACCAGAGGCAAGGCTCCCAACTGGAATGGGTTTAAAGGAATGAAGAGAATGCATGCTGTACCGGGAATGCTCAGTAATGTGGAAAATGAGGACCCGCATTGTTGGGTGGATTTCTCAGAAAGATGTTGAAACCAGCCTCACCCAGGGAGGCGCATGCTGGCTGACCGAGTGGCTGACAGCGTGTGGCTGAGACCTAGGGATTCTTTACCCTTAGCCCAGCCAGCACATCTCTTTCCCATGTGCCAGGGCTCTCCCACCACCCACTGAACGTACTGCCAGACCCACGGGCATCTATGCAAAGTCTCAGGCCCGGACACCTCTGACCCATGCGCCCCTCCTCCCCTCTCAGCAGCCAAGTGTCCTTCTGTTTGAAGACAATGTCCAGGTGGCTGCTGGGCTGACTCAGCAAATGGAGCTGCCAGGGAGGGGTGGGGAGGACGGACACCCAGCAGCCACCCGGGCTGCTTACATTGTCTAACCCTGAGCTTCAACCCCTCAGCTGTAAACAGAACATCAGTCCTAGAAAAGGTGAACTGTATTCAAGGGTCTGGAATATTCCTGAGCAACTGTGTTCCACTCTGCCCTGGGAAGCATCCAAAAGGGCTTGGGTTATAATAGATGGGTTATAATAAAATGCAAATATTTAAACTAAGGGGGAAAAGAGTGAGTGAAACCAGGAATGCATCCAACATGATAATTGCAGTAATTACACCCAGAGCCAAACCTTGAGGGAGCAGACCGCTCTCTGAGGTAAGGCAGGAGAGACAGAGCTCAGGGAGTAGCATAAGCCTTTGCTGCATCTCCAGCTGCAACAGACCTGGCAGTATCATCTGGACATCTCGCTAAAATATGGGCTCAATTCAACAGGTCCAGGGTGGGCCAGATAATCTGTCCTAAGTGCTCTAGGGTAGACAGCTCACTGGTAATTTCCCAACTGTGAAGGAGGGGCCGAAAGTCCGCTGGGCTCGAGGAGCTGTGCAAAGCAGGTGGGTTGAGCTGGGGACAAAGTAGACCCCTACTGAATGCCTCTGTCTCTGCCCCAGACTGAAGTCCCATGTGGGTATGAGCTGAATTAATGGAGGAGAAAGGCTTTGGAAGGCTTTCAATGCCCCGATCCATTGAGCACTCTGGTCTATGGGAGGGATGAGAGGGTTTGGTTTGATACCCCAGAGCCCTTGGCATCATGTATGCAGAGGAACTAGAGGACTCTCCTGCTCTCTATCTGCCAGGTAGGAGTTTCTGGGGCAAAACTGGGCAGGAGAGGGCCATCAGGGGCCGAATGGACCCCAACCATGTTTCCAGGGTCAGAGGAAGTGGCCAGTAGGTTGTCTAAAGCAAAGTTACACTCAACCCTCCACGCCAGCAACAGAGGTCCTCAGGGTGTCTAGTGACAGCCTGGTCTAGGCCAGTCCATGGACAGGACAGACTCAGAGCATGGAGCTGTGAAGCAGCCGGGGCCATGGCTCCCCTGTGACAGCACTCCTGATGACCCCTTCTAGAGGGACCTGGGAGGGAAAACAGCTTGTTAAAGTTGAACTTTGCAGTTTACTGAATGCTTCTCTTAACCCAGTTAATTAACCAGCACTGACGTTTCCCTCATGAACCATGTAGAGACAGTGGGAACAGAAGCTGCCATTGCTCCCTGGGTGGAACATCCGCGTTTCAGCAGGAACAGTCCCTAATACAGAAGCTGCCCTCGTCAGCCCTGCACAGAGCTCAGCCCCACACTGCCTCTTGATGCATCGACAAAGTCGCATGAAGAGGAGGCCGGACCTACCAATGCGGGGAACACTGGGGGTTCCCTTGAAGCATCCTGGAAGGAGGAAATCGAGCAGTATGGGGGCTGCAGAAGGAAGGGCTTTGAGACGGGTTAAGTGGGGCTGGAGATTTGGCTCAGTGGTAGAGTGCTTGAGTAGCGTACTGGAATCCCTGAGTTTGATCCTAAACAACACACACACACACACACACACACACACACACACACACACACACACACTTCAAGTCCTCAGTGACCTGACTTCCACTTCTTTTTGTTTATTTTTTTGAGACAGGCTTTCTGGCTGTGCTGGAACTCGCTCTGTAGACCAGGCTGGCCTGAAATTCACAGAGATCCACTTGTCTCTGACTTCCCCGTGCCGGGATTAAAGGCATCTGTCAGTCTAATCTTCATCTCTTGAAGGTCCCACCCACCACCCTTCAATGAGCTTTAAGGGAATCACTCAGATGCAAACTGAAGCAACGGTCTGAGAATGTTCGAAGCACTTGTAGTGATTTCTCAGTGCGCTGTTCTGTTCTCGGCCCTGGAATGGAACATGTCCGTGTGCGGACTACAGAGCATCCTGGGGAAGGGTAGTTGCCCTGTGTATTGGGAATGCTGTTTTCAGGGATGTGTATTATTTTGTTCTCTTCACCCAGCCCCTTCCCCAACACAAATGTGTGAACGGCACACGCACATGCATGCTGATACATGTCTGCCCTTGACACGCTGTACGAAAGGACAGGAGGTATCAGGTGCTGGAAACAACTTGGAATGTTCTGGAGTCTCTTGTGAAGGGTGTGGCTTAGTTAGGATGACCTTCGGTTGTCCTGGTGCAGATTTGCTGCTATGGTGGTTAGTTCTTGGCAGCAGGGAGGGCTACAAAAGTCCCACAGAGCCAGGGACCCCGGCACCTGAGAGCCAGTCACTCTGAGGCTCTTGGCTGTTCTCCTCCATCACATCGGGCAAGATTAATTATTAATGTTTATGATCCCACAGAGGCTGGTCTCTGTGAACCACAAGCCCAGCACTTCTTTTCCAACCTCCAGCCACTTAATCATGGTTTGGGCTGGGTCAGCGTAAGAGCCCCGTAACCTCAGAAACCGAGCACGGTGAAGACCTTTATCTGCTGCTCCTGGGGGCGAAGGCCAAGTTCACAGGGTGCAGCTGGTGGCATAGGAGCTGATAATGCTCTCGAAGAAACCCAGATGTCTTTGCTGCCTTTCAGGGCTGGGCCTCATCACGCCCCTCTCCTGGTGTGAGTCTTAGCTCAGCTGCAGTGGGCAGAGCCTTTCACACGCACGGTCTCAGTAGCTCCCTAGCAAGGCGGCAACCGGCCTGGATGGGTTCTGTTCTCATTCAGAAAAATAAAAAAACAGAGAGCCACGATCACTGAGACTCAAGGACCCCAGCTTCACCCCTCAGCTCTGCTGCAAGCATTCCTGCTTAGCCCACAGTGTTAGAGCTGCTTTACAGACCCTAGTGTGCTGGGGGCTGTCCAGGACTTCTTTGAAAGTGAACAGCATTTTTCTGATAGCCTACAGAATTTATCATAGACTCTTCAGATCTGGGTCAGCAGAAGTGATTGCATTCAAATCAGCCCAAGGACTTGCCATGCCTGCCGATGGTGCCACCTGCTGGGTTCTTAGGTTGGTGTGGCCAAGGGTGTGGCCAGCCTGGGGACCTTGCTGCCCTTGACCATGGAAGACTTCAGGCAGCAAGCAGCAAGCCAAGAGACCTGAAGCTGACCCCACACTGTCTTTGGGGAGCACAGGTGGCTTCCATGGCAGGGACACACATATGACACTATCATACCTTTATTAGCTTGCAAAGAACCAACCACACTGAAATGAGAAGCAGCCAGACACATGTTTATAGCCCTCCTGTACCATGCTAACCAATCAGAAAGTGGGTTGCAAAAGACTCCCCTTACAGTGACAACACAGAGGACGATGTAAGGAGTGTGAAACACTCACAAAACCCACTTGCACCTGCCTCTAGAGCACATCATGGCATGTTCACTAATACTGGAACATCCTGTTTGAGTGCATGTGTGTGTGTGTGTGTGTGTTTGTGTGTGTGTGCATGTGTCTATGTGTATATCTGTGTGTGCATGTATGTGTGCATGTGTCTGAGTGTGTGTGTGCATGTATGTGTGCATGTGTCTGAGTGTGTGTGCATGTATGTGTGCATGTGTCTGAGTGTGTGTGCATGTATGTGTGCATGTGTCTGAGTGTGCATGTGTGTGTACCTGTGTGTATGTGTCTGTGTGTATGTCACTTGTCTGTGTGTGCATATGTGTACATGAGTGTGTGTGTCTGTGTGTGCATGTGTGAGTGTGTATACATGTGTGTCTCTGTGTGTGCGAGTGTGTGTGTGTGCATGTGTCTGTGTATGCATGTGTCTGTGTGTATCTGTGTGTGTATGTGTGCATTTGCCTGTGTGCATGTGTGTGCATGAGTGTGTGTGCATGAGTGTGTGTCTGCGTGTGCATGTATATGTGTACATGTGTGTCTCTGTGTGTTTGAGTGTGTGTGCACACAAATGTGTGTCTGTGTGTACATGTGTGTATCTTTGTGTGTGCATGTGTCTGTGTGTATCTGTGTGTATGTGTGCATGCATGTGTGTGCAAGTGTGTGTACATGAGTGTGTGTCTGCATGTGCATATATGTATACACATGTGTCTGTGTGTGTGAGTGTGTGCATGTGTCTGTGTATCTGTGTGTGTGTGTGTGTGTGTGTGTGTGTCTGTGTGTCTGTGTAACTAGGGCTGGGAGAGTACAGTTCAGTGGTAGAGTGCTCTCCTAGCACACATACAGACTTGGGTTCCGTTCCCCAAACTGGGCAGCATGGCTTATAGACGGTGGCAGCTTTGGGCAGACTTGGAGACAGGTGAGGATGGCTTGCTGCAAACCAGCTCAGTAAAGTGACAGTGCCTGAGGAAACTGTGAGAGTCCAAAGTCTCTGGCATCATGAGTCCTGATGTCAAAGATTCCCTCAGCTGGAGTCCAGCTTCCCAGAACCCTCCCAAACAACCAGTGATAGGCAAATGAGCTACAAGAAGCTGGCTGGCAGTCAGCTTGGGGCTGGATGCCAGGCCTGGGTGGACCCAGGAGACTTCTTCCCCAGGTGGCCTATGAGGGCAGCTTCTCTCCTCAGCAGATGCTATGTGAAGTGTGGACACAGGTAGCAGGAGTACTTGAGGCTGGCCAAGGCTGTTAAGGGGTAAGCTAGGCTGAATGAACTATGCCTCGACCTGGAGCAGGTTCCCAGCACCTTGGCCACTGAGGACGCCCAGTAGAAGCTTAGTATATCCTCTGACATGTAGACAACAGGAACCATGCAAGGCACCTTATATAGCTGTATGGGGCAGCGAATGACCTTTCTACATGCCGCCCTGCTTTCACTCTGGGCTGTGGCCTCCACCTTGGTTTAATGAAGGAGCATGTGAGGGCAGCCTCCCAGGTGGGAAGAGAGTGGAGGAAGCCACAGGGCACCCAGTGGACTTTGAGCTGAGGCTCTGCCTCAGGTCTAGGTGCCTAGTCTCTCATAGTGGCTGGGGTTTCCTCTAGTCTGTAGTTGAGGAAACAGGCGAAACAGGAAGAAACAGGTTTCACTGGAAATCAACCAGTGAAACCCTGGCTGGGACATTTCAAGCTGGAGGTAGTAGGACTCTTGGCCACATCTATAAGTCTCCTGAGTTAGGGTACTTGCCAAGCCCTTTGTCATTATGAGACAGCTGTCACGGATCTGCCACTGAAAGCCCAGGCCACGTCTTGAGCTCGGTGGCCCTATCACCCCTGTCTTTCATTTTTAAGCATGTTCCTAGAGCCTCCGCACTCTCAGAAGTCAGTCTTTGGGAACATGGTCATAGCTCTCTTGGGCAGGGGTGGCATAGGACTTGTCCCCTTCTGCCTGCAGCACAGGCTCATGGAAGCCACCCCCACCTAGAAAGCCGGGTGGATTTGGAAGTCTGCGTTTAAGAGGAGAGCATGTGAGGCTAGAACTCAGTTGGTAGAGTGTTGCTTAACATACACAAAGCTCTCCTGCATGTAAATCAGGTGTCCATGTGTAACCCATGTCTGTAATCCCAGCAGGAGGCTGAGGCAGGAGGATTGGAATCATGTAGGAGTGATGCTTACCAAAGACTCCTCAACATCTTTCTTTTCTTCCCTGGGGTACCACCTAAGCTGGAGGGAGGACAGGCTTAGCTGTTCATCTTGGCTGTTCATCTCTTTGTGATTTTATGAGCCAGCTGTCCAAGCCACTCTCACCACAGAAACCCAAACTGGGGCACAGTCTCTCTGACTTAAAGAAAATGGAAAGAAAATGATCATTGGGACATTTTAGAATTCCTCAATGGGTTGTCACAGGAAAATGCCTCGCCACAGACTTGGTGTGGGACTGGATGCTGAGCGTCTGCAGGGATCAGATACTCTGTGCTTCATCAGCAGGGCGGGGTAGTGAAGTCTTCGCAGCCCCAGCTGTCCAGACCACAGGACCTCTTCCTCCCACAATTCATTGCGTGCAGCTGGTCTTTCGGAGAAGGAAGTCTCACCCAGTTGGCTCCACTGCATCGGCGCCATGTTGGGGCATGCATGACCACGTGCTGACTCTCCTCACCTCTGGAGATGGGAACAGCCTGGGAACAGCCTGTATGGCCAATCCTGGAAAACGCTGGGGACTGGGATCTATCGGTTCTGCTTTCTATGCTGAGTCAGTTTTGGAACCTTCTGCCTTGGTTACTTTTCTATTACTGTGATAAAACGCCACTTGGGGTAAAAGCAACTTGGGGTAGAAACAGTTGGTTCCACTTACAACTCTCAGGCCACATTCGACCACGAAAGAAGTCAGGGCAGGAACTCAAGGCAGAGACTGAAGCAGAGGCCATGGACAGTGTCCCTCCATGGCCTTGCTTAGCGGCTTGTTTGCCCACTTTATTACACTCCCTAGGCCACCAGCCCAGTGGCGTACCCTCTCACAGTGATCTGGACCCTCCCATATCAATCATCAATCAAGAAACTGCCCCACGGGCCAATCTTGTGGGGGCATTTTCTCAATTGATGTTCCCTCTCCCCAAGTGACTCTAGCTTTCTGTCAACTTGGGGAAAAAATGGAAACAAAACAAAATAAAACAAGCCCTCCTTCGCACCTTCTATTTTTCTCCTCTCGGCAAGGGCTGTGTTGTGGCAGTTCCCTTATGCCCCAGCTACAGAGACTCCCATCTGCGTCAAGCCCCAAGAAGGCAGCAGTTCAGCTGTGATGAGGGGTAGGGAGAGCATCCTCTTCGGGGCTGCAGATCACTTACTGTTGTGGCAGAGGACATGCGGTTCATTTCCTAACACTGGGTGGCTCACAGTCCGTAACTCCAGTTCCGGGGGAATCCAACACCTCTTGATGGCCTTTGAGGGCATGCGTGCACATATAGTATCCACTTACACAGATACAAATATACACATAAACGACAAACAAACAAGTGTTTTTAAATTAAAACAAGGAAGTACACTCCACAGAGTCATTGAACGGGGTTAATAAAATGAAAAGAACACCACGATCGACCTTTAGATTCCTGACTCCTTGAGGCCTGGCCATTCACTGACAGTGTGGCAATATTCACTGGGCAGAGAAGCACTCTGGGGCAGATGGGCCAGGGTGCTAGGGACCTGACCTGACTTAGTCCACTCAGAAGACACATAAACACGGACATTCCGTAAAGATACTGCTTTGCTGAACAGATCACAAAAGCAGGTGTGCGGTGAGTTTATAACTCCAATATTCAAGGTGTCTGGGAGTCAGAGCCTCGGTCTGACTCAGCCCAGCCCTGTTGGGGAGGGGTGGCCGAGGCTGACGCAGAAGCTGGAGGCAAGGAAGATTTAGCACATTTGAGTATGTGGGACTTGAAAGCAGAGGGGACTATTTGAGGGCTAAAAAAAAAACCTGCAAGAGGGGAGAAAAGTTTATAGAGAGGACATCAGGGGGTGACTAAAAACAAAGTATGCATGTATGTATGTATCATGTATGTAGTATGTAGTATGTATATATTGATGTGTATGCATGTATTCTTCTGAGGGCAAAATTCCACCTATCAAAGGCTCCAGAGTGTAAAAATTCACACACACACACACACACATGCATGCACACGCATGCACACACACATGCACTCAGAACACAAATGGATGTTATGCTGTGAGGCAGACACTAGGTGGTCCTCTACACATGGGCTTTACCCATGGAAGTCACGGAAATGGCCACATGGTAATCCCCAAGGTCTAGAGAGAAGGAAGAAATACCTTTAAAAAATCCCTTTTTAATTAAAAGATAATTATTTTAAATTATTATTATTTAATTATTTTAAACTTATTTGGGGGAGTTGTTTGCATGCATTTTGAGGTAAGGTCTTCCTATGTAGCCCTGGCTGACCTGGAACTTGCTGTGTAGACCAGGTTGACCCTGGATTCACAGAGATCAGCCTGTTTCTGCCTCCTGTGCTGAGGTAAAAACATTTGTTACATTTTGTTTATTTATTTGTGGATGTGGATGGTGGGGAGTGGTGTTGGGTCCTGTCCCCTATGCGCAGGTCAGAGGACAACTTTTGGGAATCAGTTCTCTCCTTCTACCAGTGAGATTCAGAGAGCAAACCCAGGTCATCGGCTTGGCAGCCGGAGCCTCTCTCTATGGAGTCATCTTTCCAGCCCCCAAACCTTTTACTTTAAGTTTTTTATTTCAAGTTTCTCGTTTTAGGATTTCATACACACACTGCATTTACACTTTTTCTACACCCCCTGCACAAACACCAAGACTCTAGTTTCTGTGTTCTAGGGTCAACCATAGTGAGGGTCGGGGAGGTAGAAAGCAGGCCAAGATGTGCATTAAAAGTGTGTTCTTTAAACTGGCCGTAGTGGTACATGCACCCTCAGCACTGAGGAAGCAGAACGAGGAGGAGCTCTGTGAGTTCGAGGCCAGCCTAATCTGTAGAGTGAGTTCCAGGACAGCCAGGGCTATACTGGGAGACTATCTCAGAAAACAAACATGTCTCCTTTATCTCCCAGAGAGTTAATTTCTGTTTCCATGTCATATACTTGATTTATTCATCTCTCTAAAATCCAGGAACCCTGTAGAAAAGAAAACATAACTAACTCAATTCATTTAATATTCATTCTTCTTTAGGACTGAGAAAAAAAATCCCATTGTGTGTACACCACATTTCCCTTACGCATCTTTCTGTCACTGAATGCTGGCCCCATATCTCAGTCTAGTAAAGATTCCACCACCTCCTAATGCTGCTACAACCTGGGGCCAGTCTTCCCCAGAATTGCCCCAGTAGTCATAAAAGAAAGAGACCAGCGATCTGGACATGCAGCTTAGGATGACCTTGAAACTCTGACCCTCTTATCTCTGCATACCCTGTGCTGGGATTAGTGAACCTTGGCTGAGTTCAGTGACATGAAGCCATTCATGATGTCACATGACCTCAGACCTTATTCACCAGCCCAAACTGAACTTGTATCAACCAAGCCCTGACAAACTCCACCTCATTTCCCATCTCTGTGAAGTGGACTTTGGATCACTCACAGCAGTGGATTCAGACTGTGTTTGTTCACACAGCGTAAGGTCCTTAGCATTCAACATGTATTTTCATGAGGGGCAATAATAGCAACACAGCAGGTAAAGACATAGGCTTCCAAGACCAGGGACTTGAGTGCAATCTCTGGACCTGCATAGTAGAAGAAATCTCATCCTCTGACATGTGATTCTCTGACTTCCACAGTTGTGCTGTGGCAGTGGCAGGCATGCAATGCACGGACACACACACACACACACACACACAATATATATATATATACACACACACATGTGCACACACACATGTACACACATACAGAAATACATACCACATATGCAAACACAAACATGCACACACACCTGTACACACACCACATATTCAAACATACATGCACACACATACACACACATACACACAAACACACAAACACACACACACCACATCTGAGAACACACTCTCACACTCACACACACAATCACACATACTTATGCACAGTCACACACATACATACTCGCATACACATTCACACAAACACATGTATACATACAGATATGTAGACACACACCACATATGTGCTCTCTCGATCTCTCTCTTTCACACACACACACACACACACACACACACACACAGAAAGAGAGATATTTATGGGAAGCATACAGAGCAAAGACTTCCATCATATGTACTGTGGAAGTTACAACAGAAGCAAAATGAAGTTGCTAATGTCAAGTCCTTTCAAAAGTACATGCGTTAAAAAAATAAAGGCAGGAGGCATGAAGAAGTGCTTGAGGAGATGAACTATCGCTGAAGACGGTTTGTCAGCACAGCAACCAGACAGGGATGTCTACTGTGACATCTGTGCCCACAGTGGTCTGCGGCCACCTTTGTCACAGGTCCTTGGACACCTTGGTATTCTTTTTTGGGGCTAAGGATTATTGCTTCAGAGTAACTTCCACAGCTTCAGTTTGCTCTTACCTGGTCCCCTTGGAGACACTAATGGGTTATGCCTACAAGTTCCACATAGCTATGTTCTATGTCTATGCACAAGTAAGCATCGCTACTTGTTACTCTAAGATTGATTGATCCTGGCTGGGCAAGGTGGTACAAGGTGGTCAAGGCAGAGGCAGGAGGATTATCAATGCTAGGCCAGTGCAGGCTACATAGTGAGGTCTTGTCTTAAAATATAAAACAAAGGGGCTGGGGATTTAGCTCAGTGGTAGAGCGCTTGCCTAGCAAACGCAAGGCCCTGGGTTCGGTCCCCAGCTCCGAAAAAAAGAAAAAGAAAAAAAAATATAAAACAAACAAAAACTGCTATGGTGGTGCATGCTTTTAATCCTATCCCAGAGATAGAAGGAGGAGGACAAGGCATTCAGATATACTGAAGTGGAAACTTAAGGGTTCTTTGGAAAGTCAGTTGTGTTGGATGGTGTTTTTCTGTGGCAAACGTGTGAAGGAACGTTTTGTTATTAAAGTGACACAGGTGTAAGGCAGACTCCTGAAGGAAGGTTTCACCGAAGCAGACATAGGAGAAAGGACATGCTAGAGCAAGCATGTGAAAGGGCACGTGACAATGGATTCTTTGATAACGAGTGCATGCATTGGTCCACCTTACATTTCGTAGTTGAGCTCCATCTGTTGGGATTCCAGACAAAGAAATGTGCCGAAAAACTTCTGGTGGTGTCCTGCAGTTTCTTGCTGCTTCCTTGGGCTGAGCTGATTGGCAGAGTGATGTCAGCCGAGACAGACCCCTATGCTGAGGCAAGACTGTGGAGGACGTGTGATGTTTGGAGGGTATAAATAGGACTCGGAGGACAGTGACAGGGGCTGAGCTAGACTTGCTTAGAGCGCCGGCTGTGCAAGCTTGTTGGTCCTTCATCTTTGCTGATCTTCACTTTGCTTTGCTGAGAGAGGCACAGCTGAGAACTTCTCCTGGCGTCCCTCTGGTTCTCTCCTGCTGACGTGTGCCAAGGCTGAGGCCTGGCTGTCTCTGTTAGGTCATGTCACTGCTGTTGCAAACCAGACTGCTGGTGTATCCGTGAAGTGTTTGCAAGTGAATCGAGCTGCCACTGCTGACCTGTGAGCTGAACTGCCCATTTCCAGACCACACAGATGGGAGTTGTTTCAAAGAACCTTTCTAAACAGGGCCCCTTTTCCTGTATCCTTTCTTTTCCACTACCCCTGGTGGGTGGTGGGCAAACAGAAAGGTTAAAGCCTTTAAGAACCATCATTAAAAGTAGGCTTTGAAAAAAAATTAAGTTACAAGCTATCATTGGCTACACAGTGAATCTGAGGTCAGCCTGAGGTACATGAGACTGTCTCTGAACAGAAGCTATATTACGTGTTATATGTCGCTTATCATTGATCCTAGTTGGGGACACGTGTCAGTGCCTAACATGCACAGAGCCTTTGATTTGGCCTTTAACAGCTACCCATTAGCTCATGGATGGAGGATGAGTTCCTGAAACCCTTTGGCTTTTCACTGTGGCCTTCCTCTGCTCCTGAGGAGTGGGGCTGCCTGTGAAGGAAGCCAGGGAGTGAAGGGGAACAGCTGAACAGACTTTCAGACTCAAGCTGAGCCTCGGCCTGAAATGGGGTCCTTGTCAAAGAGTTTTCTTTCGGTTTAGTGTGAGCCTGCTAGTGGATACCTTTCCCAGGAAGCCTCTGGTTTTGTTAGGAAAACAAAACTGAGGAGAACCACATGAGAAGAAGAAGAAGAAAAGAAGAAGAAGAAGAAGAAGAAGAAGAAGAAGAAGAAGAAGAAGAAGAAGAAGAAGAAGAAGAAGAAGAAGAAAGAAGGAAGTAAAACATGTTGAACGAGATTTAGTAAGTGTATGAACGTGAATGGCTTCTGTCCAGCGCTCGAGTGACTAACACCGTGATCGGTGAGGAAAGAGAGCAGGAGGCTGGGTCACATGACAAAGTCCTCTTCCTCACACAGCACCAATACTGACCGTCAAGGTCTGACTGAAAGGAAAATTAGGGTTTTCCGTTACATTTGTTGTGTAAGTTCTGTGTGGAAATTTAGGGAAAAAAACCAACCACATTATGACACTATAAAGATGGTGTAGTGGTTAAGAGCACTGGCTGCTCTGCCAGAGGACCTGAGTTCAATTCCCAGCACCCACACACACTCAGAATCTGAGCTTGATTTGTGTAAATAGCATGGTGTCACATGCTTATAAATCTAGAGCTGGAGAGGCAGAGATGGGCAGACTCCTGGGGTTTTGAGGAGTGGCACCTGAGGCTAACCTTTCTCCTCTATGCACAGAGAGAGGGGGGGGGAGAGAGAGAAGAGAAGAGAAGAGAAGAGAAGAGAAGAGAAGAGAAGAGAAGAGAAGAGAAGAGAAGGAAAAGGGAAAAGAAAGAGAAAAAAGTCACAAACTGAATTGTGTAGCCCTGGGATATTTCCCAGCTGAGTCACCCTGGGAAAATCTAATGGTCCCTAGGCCCCTGTTTCTTCATCTGTAGAATGGGTCAAAGTAAATATTGTCAGAATGGACTTGCTGTGTCAATTCTAACCAGACCCAAAGGAAAGAGAGTGGAGCCTTGCGGTCACCTGGAAGGACTGCTCCAGCATGATTGCTTCTGTCTCAGGCCAACTGTGAACTTGCACAGAGGCCACTGCACCTCAGGGATGCCTACTGAGCAAGACTGTTCAGCCTCTGACTGACATCACTCCCATTATTAATCATCGTGGCAGACACTTATTGCTTCAAAATATCTGATGCAATCTTCCTCAGTTTTATCTTTAAAAGCTCTCCCGTAGGCATGAAGATGGCTCGGGGAGTAAGGGTGCTTGCCACAAACCCTGACCTCCATCTGTCATCCCAGTAGCTCACACGAGAGGCAGCAACCACAATACTGAGTTCATACTCAGGAGCTGCCTACCACATGTGAGACACCATGAGCCGGTTTATGGGTGAGTCGGTGTTAGCCCCATTCACTGACATCAGGAATGGGATCTGGTGAAGACCGTGCTGCTCTCCAAAGGTCACACCAGGGTGGTAGAGCTGAGACTCCAGCTCCAACTGGTTGAGCTCTGTGACTCCTGAACTAAGCCCTACTTTCCCCAATGAGAGAGGGAGGAGGGAGCCTGGGGGGAGAGGGAAGGGAGAGCCTCGGGGGAAGTGAATAGCCTGGGGTTGGGAGAGCTTGGGTTAGTAAGCATACTGCTGGTACTAAGCTCTTCAGACAGATGGCTGGAGATCTGTCTATCGGAGTCTTAGCTACATGAGTCAAGAGGCTGGGGCTGCTGGAGCTGAGGCAGCCGCAAGCCAGCCTGTTCGCTGGCCTCAGTTAGGGACCCAATGCTATGGAGTCACCAATCTCTGACTGTCTTCTTTAGGGACCCAGGACCTCTGGATCCTTCTGGCTATGGGTGAAGAGAGAACTTCAGGGGACTCTAGCCCAAGATAAAGAGTGTGGCCAGGGGTGTCTATAAGATACAAAACACAGGGCATGTCAGTACCTGCACTGGTACAAGGCATTCATTGCTCTTGTCCCTGCAGGACAGCCATGTTGCAGAGTCCTGGAGGTAAGGGAGGGAAGGTTGTCAGCTCATCCCTGGTGAGCTTCCTGCCTTATCCTGACAGGCTGGGCCATAGCGCTGGCTAGCTGAGGTTACTCTCAGCCTGGTCCACCCCTGACCTTGGCTCCCAGGTCCCCCGCCATTGGTTAGCAGACTCCACAGGTTGCAGCAAGGGAGCTGGGCGGAATGCAAGGGCACACGGGGACATCTGGTTGGGTTTGCAGAGGAAGGGAGTGTTGGGTAGCTTGCTCTACCTCCTATTGTCCAGTGAAGAAGCCAAGCAGGGAGCTGCTGGCAGCTTTGCCATGCGTGGGACTGTGGGAAGGACTCTTGATTCTCCTCCAGCTTTGTTTCCCAACGCTTCTCTCTGCTGCCTTGCTGCCCAGCCTGGTGGAATCGGCCCCTGACAGGCCTTGGTGCAGCTGATGGACACATTTCTGAGCCTTGGAGGAACGCAGAGCTTAGTTGTTGCTTGGCAGTGGCTCTCCTTCCAAAGTTGAGAGGCACTTGGAGTGGGTTTGGCTTCAGAGCTGCTCTTCAAGCCCGTCCATGTGTTTCTGTGGCAGACTCTCCCAGAAGCCTCTGCAGTGCTTTCTCTGACGCCACAGATGCTCCGGGGGGTCTGTTCTTCAACCTTAGGGATACTCTCTAGGCAGTACTCTGGGTCACTGTGGTACCTCCTCCCACAGCGGTGGGCTGCTGCTTCTGTCTTCTTTGACTGGAGACCTCAAAGTCCACAGCCTCCCATGGTTCATGTTGAGACCTCTGAGTACAGGAGCCCCACGACAGGCTTCTGTGTCCTTCCCCACCCCAACACCAGGAAGGATGAGGTAAAAGGTAAGGGGATCAAAGGTATTGGAAACCACTCTCATTTTTAAAGGGGGGAAACTGAGGCAATGTGGGTCTTCGTTTCACCTCATTGCTATGGTACGTGAACACAGCTCAAGGAGAGGAAGCACAGAGATGCTAGGCTATGTTCCTTCCTTTCCGCCATCAGGGTGTGAGGCACGCTGACACCTGTTCAGGGGAGGCAGAAAGCAACCTAAGATGGGGACCCCAGACTGTGCTTCTCCCCATGAGAAACATCTTGAACTGGGGCTGAGGCTGTGTTCCCAAACTCCTGAGTACCCAGATGCCTCTGGGAACCTCAAGGAGTTGGGAAGGGGAGGGAAGTGATGGGGGCGAGGGGTGGGGGTGGGGAGGGCGGAGTTCGGGAGAATTGCCAGGCTTCCTTAATCTGCTTGACCTTGCCAGTTTTTCTATCTGGTGACACTTGACCCACAACTCCTCCTACTCCTCCTTTTTTTTCTTTTTCTTAAAGGGGAGGTGTCATTGGAGTGACTGTCTTTTTTTTTTTTTTTTACTTTTTTTCAGAGCTGGGGACCAAACCCAGGGCCTTGCACTTGCTAGGCAAGCGCTCTAACACTGAGCTAAATCCCCAACCCCAGAGTGACTGTCTCTTATTTATTTGTAGTACACATTTTGGGAGGAGTGGGGTGTAAGCATTAAAAGAAAACACAATAAAAGCCAGAGGGGTAGTGAGGGGTGGGGGCTGGGAAGACAGGGAATTATTGAACCAATTAATTGCTCAGTGGATCAAACTTGAGAGTGAGTTTGTACAGAGTTTGTAAGGGCATTAACACTGGGCTAAAACAACATTTAATTGATTGACATAATGCTTTCCTTACTCCCAAGTAAGTTTCTCCGAGCTCGGTAGCCATTAGGCTCTGGCAAAAGAGTTTATCTGTCATCGGAAGGACTCAAGGCTGTCATCGGTGGAGCTCAGCGTCTGTTTGTCTTGAAAGTCTTCATCTAGTCAGACGATGTGTCTGGACAAAGTTTTATGGCCCCAGGCCCAAGGAGATGGTGGATTCCTTAATCTGTTCGACTTTGCCAGTTTTTCTGTCTGGAGACATGGTTCCATGTGCCCCATGAGGCAAGGCAGGGAGTGCCTTGAACTAGGCATGGTGGGAAGATTCTTCCCTGCTTTCCCCAGGGTCTGACTCTCAGCAGATACACTGGTCATTTTACAGGATTAGAAGGCATGAAGTTTGACGGTCACATTGCAGAAGGGTGCCATGACTCCTTCTGTGGCCAGCGACCCCTCTCATTCCACCCAAGGGGCGCAACATGTAAGTGTTTTAAGAGAGCCTGAATCTGATCATGGAGTCCGGGGTGGAGGGTGGAGTCCTGCTGTGCCCCAAGGGTAGACCCATCCAGTTACTCTAGGCCTCTATCCTTTGTGGCAGGTTATCTACTGCCCTGACCCTCACTTCCTCATTACTGCGGTGGTTCTCAGGGAAAGACTTCCAGGACTGCTGAAGAGACTGAGGGGACTCTAAGGAAGGTCTCAAGGCCTGGGAAGGGTGGTGTGCACTCAGTCCAAGAGGAAGCAGACCTGTTTAGAAATGGTTCTTTGCAGCGATTCCCATCTGCTTTGTGAGAAAATCAGTCGTTCAGTTCACAGGTCAGCAGCAGCAGCTTGGTCCACTCACAAACACTTCACGGATATATATATATATACACCAGCAGTCCAGTTCAATAGTGTCGGGGTATCAGCAGCAGTGACACAACCTAGCAGAGACAGCCAGGCCTCAGCCGAATGGGCACGAGTCAATGGGAGGAATTAGGACCACCAGGGACTCCAGGAGAAGCTCTCCGCCGTGCCTCTCTCAACAAATAGATCAGACCCTCGAAGACTCGAGACCAAGAAGCATTGCTAAGCAAGCTATGCAAGCGGCCTGTTGAGCCCTATTTCTATTCTCTCCAAACATCATGTGTCCTCCACAGGTCTGGCCTCAGCATGTCTTGTCTCCTCACATGAGTCTGTCTTAGCAAAACTCCATGTGAGGCTGCCTCAGCTGACACCACTGTGCCAATCAGCCCAAGTCCTCAGAAGCAGCAAGAAACTGCAGCACACCCCCAGAAGGTTTTTGGTGCCTTTCTCTCTGTGGAGTCCCAACAAATGGAGCTCCACTATGCAATGTAAGGCGAATCAGTACATCGTGTTGTTAGCGAAGGCAATGACTCATGCGTGGTGGAGTGGGAGGGTGCTGCACCTTGCCTATCGGTCAGAACACATCTGATGCATGTATCATGAGTCCTTTCACCTGCTTGCTTTAACAGAACATCCTTTCACCTGTGTCCAGTTCAGAAAATGTTCCTTCACATGCCTGCCCCAGAAAAACACCATCTGACACAACTGACTTTCCAAAGAACCCAGAAGTCTCCCTTCACACATTCACCGACCTCCCTGGGGCTCTGTGACTGAGACTTTCTAACCTATATTTTGACTTCCTGCCAAGGAAGAAGAATGTCCCTAATGTGTCTGCACAGGGTCTGCTTCACTCCTGGGTCACCTCTGCTTCTCTTCGGGGCTAGCCAGGAGTCAGGCTGGGGACAGGGGTGTGAAAGGTAAGACTCATGGTCAAGGCTCAGCAGCAAGAGTTCCTAGTTCTGATTTGGAGCTGCTGACCATATCTGGGCACAACCTGTTCTCATCCCAAGGAGGATTGGAGAGAGTATGGAGAGCTCCCTTACAGTCCACGTTCCTCACAGGGGCCATCTGTGAGCACTTAGGTACAGTACAGACCCATGCATGGTTAAGTCACTTCTCTTGCGTACCCTCAAAGACTCCTTGGTTTGGGCGAGGGAAGCAACATGAGATGCTGTCCCTGTCTGGGCCCTGGAATACCCATCTGGGAATGTGGCAAGCCCATCTGGAGAATGTGTTCTTCTTTCCCTCTTCCCACTCTCTCAGCAGCTCTGCTCGAGTGGCAACATGTATCTAGGAATTATTATTATCATTATTATTATTATCTCCACTAATTATAGCAGCTTCAGCAGCTAGGCCTCGCGGCCTTGGCACTGCTGGGGAAATTAGGCATGTAATTACATCATGGAGTCACCTTATCCGCCTCCCTTAGACCTCGTCCACTCCCCCCTTCCAGCATAGCTGGCAGACTAGACACCCCCACAGTCCTTTATGAGGGTTCTCGGCACTTGACCAACAAGATCATTCCCACCCTCTCCCAACTCCCCTCCACTTAGCGTCTTCCCGGCAATCCCTGCAGTTGGAGGATGCCTCCCCCTCCCCCGTAGCTGAGGTGTCTGCTCTGGAAGGCATTCCTTTGAATCCTCAACCTGGGAGTGCAGCAGGCTTAGTGGGCCCTGCCTGCCTGGGCCTTACTTCTGGAGACTTCTAGTTCTGAAGCCTTCCAGCAGTATGAGAACAATCTCAAAATTTGTCCCAGAAGCAGCAGGCCAAGGGAAGGTGACTTGGTTACAAGTTGGCTTCTTGGCTGTTTGTTGTCATGGGATGAGCAGCCAGGCTGTGGAGATAAGACAGCAGCTTCCCTACCCAGCAGCCCCACAGAGCTGATACCACGGCCTTACTCCTTCAGAGCCGATGACTCATGCGTGGTGGAGGGGGGAGGGTGCTGCAGCCTTGCCTATCTGTCGGAACACATCCGACACATGCCGCATGCCACCTACAGCTTCAGAAGGATCTGTGAGAGGGGTTTCGTGAGGCCAGACCCCAGAGAGCCATAGGCCTCCACCAAGACTCTGAAAATGTAAAGACGGAGACGGCCTGTCGACCTAGCTTCTAGGCGCCTTGTCTGCTCAAGTTCCCTCATAACAAAATCTTTGCAGATCTACGTCCCTGGACTGGCTAGTTTTGCACCAAAGACATTTTTCGAGGGGAAACCTCAACTGGGAAAATGCCCCACAAGATTGTCCTGTAGGCATTTTCTTGATTAATGTGTGAGGGTCCAGCTCTCTGTGGCCAGTGCCACCTCTGTGGTGGAGGTCCTGGGTGCTATAAAGGCTGACTGAGCAAGCCAGTATTCAGGCTCCTCCATGGCCTCCACTTCAGTTTCTGCCCCCCAGATTCCTGCCCTGCTTGAATTTCTGCAGTGTGGCTTCAGAGGCTTAGGTTGAAGTAAAGCCTTTCCTAGCCAAGTTGCTTTTGGTCGGTGTTTTATCACAGAGATAGAAACCACACCCAGTGTCCTCTTTTGTCTCTCCATTGAGAATCTGAAGGTACAGGGCCACCAGAGCGTGCTGTGGAACACTCTGGGAGAGAGATGACCAGCCTTAAGCCGCGACTTGGTACCTGACGGGTCCCAGGTTCAAAGTGGGATGGTCTGGACAGAGAGAATCATAGAGAAGTTTCCGGAAAGGTTTCCCTTCTGTGCTGCTAAAGCAGAATGCCAGAGGCTGAGATGCTTATATAGATGAACATATGAACCAGTGAGTGAGAGGCTTGCCCAGTATGCACAAGCCCTGGACTCCATTCCCGGAAGTACCGAAAATGAGGCATGGTGGTATATACCCGTCATCCAGCAGTCTTAGGAAACAGTCAGGGACAGTAGAAGTTTAGAGTTAATATGGCTACAGAGTGAGTTTAGGTCAGGATGGCTATGTGGGACTCTGTTGAGAGAAAGATGTCTAGGAGAAGCAGAGGGAGGGAGGGAGAGAAAAAGGGAGGAAGAAAGAAGAGATCCTGGGCAGGGGTCGTGCACTACTTTAATCTCAGCGCTTGGAAGGCAGAGGCAGGTGGATCTCTCAGACCAGGCTGGTCTATAGCGTGAGTTCCAGGACAGCCAGGACTACATAGAGAAGCCCTATTTCAGGCGTGTGTGTGTGTGTGTGTGTGTGTGTGTGTGTGTGCGCGCGCGCGCGCGCGCGCGCGAGTGCATGTGACAGGGCCCGGAAAGGAAACAGACATTTGTTTGGTTCATATCTGGAAGCTGGGAAGTCCATCCTTACTGGGTTAGCTCACCGCAAAGGCAACCTTGAGCATAACCCTGACAATATCCTAACCCTTTGATCCTAATCCCCAACTCTGAATCTTTAACCTTAATGCAATCCCCTACCTAGCCCAACCCTACCTAATCCTAACCCCTAGCCCGAACCCTCTAATTATCTAACCATTAGCCTCACACTTCAACCCTAACAACCCTTAACCCTAACAACAAAACACAGGACTTGGGAAACAGCAGGGAAGTTTAACTTTGTAACAAGACCACATTCTTATCCATGACCTCTCAAGACAGCAGCCATGTCATATCCACAAGGGCAGAATCTTCCCGGTCTGCTTGCCTGGTAAAGGGTCCCACCCTTCACCACAACTGCGCTGTGTTTTCACACCTGGCTTGTGTGTGTGTTTTGGGGTGGGGAGCATGCGAGCAGCAGCAATGACATTTGGACAAGAATTTGTCCATTGGATGATCTGGAGAGGGCACTGCCTGCTCAGGTAAAACAAAACAAAACACCCAGAACACCCAGTTAAATACAAACGTGTACATGAGTAAGTTTCACTATATGTCAACCCCGTGAGACCTGCCTGCCCTGAAAGGTATTCATTAGCCTGGACAGACAGACAGACATCACATTGAAGGTTAGCATGGATATATACACACACATCTGGCAATTCCAGGAAAGAACAGACACAAAGAGCAAACTGGGGCTCAGGTACACGAGGCAAAGGATGATTGTGGACAGTGAGGAGCAGCCAGAAGTCAAATCGGCTCTCACTGGCAGGCCCTGGCTTGGCTGGGGTCACAGTCTACCAGCCAGCCAGCCAGGCTTTTGGCTATGGTGACTTCTCTTTCTTCCAGGATCACTTTATTGTCAGCTGGGGAAATCTAGACAAGTATTTGGGTTCTCCTTTCCTTTCCAAGTCCCTGCACCCACCCTTCCCTCTGGCCAGTACCCATTCAGGAGGTATAGCATATTTCCTGAATGGTTCTCATGGACTAGACTCTGGGGTGGCCCAGGGCATGTGGTGGCCCCTGGGATAAACATAATCTTTGACATAACTGCACCTTTCAAAACACCTTTTGCAGGGGTTCAAGAGCAGTGGCTGCTCTTACAGGGGACCCAGGTTCAGTTCCCAACACATATGTGGCAGATAGCAGCTACAACTCCAGTTCTAGGGGGATCCAACGCCCCCTTCTGACCTTCTTGGGTACTGCATGCTCATAGTGCACTGAGACCCATGCTGGCAAAACACCCGCATGCATAACAATTTAAAAGTATGTAAGTCTTAAAAACAAAACTTTGACAGAATATGTGCTGTAGGTAGCAGTAGGAACATGAAGTGCATGGAAAGACAGACAGACAAAATTTCTCCTTTAAGTAAAAAGCTATGCTGAGTGGTACACACCTTAATCTCACTGGGGCGGTAGGGGCAGGCTCTGTGAGTATACAAAATAAGTTCCAGGATAGACAGAGTTCTGTAGAAAAACCTTGTCTAAAAAAAACAATAAATAAACAAATAAATAGCAATTTCAGACACTCAACAACCCAAGTTCAGTTCCTAAGACGCATTAATACTCATACCAGGCCACTTACAACTGCCTATACTCCAGCTCCAGGGGATTTGATGACTCCTCTGGCTTCCAAGAGTAAAGCGTACATGAGACACACACACACACACACACACACACACACACACACACACACACACACACACAGATGCACGCAAGCACACATGCATGCATACTAACACACATGAATGTGTACACATGTATGCACACACATGTGCACACAATTACTAATATATACATGCACCTGCACATAGTTACACATGCACACATGCGTGCATGGACACATGTACTCACTCATATGCACACACACACACACACAATTTTAAATTTAAATTTAAAAACAGCACACTGTTACAGAGAAGGGAAATTCCAGGCCAGAGCCTCTGAGGAATCTTCTTGGACAAAGTCCACAGGGAAGGGAAGGTGACCGTTCCAGCCTCAATTGTTCATCTGGTGAGGAAAACAGGACCTACTCCTGATATAAAACTACCTTCAACACAAACATACCATTGCTTCTTTTCAAGCTGCGTGCGGGTGGCCTCCAGGTTATAGAGGAATTTTAATCCAGCAACATGTCTGTTCTGGCAAGGATATGATCCAGCCAGAATGCAGACACATCTTGGATTACAGTATGATCTGACTGGACATTAACAGAAGTGCCCTTAGTATACATCTTTAATCCCTAACGATGAATGAAGGCAAGGTTAGTTTGTAGAAAGAAGCAGCCATGTTTGAAAGTGACATCTAATTGGGGAGCAGACAGGGTGATTAATCAGAGAAAGATGTGACAGAATGAGAGATAGGATTTGCCCAACTCACATGAGGACAGGAAGAGTAGTGCAGGGAGAGAAAGGTGTGTGTGTGTGTGTGTGTGTATGTGTATGTGTGTGTGTGTGTGTGTGTGTGTGTGTGTGTGTGTGTGTGTGTGTTAGCGGGATGGTTTTACAATGACAAGTGGCAGAGAAAACAAGCTAGACACAGGTGAAGACAGAACGAGCTAGAGAATGAGAGAGAACCAGAAGATTAGAACATATTGCCAAAGTTAGTATGAGATCAAGCAGAGAAATTCAGTGAGAGGCCAAGAGAAGCCAGATCTATCAGTTGACTTGGAAAATTAGATTATACTGAGACCAGAAGTTTTCAGGCCTAAGCTGGAGACAGAACAGAGAAAGAAATGCTCTGGGCTCAGCCTAAACTGTGTATTGACACAGTTTTGGTATGACTCTCATCTTATCCGATCATCTGAGGAAATAAATGTGACATTTACACAAGGTGTTAGGGAAGCTCTGTGTCCTGAACGCATCATACCATCCTCCTGTTTATCAAATGCCCCAGAACAGTCCTGTGAGGTCAGTGTATCACTGCACCACCTGACAGATGGCAAGACAAGGCTCACTGTGTAGAGTGATCTGCCAGAGTCTAACCAGTAGCTGGCTAGAAGGAGGGCCAGCATGAAGGCAAGACTTTGAGGCTACAGATCTTACACTTGATGACCTACCCATGATGCTGACAACATGGGACTTGTGTCTGTGCCACCAGGCCTGGGGTTGCTAGAGGGTAAGTGAAGATGTGGATCCATTTTCAAGTGTCCTAGTTCACCAGGGCTACCTCAATCACAGGCTAAAGTCAGTCACAGATGCAGGAGAGCAGTGGAGGGCATGGGGAACCAAGCTGGCTTTGAATTTACAGAGCTCTGCCATCTTCACTGTCTGAGTGCTGAGATTAAAGGCACGCCACATCCAACTTCCTTGTTTTTCCTGGACAGGGTCTTTTTAAATTTTTTTTCAATTTTTTTCAAGATTTATTTATTTTATTTATGTGGGTACACCGTCGCTGTCCTCAGACACACCAGAAGAGGGCATCAGATCAGATTACAGATGGTTGTGAACCCCCATGTGGTTGCTGGGAATTGAACTCAGGATCTCTGGGAGAGTAGTCAGTGCTCTTAACCGTTGAGCCATCTCTCCGGAACCAACAGCATCTTTTATTGGGACCTGGTGCTCAGTGGTCAACCAGTCCCTTACCTTCCCTGCACTATATCACAAGCTCCTGTCACCTGAGGTGGTTTGAGCCCCTGAGGACTCCTGGATCTGAACGCTTAGTAATCAGGGAGTGCCACTGTTTGATGTCACTGGAGGAGAAAAGCCGTGCCATGCCCAGTCTCTCTCCCTCTGTCTGCAGATCAGGATGTAAAACTGATCTAGCCCCTGTTCTGAATACTGCCATGTTTCCTGACCCGGACCATGCCTCTGAAACTGTATGTAAGCCCCCAGCCAAATGCTTCCTTTTCTAAGAGTTGCCTCGGTCATGGTGTCTCTTCACGGTGATAGAACAGTGACTAAGACACTATGGGCAGATTACTTTTTTGTTTTTTGTTTGTTTGTTTGTTGTTGTTTTAACATGGGTGACAGGAAGGAGCTCAGGTTCTTACACTTGCCTGGCAAGCCCTCTTTACTGAGCTCTCTCCCCAGCCTGCTAGGAGACTTTAAACAAGTTTGTTCCAGAGTGAGAGAAGAGATAACAGACCACCCACCGAGTGTCTCTACAGCCTCTATGTGGAGAACCACAGACAGCCCAGGAACCCTTGATCTCACCCTTCATGTGGTCCACAGTTTGCCAGCATCTGAATCACTGCGTTAGAGACAGATTTTCTGGGCTTACTTGAAAATCTCTACTGAATCAGGACCCCAGCATGTGGGATACAGCTGTGGGGTTAACAAGCCCCCCAGGCAGCCCCACCTGTACAGCTGCTGCTAAGTTTCCAGGATCTTGACTTTATCAAAGAGGCAGGAGGCTGCCTGCTGCTGAGACCAGAACTCACCCTGTATAGTCCCTGGGTTGTATTCAAACACTCAATGCACATATTTTGAACAAAGACATCCATGGCCCCTGAATTCTTCTCAAGTTTCTGTTCTGTCCATAGGGTGACACCTTGACTCAGTCCTTGGGAACTTGGGGAAACCAGAAGCACCACAGGGCAGAGGGATGAATTTAATCTCCTCTTAAGTGAGCACAGACCTGGAGAGCTCACAGCATCCTGGCTCATAGCAGCTGCCCGTTCCTGTGGTGTAAATATTCCCACTGGGACCTATGGATTCACCCCTTGGTTCTCTAGATGCCCCTGGCAAGGCAGCCCTAGCTAGTGGCTTGTGACTCAAAGGGGACTTGTTTTTAGGTGCGGATGTAGTATATCCGTCAAAGGGGACCTGTTTTTAAGGGCATATGTAGTATATCTGTGTGGCGGAACATCAAACAGCAGAGAGGGTCGGAAACAGGAAACCTCCCCACTAGTTCATCCCATCACCAGAGGGAACCCTCTCCAGGGGGTCCAGGTCTCCCTCCCTCCATGAATGCAAGCCGTGGGATGTAACCAAGTACTGACCCAGTCACCAGTGCCCAAAGGTGCCTGGCCGGGGGCACTGGAAAGGTTTCTCCCTTATGGCCGTTCACTAATTGCCCCCATACCCCTTCCACCTCTCTGGTTAATTTGATTTCGCTCTGCAGTTCAGTTGGCTTCTCCTAGGCTTTGAATTGCATCAGTAGCCACCCGTCTACTGTTCATGTTTTGTGGGGTTTTATCGTTGTTATCTTTACCTTTGTTTGCCTGATGAATTACAGCACCAGGATCGGCCAGAACTCGGAGAGACGTTGAGAGCCTCAAAGAAGGGTCGAAATCACAGCCGCAGGAATGCCTTTTGTCGCTGCAGGCCAAAATTTAAAGCCTGGAAGCCTTCAAAAGAAGGGGCAGAGTTCCTCATTTTGTTTGGTAACAAAGGGCCGTCATCTGAGTCTTTTCCATCAAGGAAGGGTCCACTTTGGGAGAAAAGGTTTAGGTGGTAAATTTCCAAGGCGTAGGTCACAATGTACAAACCTTGTGACAGGTAAACTCTAATCATGTAGACAAGACTCAGGCCCACCCACCGGATGGCTGTGTAGGGGGTAGACTTGTCCAGCCAGGACAGATAAATCTGTCCAAGCCTCGAGAAAAATCTGTATACCACTGAGGGCTTCCCATGGACAGAGTCTCCAACAGTGTCCCGTTCAGACATTCTGTAACTCGAAGCTCTGGTGCAGCCAAGCCCAGGTCTCCCTCACGGCTGTGGAAGGAGGATGGCGGGCAGGGTGGCCGCCAGAGCTCGACTCCAGATGTCACCTCCAGCCTCCAAGATGGCCACGGGGCAGGGCCCTACTGTTCATTTTTGAACAGGCACTATTCTAAGCACCTTGGACATATTAAAGGCTGACTCTTCACTGTGGTTGAAGTGGCCCCATTTGGGCTCCCATTTTATGGATGGGGAAGCTGAGGCACAGAGAGGTTGGGTAACTTGTCCAAGCTCATAAAAGGGAGAAATAAGATTCAAACCCAGACGGTGTGGCTCCAGAATCTACATTTTTCTCCTTGGAGAAAAGTTGTCTAAAGATAGTTAATCAGTCCATGCTGGAGGCAGGGAACGGTTGTAGGTACAGGGCAGTCAGAGCATGAGTAGACCAGTAAGCTGTGACCGACCTAGTTGTATCGTCTTTAGAAGAACCATGTTAGGGGAAAGGAAAGTCTACACAGCCTGATTCTGCCTCGTCCCACAACAGAGAAGCTCTACACACCCCAAGGCCATCCACCATTAGGAATGCAGTAGACCAAAGTTGCTAATGAACCCACTTCTGGGTATGTCTGCCTATGGGAGTAGTTGAAGACGTGACTGTGGTGTGAGTTTTTGAATCACCCATTTCATCGTGAGTAGGCCTTTAATGGGAAAGTTGTCTTTTGTTTGTTTTTGTTGTTGGTGGTGTTATTTTGTTTTTTGTTTTTTTTCAGATTTAGAAACCTTTTCCTTTCTTTTTTTTTTTTTTTATTAGAGAAGGACTTCCTCTATAGTCCTGACTGACCTGGAACTAAGTAGACCAGGCTGGCCTTGAACTCATAACGATCTGCTCGCCTCTGCCTTTTGAGTGCTGTAACTAAAGGCGAGGCCACTGCAACCAGCCCTTTGTTATTTCTTTATCGACTTTTCTGCCTTTATGTTCTTGTTTGGAGGCTGGACTTCTCGGATTCACTCTCGGTCTCTGCCTCTGCCCTTCTAGGTGGTTCCTATTCTGGAGATGGACTGACTTTCCCTTCTGGCCCTTCATTGTAGCAGCTTTGGGTTCCAAGAGCCTTCCTTGGCTACTTCCTTTCCTCACTCTCTTGGTTTGGGGCAGCAGGTACAGTCGCCTACCCTTAAATCCCAGGCTAAAGTGATCCCACAGCTCCCCAAATTGCTCTATTTCCCTTGGCCAGTTGTTGTGATTTTTTTTATCTGATTTGTCTGCTTGGTTGGTTCTTGGGAGGCAGTTCTCAATCCACACTTATTTGTCAGGTCACAGCGGCTGGCCGGTCACATCCACAGAGCAGAGAAGAAAGAGTACACACGCTTAGCCCTCAACCAGCTTTCTCTGCATACACAGCCCAGGGCCCCAAGCCAAGGAAAGGGCTGCTCACTTTCAGGCTGGGTCTCCCCACAACAATTAAAGCCATCAAGGCCATCCCCCACCGGGCATGCCCGTGGGCAACCTGATACCCACCAGATGATTCCAGGTTGTATCAAGTTGACGATTAAAACTATTCATTTCATGACCCCTTCTCTCTAGCCAATAGATAAAAGGTCAAAGGTCAAAGGGGAAATTGCTGGAGTTGGTTCTCCTCTACCATGTGGGCACTGGAGTTTGATCATCAGGCTTGGCGGTAAGCACCTTTACCTACTGAGCCATTTTGCCAGCCTCCCCTCCCCCACTGTCACTTTCCCCTGCATTTCCTGTACATGAGACTTCTTGCTTCTAACAGTCTGCCAACCCACAGCTGATGCCTTCCCCCCTCCTCCCTCCCCCTCCCCTCCCTCCCTCCCTCCTTCCCAATGGACAAGAGCCACGGTCCAGAGCCTCCTTCACCTGTGTGTGCTATCGTCCCTTTGGTCTGCCTTTCTTCGTGTGGAAGCCTTATCTACTAGAAGTGAGATAAGCTCTGGAAACTAAAAAGAGAATTAGACATGGTATCCACCCTCTGGCCTCCAGCATGGGACTGTAAATAACTACTTGTCATGTTTCCAGGAATAAGCAGAGTGACTGACACTTCGCTCAGTCCTGAGCTTCCCCTGAATTTCAGCCTGTGGTCCCCAGAGCCAGTCTCTGCATTAGAAGACTGCCTGCTCCCAGAGGGACTCGATAGATTCATGCTGGGTGAATGGATTGTGAATGGATGGCTGAGCCGTGCTGCACAGCATGGTGGGGCGATGCCCAGCTTCAGTACCCGCAGGGGGCCCGTTGCCTGCCACCTCCCGAGAACAGCAGTCTCTCCTTGTCCTCAATGTTGTTTTCTCATTTTCATTCCCCGAGCTCGACTGAAGTCCAGAAACATTAGTCGGAAAATTCCACAAATAAATAATCCCAAAGTTTTCAGCGACTTTATTCCGTTAGGATTGTTCTGTTTCTGTCTTTCTGTTATAGTTAATGTTCTACCCTTCCTCATTTAAAACTTCAGCATAGATGTGTGGGTCTAGGGTTCATGCTGCCTGTGCTTTCAATCTTCTATGGAGCTGTTAGGATATATGCCCGTGGACTAGAGGGCTACTGTGTCATGGGGTCGCAGAGAGCTTGAGGCCCAGAAGAAGCAGACCACAGTCCTCTGTGCTCCTTCTCTGCTTCCTCAGCAGCCTAGCTCCAGGACAGCAGAGATTCTGGGCCAGAAGACCTTCCTGGGAGGGCTGGGTTCAGCGACTTCAAGATCAAAGAGAACCAGCCCAAGGAATGTAGTTTCCTCAAAGGCCAGGTGGGGTTAGGGAAAGCCCTGAGCATTGAAAGTAAAAGCTTTGCTGTTAATGCATTTCAGGGCCAAAGAAAGGAAATGCTTAACTGTGGGGCCTGGGCCTGGGCTCAGATGCCAATTCTAAAGCCCTGGGTGGGTGAAAGTTAGTTAGGGTTTTACTGCTGTGAACAGACACCATGACCAAAGCAAGTCTTATAAAGGACATTTAATTGGTGCTGGCTTAGAGATTCAGAGGTCCAGTCCATCACCATCAAGGTGGGAGCAGGGCAGCATACAGGCAGGCATGGTGCATCTTTATCTGCAGGCTGCTAGTGGAAGACTGACTTCCAGGCAGCTAGGGCGAGGGTCTTAAGCTCATGCCCACAGTGACACACCTATTCCAACAAGGCCACACCTACTCCAACAAGGTCACACCTACTTCAACAAGGCCACACCTACTCCAACATGGCCACACCTTTTAACGGTGCCACTCCCTGGGCCAAGCAGATACAAACCATCACACAGGTAAAGAGTTAAAATGATCTGCAAAGCCATCGGCTGGCTTTGGAAAGCCCACTTTTCCTGGACTGGGAGCTAGGCCCTGGCGTGGGTTCTCCAGGCAGAGAAGAGAGGCTCTGGCTAGGGGTGCTGCCAGCTGTCCCTGATCCTTCGTCTTTTGCAGTGGGATTGGCTTCGGGTGTAGACTTGGGGTTCAGTCAGGTGTTCATAACAGGAACCAGGGCTGGCACCTTCTTTTTTTTTTTTTTTTTTTGGTTCTTTTTTTCGGAGCTGGGGACCAAACCCAGGGCCTTGTGCTTCCTAGGTAAGCGCTCTACCACTGAGCTAAATCCCCAGCCCCAAAGATTCTTTTTTTTTTTTTTTTCTATTCTTTTTTTTTTTTTTTTGGAGCTGGGGACCGAACCCAGGGCCTTGCGCTTGCTAGGCAAGCGCTCTACCACTGAGCCAAATCCCCAGGCTGGCGCCTTCTTGAAGCAGGACTTAGAAAGCCGCTGTAGGAAGCCTCAGTTGCTCCAGGTGCAGGCAGAACCTGAGAGCCAGGGAGTCCTGATGGGCTGAAGCCACCTCAGCCCCGCTGGTGGCTCTTGGCAAGAAGTCAGCTGGAGCATTGAGAGCATGAGAGGATGAGAGAGCCCAGATGGCTAGGTGTCCGAGGCTAGGACTCTGGGCTTGTACCATCCAGGAGAAGCTTAAGATATGGGTCCTAGTGTAGAACGGCTGCTGCTGGGCCTGAGTGCATTATGGCCTGGCCCAGGGAGGAGGCCCGATTGTGGGAGCAGAGTGAGACCCAGGGAAACAGTTTGGGTCAGGGAGTTTAGAGAGTGGATGCCAGGACCCGGAGGGCATTGCTGTCTTATGGGAGTCTATGACTCTTATTTAGGACAAGACCCGAGTCTCATGGAAGTTTTCCAAGCTGTGTGCCTAGAGGGCCCACAGGAGACCACAGAAGTGTGGGTGGCTACGCAGGCAGCAGAGGGAGTTTGGCATTTCCTGAGATCTTTCTGGGCATGAGACAGGTCAGCACACCAAGGCCAGATATCTCCTTTTCCCTGCAAGGAACTCTGGGGGACACCACTGCAGCTCCTCGTCCTCAAGGGCAAGAGTGGGCAGAGCCTATCTCTCCCACACTCTCGGAAACAACAAAGTGACAAGGTCCTGCCTGGACTCTAGCCCTGACTCAGACGCCATGCTGACTCTGTGTGATAGTGCGGGTGAATGGATGCATGGTTATTTGGGGGCGGGGGTGTATGTGTGCATGACTGTGTAGTGTGCATGCATGCATGCACGGGTGTATGAAGTATGAGAGAGCATGTGTAAGCATGGAATGGGAATATTATGCCAGTGTGAGACATGGAATATTTATGCAGCTGAATGTGTGGGCACGGGACTGTGGGTATGAAAGGGATTTTTTTTAAAAAAAGATTTATTTATTATGTACACAGTGTTCTGCCTGTGTATATGCCTGCGTACAGGAAGATTGCACCAGATCTCATTATAGATGGTTGTGAGCCACCATATGGTTTCTGGGAATTGGGCTCAGGACCTCTGGAAGAGTAGTCAGTGCTCTCAACCTCTGAGCCACCTCTCCAGCCCCCATGAAAAGGATTTACAGTGGTGTGTAAGTGTACGTAAGAGGGCGCTGAGGTGTTTCATTCTCCCAGTTGAAGAGCCCACGTGGCTCTTGCAGTGGGTCCTGCTGTGGGCTCCTGGGATGGTTGGCGGGGGTAGAGATCATTTTTTCCACACGGTCCAGCCTTGAGGTTCAAGACTGAGTTCTTTCTGACTAAAAGGACTGATCGATTCCAGGCACTGTCTTCCCTGCTGAGCCATCCCTAGAACATGCATGTGCCCCATTCACTGACTGTGGGGCTATGTGGTACGCAAAGGAGTTGACCTGTCCTCAGCCTTCAGTCTGGACAGTGCACACCCTCATTACAACAACAGCTCAGGAGTTTACTCCAAGAAGTGGTAATCACTTTTGCTTCACACATACAAATTGTAATTAACCAAAATTGTGTAAACACAATTTATCTGTAGGGAGTGGAGGAAGCCTCAATTAACCCTGACCCTAAACAGGGAGAGAAATCCTCACTGAATGTGCATTGTTGACCAATTAGATGGGTGTGGCCATTAGATGACCCCAGAGCCTCAGATCCACAGAGAAAAGGCAAAGTGCACCAACAGGGTGAAGCTCAGAGCAGTGGCAAGGCCTTTCTTAGGGGACCAAATGTGGGTGTTGAGAGTGTGTGCAAAAGATGTCCACTGTGGCTTTCACCCGTGTCCACAGCCTGAAGGCTGCTCTCCCACAGAGCCTGTGTCTGTTGAGTTGAGCTAGACCCATCTCCTCCTTCAACCGTGCATATCCCTGCCTTCTTGTCTGTCTGTATGAAACAGCCCCGCCTCCTTGTCTGTCTATCTGTCTGTCTGTCTGTCTGTCTGTCTATAATAACCCTGCCTCCTGTCTCTATGAAATAACCTCACTTTTTTGTTTAACTGTATGCAATAAACCCAGGTTCTAAGTTACTTTTCTATTGTGATGGTGTGACCAAGGTAGGTTATTTAAAAAAGCATTTAATTTGGCTTACGGTTTCAGAGGGTTAGGATCCATTGTCGTGGAGCAAAGACGTGGTAGCAGGAACAGCTGAGACCTTACATCTTGATCTACAACCATGAGGCAGAGACAGAGGGCACTGGGAATTTTTCTCAATGCCCACCCTCAGTGACATACGTCCTCCGGCAAGACCATGCCTCCTCCAACAAGACCACACCTCCTAATCCTTTCCAAACAGTCCCACCAACTGAGGCCCAAATGTTCTAATATATGAGCCTATATAGACCATTCTCATTCAAACCACCATACCACCACTCTCTGTTCATTTCTATAAACAGGCTGATCTTCTGGAGTGCTGAGGCTTCTCCAACAGAGAGCCCAGTCACCTGGACCCAGGTTTCTGTGTGTCCGTGTGTCCATGTGTCTGTGTATCCATGCGTCTGTGTGTCTATATGTCTGTGTGCTTGGCTTTTCCTCATTTCCTCACCTCCTCAGTCAGATCCAAGTCCCTGGAGGCTGCACAGGACAGACACATGTCTTCTGAGTACATGCATAATCTGTGGAATGAGCAAAGAAAGTTAATTAGCATATCTATTATCTTATATATTTATTTTAATTTGTGAGAATTTGTGTTTTAAAATGCGTTTAGAATTTCAAAAATGAGCATTGTATTTATTTCATTCCTGCCTCTATACCATCCAAGTCCTCCTGTGCCTCCCGCCAGCTACCTCTCAGACCCATGACTTCTTCTGTGCCCCCCAACTCCCTCTCAGACCCATGGCCTCTTCTGTGTCCCCTCCCAACTCCCTCTCAGACCCATGGCCTCTTCTGTGTCCCCTCCCAACTCCCTCTCAGACCCATGACCTCTTCTGTGCCCTCCCCATCTCCCTCTCAGACCCTTGACTTCTTTTTTTGGTATTTTTTTTTAATAATCCCCTTTAAGATCACTCTTAGTATTTGTTTGTTTGCTTTTCTTCAAGATAAGGTTCTTGGCATAGACCTGGCTTTCCTGGAACTCACTGCAAACCAGGCTAGCTTTAAACTCTGAGATCTGCCTGCCTCTGCTTCCCAAATGCTGGGATTAAAGGTGTGGACTTCTATTGCTTGGCTTACTCTTACTGTGTTCAGATCTCTAACGATGCTGTTTAAGAGATCTCTGAAGGTTACTGCTACTGCCTACTAAAATTCGTACCTTTCAAACAACACTTCTCGATCCAGTCCTCAGCACCTCAACCTTCCTAGACTTCTTGAGGGCTGAGTCACAGGGGAGTCATATTTCTGCACATGCCACACTGTGGTGGGTGGTTCTGCTTCTGGAGATGAAGGACATTTTTACCAGGAAGATGTTGCAGCAGCCTTTGAGGTTGTCTGCATTTTGAACAGCCCATCAGGGCACCCTTATGCAGATAAGGTCTTGTGACGAAGCAGGGGACACTGTAGCACGGCCTCCTCAGAAACCACATGCACTTTCCAAGCCTTCGTTCCTCTAGGCTCCATGTGGGATACGTACAGGGCTAGGGCTGTGGGAGACCACTTGTGGCGAACCCCCGTCTCTCTTCCCTCTTTACTTTTCTGCCAGGATTTCTAAGCACACCACATTCTTTTACATTATTGTTATTGTTATTATTATTATAGTTATTATTATTACACTTAAAAATTATATGTACACATTTTTGTGGCTGTGTGTGGTTGATATACCCAGTGAGATTCCATTGGGTTTTTTATCTCCCAGCAAGTATGAATCTCAAGTAGCTTCTCGGTTAGAAGTGAGACTTGGCACCCACTTCCCCTTCTTTGCGCTGTGACTTTTGTCTGGTTTGAACCTGTGCAGGTCTTGTGCACGCTGTTACAGTCTCTGCGAGCTCATATAAGTATCAGTCCTGTTGTGTCAGGAGGACACGGTTCCTTTGGAGACATCCACCATCTCTGGCTCCTACAATCTTCCCCCCTGCTCTTCCACAGATTCCTGGTATTTGGAGGGGGTTCATAAAGACATCTCATTCAGGGAGTCCCTCACTCCGCACACTGTCCAGCTGTGCTGTGCTAACTCACCAGGGAGTAGCATCTCTGAAGGTGGTTGAGAACATGTGAAATCTAGGGCCCAGCCAAGCTCTTGGGCCTGGATGGGCAGGGCTGGGCCTGGATGTGCAGGGCTGGGCCTGGGCAGGAGTGCCAAGCCTCTGTGAGGTTCAGGCAGGTAGAAAGATCTGGATCTTATTTCTGAAAGAGATATTGAACTAGAAGGATCCCCAGGGTCTTGGTTTAACACCCCTTCACTCCCTTACAGACCACACAAAGCCAGTGTGGCAGAGTCAGCTCTTGGAGCCACACAAATCTGGATTTAGCTGCTGGCTCCTCCACTCGCTAGGTGGTGGGACCTTGGACAAGTTACATTGTCACTTGGAACCTCAGTTTCTCCCTCTGTACAATGGGTGCAGTACTGGTTCTCTCATGGCAATGCTGAGAGATGCAGTTTGCCTTCAGGAGAATATGAGACAGTTCTTGGAGGAATCTAGTGACAGATTTGAACCATCGGAAGCACCCAGTGCACAGTAGGCAGTGGGCAGACGCTAATGCTTCTTCCTAGCTGGCATCTGCCACTACATTGGCTGATACAGACCTAGAATATTTTCACCATTCCTGAAAGTTCTATGGGTGAGCATGGCTCAGTTTGGTTCTGAACAGATGTCCCTGGTGCTTCCTTAGGTATCTCTTCCACCCAAGGTTGACCTAAGGACCAAGACATTCCTTGGGCCTTGAGTATGGCTGCTACCTGACAGCCCTATAGCAACACATCCCCTTGAGTCACGCAAGGGTGGGGACAAATTGTCCGAACTCTATACTTTAACAACAAGGAAACTGGGGCCAGAAGTAGGGTGACTCCCTAAAGTCACCTAACAGAAGAGAGGCTGGAATCCTGCTCCCCAACTCCTCCTTCAGAGCTCTGTCTAACCTCCCCCAGCCACAGGGCCCAGAGAGGCTGTGTCTGTCAGGACAGAAGCCAGATTGGGGGCTTTTTGGAAACCCAGATCTTGGGCAGCTCACAACTGCCTGTGACTCGAGCTACAGGGGACTGCATGCTCACAGGCTTCCTTAGACACCCACACACATGTGCTATCACTCATACAGTACACACATACACATGTACACACATAAATAAAAATAAATCTTAAAAAGGAGGAAGGGGGCCAGAGAAACAGCTCAGTGGTTAAGAGCACTGGCTACTCTTCCGGAGGACCTGGGTTCGGTTCCCAGCACCCACAGGAAGGCTCACTGTTATAGTAAAGGCTGAAATCTCAATCCGGGGTATCTGCCCCAACTTTGACCATTGAGTTCCCAGATAAAAGACACACAACCTTTATGTTTATAATAAACCTTTAAAGCACTAGAGCTGGGCAGATACCTACTCTCTATGCTATTATGTCTACTTCCGTGCCAAAAACCCTAAAATAACTTGCCGTGTTCTCTCTGGGCTGCTTTTAACTCCAATTGGCCAGCCCGCATGGCCAAGTTTTCAAGATTCTTACCCCACGGCAGCAGCTTCTCTCTCCATCTTCTCCCCTTCCTTGTGGTCCCTCCTCAGACCCCAGGCCTGGGAATCTAAGCCGACCTCCCTTCTGCCCAGCTACAGGCTGCAGGTGTCTTTATTCACTAAGCAGGGACAACCTGGGGGATGGGCAAGGTTACAGAGCATCCCTTGTGTATGTGCAGATTCTCCAATCTCTGAGGTCGACCAGGCTTGGGGAGCCAGTATTTAGCACTGCAATACAAAGCATACAACCAGACCTCAACTGCTCACAATCATCTGTAACTCTAGTTCCAAGAGATCCAATGCCTTTCTCTGGCCCCTGTAGGCACCAGGAACATACATGGTGCACAGATATACACGCAGGCAAAAACCTTATAGACATACAGAAATCTTTAAAATACCAACACACACACACACACACACACACACACACACACACACACACACACAATGGGGGGGTCAGGAAAAAAGACATGCAGACTTCTAGAACATACCTCAGGTTTACACAGTCAGAAAGCCCAGTGTGGAGACTGAGTTTTGACTCTAGGTAACTTTAATCTTAGCCAGTTTGAGGCCACCAGCCAGGAGCCTAGGATGTGGTTGGCTTGGGCTACAAGTGGAGCAAATATAGCCAATTCAGGGGACAGGGAGGTTGTCACACCTCTTGGATTCTCCTAGTCTGGGTCCCTAGCATGTGGTTTCACTTTGTTAACACATAGTAAACATTTTCCATCAAGCACGCAAGGGCCCCAAACCATTCCATTACGCCAAGGAGCTGCTCTTAAAGAGGTGAACTCTGCTGAGGCGGCCAAGAACGCACTTATGCCCAGACACTGTGTTCCCCAAAGGGCTGGCTTTGGCCTGGACTTTGCCTCATGTGGGTTAGTAGAAGTGGGAGTCAGTTGCTCCAGCCTTGGCAGAAAGCTGGCCTAACATGACAGCCAAAAGCCAACCATCACCACTGTTTGGCTCAGGAGAATTGTGCTCTCTGACAGGAAGTCTTTAATCTCTACAACAGTGGGGATCTGGGTCCAGAGTTCAGAATCCAGTTTCCTATTCCAGAGAGTTCAATGGAACTGACCACCTAGCCTTCTACAAGGAGCCCCCTTCTCTCTGAGCAAGCCCAAGGGCTCATACGGAGTCTGGAAAACAACACTTGCCACAGCTGCTCAGTTCATTAGCTGTTCCTCTGGGAATGATGAACCCAGTGGGCCTGGGAGGGTTAGGTGGGCCCATAATCTCCAGGGAAGGACTTTTCCGGCCCTGATGTCCGATGTCCAAATCTGGTAGCAGACCTGTCCCAATCCTGTCAGAACACTCTCAAGAATGAGGGGTCTTTTTGGGTGGGGATTGTCTCAACAAAGTCTCCTCCTGTGCTCCAGCCCCATTCTCTTCTGGAAGCAGCAGGGCTTGGAGAACTCTTCTGGACAATATCGAGTGGGAAACTTTATCTTTAGAGAACTTTGGATTCTTATACAGGAGAAAGTCATATGTCACCAACCTCTCAGGAGAGTTCCCCCAATGACTTACTCATTCAACAGTGTGTGTGTGTACACACACACACACACACACACACACACACACACACACACACATATATATATATATATATATATATATATATATATATATATATATATATATGCATCTGGTTGCCAGAGGAATACCTCAGGTATTTTCTTCAGGAATTATCCATCTTCTGCTGTTTGTTTGTTTGAGATAGGATCTCTCGGTGTAACCCTGGCTGTCCTGGAACTCCCTCTGTAGACCAGGCTGGTCTTAAACTCACAGAGATCCAACTGCCTTTGCCTCCCAAGTGCTGGATGGGATTAAAGACCTACACCAGTACCACCTGGCCTTTTTTTCCACTTTGTGTACATGCATGTATATGTGTGTGGGCATATACTTTCCATGGTACCCACGTGGAGGTCAGAAGATGACTTGCAGGAGTCAGTCTACCATGTGGGTCCCAGGGACTGAACTTGGGTTGTCAGGCTCATACCTTCACCTGTTGAGCTATCTCATGGGCCCCACCTTGGTTTTTGAGGCACGCTCTCTTATTGGCCTTCAACCCACCAAGTAGGCGGGTCTGGCTAAGGCTCCGGGCCCCTGAGATCTGCCTCTCCCCATCTCTGTAGCTGTTCTAATTTTACGCAGGTGCTAGGGACAGACCAGCAAGTCCTTTGCCCCAGGAGGGTCTTACTGTTCTTGCCTCAGTGAGCAAAGGACAGAGACGGTGCTCTTGAGCTTTCTCTCTCACAGAAGCCGGGAGCAAATGGGTTAATATTTACAATTTGATGTGGGTTAGACAAAAGACCCCTGGGAAAATAAAGCTGAGGGAAGCTGGGCAGGGCAGGGCTGGTCTCTGCTAGCGTGACAGGCTCAAGGAAGCATACCTGGTAATAAAACATCCCGGACTCTCCGTGATCCCAGCACTCACAGCATCTGAGGAATTGGAGGTTCAAATTGCTTGCTGGGGGGTCCTGTGTGTGAGCCACGCCCTCCAGAGAGATGGCGGCTCCTGTTGTCCGCAGTGAGCCACAGAACGCTTGTGTTGTGGTAAAAGGTGAGCAGGTCGTGGTCTTCTCTGAAGCCACTCTGACCAAACATGGCCAGCAGCAAGCTTTGCTTAGGTGCCCAGAGGCTTAGTTACAGCGATGTACCTCTCAGCGCTTCAACTCCTCAACTTACTCTCCTGACTCACCCCCTCCTAGGAGGATTAAGGTTCAGGGTCCTTCTTGGCACTGGGCCACTGTGATTTACAGACCTGAATCAGGGTCCACAAGTCGGGTCCAGTCCCAGGGAAGAAGTTGTGGCAGAACTAAGCAGAGATATGACTGCCTTGGCCCGTCTGAGCCTCAGTTCTCTCATTTGTAAAATAGACATCTTTAACTATGTTAAAGAAACTGCAGAAGCCTCTGGGTCCAGTTAGACGCCTGACAAGAGACGGTGGCTAGGGCTCCTTGAGCAGGAAGCTTAATCTAATCCCTCCCAGCTATGGTTCTTCATCTGTAAAGCAAGAATCAAAGCACTGGGCTCTTGGGCTTACTGTGTGCATGAGATAATACAGGTAAACCTCCTGGCACAGGGCCTGGGGCTTGACAACGTGCGCCCAATATACACTGGGAGGACTTGTGCGCAGCTTGGTTTTCACAAGCTAGAGCCATCTGGGAGGAGAAAATCTCAACGGAGAAAATGTCTCCATTAGATTGGCTTGTCGGGTAGTCGTAGGGCTTGATTAACAGTTGATGTGGGAGGGCCCAGTCCATTGTGGGAGGTGCCACTCCTGGGAAGGTGGTTGTGGGTGTGGAAGAAAGCAGGTCCAGCAAGCCATGAGATAGGTCAGTAAGCATCGTCCTCTGTGATCTCCGCTCCAGTCCTTGACTGGGCTCCTCTGGATGATGAACTATAGAAGCCGAAAGAAACTCTTTCCTCACCGCATAGCTCGCACAATCACAGCCACATAAAGAGCACAAAACAGCATCCAGGAGTCCGCAGGCAGTTAGGTCCAGCAAAGGCACCTGAGCCTTAGGAGAAGCTGTTCTCGGGCTTAGTCAGTGAACTGGATGAGGATCCAGGAAGTGAGAGGGGCTCTCTAGAGGTTTTTGCAGCTACAAGTTCTAGTTTTGGAACCAGAATTTACAACCCAGGGATGGATGCACCAGCAAGAAGGTCACATGCTCGGAAGACAGTGGTGGCACCAAGTAGGCGCTACTCGCTACTCGTAAGTGCGGCCTCGAGGGCCTCACTTCCCCTGTGAGAGTTTCCATCTGCTGACTCATCCTCACACAGCTCGACCCAGGAAGCAAGGGCTGCATGGGTCTGCTGACAGCCTTGTCTTGGGGTATTCAACCAGACTCTTCCCCACCGGTAATCGGAATGTGAGCCTAATGCACTAATTCTCGTTCTTCTTGACCCCTGTCACCAGCTGGCTCCTTTCACAGACAGCAAGCAGCACTTCTGGGTATTGAATTATGATGTAAACATCTGATATGCAGGATGTCTGATATGTGACCCCAATAAAAGGGTCGTTCGACCCCCAAAGGGTTGCAACCCACAGGTTGGGAACCACTGAACTAGAGCCTGAGATGTTCTGAACTTCTAGATTTGTTGAGCTTTCAAAATAGCCTGTCAGCTTTGGGTAGAGGGCAAGGGGTCTTTCTGTGGTGTTCTAGAGGGAAGCCATGAGATCCCTGTCCACCAGCTTCTTAGGGGGTGCAAAACATTCTCCCCCTTGAAAATGTCCCAAAGCCCAAAAAGAACAAGGATATCCAGTCAGGGGACAGAAAGCACATGCAGAAACATGCTGTTTGCTCCTAAAGTGTCTCTGTCAGCCTGGGGCTCTGCACACCACCAGGTGTAAGTAGTGCCCAGCTGGCAGACATCGGAGAAGGCAGCAGTGTTGTCTGTGGCAGGGACACTGTGGCTGCTTCACTGACCACAGCCCCTCACACAGCCACTGGAGCAGGCTTGAAGATGAGATCAAAGCTTGATCAGAGATTTGGGGAATAGCTCTGTTCTCCTTATGAGTGTATGAGTGATTGAGAGAGAGAGAGAGAGAGAGAGAGAGAGAGAGAGAGAGAGAGAGAGAGAGAGAGGGAGAGAGAGAGAGAGAGAGAGACAGAGACAGAGACAGAGACAGTGCATGTGTATGTGAGTGTGTGTATATGTGTATATGAGAGACAGAGACAGTGTGTGAGTGTCTGTGTGTGTGTGTGTGTATGAGAGAGACAGTGTATATGTGTGTATGTGTATGTGTATGAGAGAGAGACAGAGACTGTGTGTGTATGTGTGTATGAGAGAGACAGTGTATATGTGTGTATGTGTATGTGTATGAGAGAGAGACAGAGACTGTGTGTGTATGTGTGTATGAGAGAGACAGAGACAGTGTGTGAGTGTCTCTGTGTGTGTGTGTATGAGAGACAGAGACAGTGTGTGTGTGTGTGTGTGTGTGTGTGTATGAGAGAGACAGAGACACTGTGTGTGTGTGTATATGCGCACGTGTGTGTACTCGCATGCACATATGTGTGACTACCTCTGAAAGCCAACCATCAACCTTGGGTGTTGCTCCTCAGGTGCATCCGCATCAATTTTTGAGGTGGGTCTCTCTCAGGCCAGAAGTGACCAAGTAGGCCAGCCCAAATGGCACTTAGACCCCAAGAATCCACTTGTCTACCTGAGGCCAACATTACAACTGTACACCTTCATGAGTGTGCACCATCTAACATGTTCAAGTGTGTGCCCTCATGTGTGTGCGCCATCTAACGTGTACAAGCGTTACATACAAGCGAACACTGCCACATGTGCTCACCACCTAATGCGGCTTTCCAAAAAGGAGCTCTTGGGCTCAAATTCAGGTCCCTGTGTTCATGTGTCCCGCACTTCTTCACAGGCTGGCTCTCCCCAGCCCCCCGGAGTCCTCTAGTGTGGGTGATGAATGGGAAGCAGTTTGTTTAGTGTGATACCAAGGCGTGCATCCCCTCTGGGCCTCAGGTCCTGTGTACCTGCTTAGTGAACGTCTGTTGCTGGAGAAGAGACTTAGCTGCCTCTTGTGGTGTTGCTGAGAGTCTGGTGAGAGGTGGATCTGAGAGTCAGGCAGGGTTTAATGACTTAGCTGTCCCATGGGAAAAGCCCTGACACCATTCCCTGACACCATTCAAGGCTGGCCCGGTTCAGTTGCTGCAGGGTTCAGTAGGCAGCTTTGGAGGGGAGACCGGATAAAGAGAGCTGGGGTCTTTCTCCTCAGAAGCACTTCCCCTTCTGTTAGAATTTTCTTGCAGCCTTCTCATTGCCTCACTGGGGTGGGGGTGGGGTGGGGGTGGGGGTGCAGTGGGGGTGGGGTAGGGTTGGGGGTGGGGCCCCTGACGTTTTTTTCCAGCCTGAGACATGCCTTCCACTGTTAGGCATCGTCAGCTGAATCTCTGCTTCCCCTTCTGTTGCTGGTCTTCCCATTTCCCCAGCAACTCCCGGGCAGGGCACAGAAGACTCTGGTGGGAGAAGAAGGCTCTGTATGGCCAGGAAGGGGAGGGGAAGAAGGTCAGGGCCATCCACAGACCTTGGCCTGTGGGGATGGGGGTGAGAAGACAGAGAGGGCTGGCTGGCATGAGGTCACTCCAATGCTCCCTTCACAACCATCCAGACCTATGCAGAGTGGCCCCTCTGCCTCAGGACAGGGCTGGTAGGGACAGTCATACCCGACAACAACCCTGAGGAGTTGAGGGGAGAGGATATCACAGCTCTGGTTGGGTGTCACTGGGGACCTGTCTAGGAGCGGAGGTTAATGGCTGCTCTATGAGAACAGGCCAGTACCAGGATCCCTGGCAACATTCAGGGGAAATCTAGGCTTGGCTGTCCCTTCCCTGGCCCTCCAACTTGGCAGGTGGGGAAGAGGGAAGCAGCTGAAGTGGTTTTCTAGCTGGCACTGCAGCCTGCACACTGTCTAGCAATTGCTCATGCCTACAGGAACCATCTTGTGGATGGACATTTAGGCAAAGCTGTGCCAGAGAAACTCGGGGTAGGGGTGGGTCTGGTTGATGAGCCAGCTTCAGCCAGGAGGGCAGTCTGAGCTTGGGAACGGATTATCTTGGGCTCCTTTGATATTCGTCTGGCATTCACTTGCTAACTGTGGAAAAGTGACTGGGACAAAAAGCAATTGGACAGAGGGAAACATCCAACACGAGGAGACCGTGCGGTTCCCTTTACAGTGTGACATCTACAACGGTCTCCACAAATGGGACAGACTCAGGAGTCAGGTTGGCTGGGTTTGAGTCACCACCCTGGGACCAGCCTTGTGAAGTGACTTTGGTGTCCTCCTGTAAGGGGTGCCGATGTGAGGAGAGATGGTGCGGCAGCTTTGTGAGGCGGGGAGCGTCTTGTGTCCTCTTACTAGGGCCCTCGCTCGACTGCTGGGGAGATTTGCAGCCTGGATGACAAGGCAAGCAAATAACTGAGTTCTCAGACAGTTACAAAGATCTCAGGTAGCTTAGAAGGTAGCACACAAGTGGAGCCTGTGACAGGCTGCCAGGAGCGGGGACAGTGTCCCCAAAGGCCAGCTTATTGTGTCATAGCCCAATACTAGTTTTCTAGCCTCTCCTCCCCCAGCCATGTGGGGGATTAGCCTGCAGGGACTCTATACCTCTCCCCTCAACAGTGCATTAGGCCAGACCTGCTAAGAGAAAAGAGAAACAGTTCCTTCAAGATTGTCCCTAGGGAGTCTGCACTGGACAGCAGGCCGGGCATACGCTGTAAGGATGTCTTTGTGAAGAAGTGGGCACCCAGGGGCTGCAGATTGAGCCCGCAGCTCTGAGGAGAGGAGAGGAGAGGAGAGGAGAGGAGAGGAGAGGAGAGGAGAGGAGAGGGGAGGGGAGGGGAGGAGAGGAGAGGAGAGGAGAGGAGAGGAGAGGAGAGGAGAGGAGAGGAGAGGAGAGGAGACAGAGGCAGCCGTGTGCGGCATAGGGGGCCTGTCAGACACAGAGCATTGCTGTAACCACATGCCTTAGACACTTAAAGGAGGAAGGAGTTATTCTGACTCACGGTTTCAGAGAGTTCAGTCAGGTGCTTGATCTCATACATTTATTTAGAACACTGTGGAGGTGAGCATGTGGCACTGCTCTTCCCTTTTGACGAAGAAGCAGAGGGAGAAAGGGGGCGTATAGGAAGGCTCCAGGCAAGCAGTGACCCCCTAAGGACAACCCTATACTCCATTCAGTGGCACCCTGCCTCCTACCTTAACTGTGACCCCCCCCCCAAGGACAACCCCCATGCTCTATCCCTTCAATAGAGGCTGCCTCCTACCTTTCACCACCTCCCTGTGATGCCACCATCTGATGACTCCATCAATGGACTGTCATTCCTTAGGTCAGCGCCCTCATGACCCGATTGTCTATAGAAAACAGCCTTGCAGTGCCCTCCCCCCCACCACCTCTCAGAGGTGCTTTGCTCACCTCGGTGGTTCTTCATCTGAATGTGAAAAGATTAGATCAAAGTGAGTAACTAGAGCTTTCTGAGCAGAGCCCGGAAGGGGCCATTGCAGATGACTTCCTTTCCTGGCGGCCTTCAGTGGCCCAGGAAGCAGGATGACAGAGAGACTGGACTCTGGAAGACTGGCCAGGAAAGGACAGTATCTTCCTGAACACCAGGACATGAGGGCCCTGCAGAACCTGGAAAAACTGCTGCATCACGGTGACAAGTGTGTGGGCCAACACCTACACATAGGTGGACGAAGAGTGGACATCTTCAGAGGAAACACAGACTGTGGAAGTCTGGCTGCTTTCAGCTGCAAGTGACAGAAAACCCAAGAGGGTCACACAGCCCAGACGGCTGACTCCACGGACCTGTGTTTGGGAGATGCCAGTAGGTGTGGCCAGCCTACTGTGGTGTGGTCAGTTGAAAGACAATGCAGAGTTCAAAGTCAAATACCTCCCTTCTTTACCGGCTCCTTCCCAAGCAGGCTTCCACTGATTTCCTCCACCTTCCTAACTCTCAATGCAGCTGCCAGTGATCAGTGTCAGGCAAGAAAGATTCCCTAAGAGATGGCCCTCAAGATGGAAAGGGCTGGCTTGTAATTTATACTTGATTCAGAAATTGGCTTTCAGAAAGTTGGTCCTTTGTTTTTGTTTTTCCTGTTGTTTTGTTTTTCAAGACAGGGTTTCTCTTTGAAGTGCTGACTATCCTGGAACTCTCCGGAGGACCAGGCTGGCCTCAAACTCACAGAGATCCCCCTGTCTCTGTCTCCTGAGTGCATGTGCCACCAGAAAGTTGTGTTTAGGGAACTTGCTTTGAGAAGCACAGTGGTTGTCAGTGGCCCTTGGACTATGAGCCTCTTTGGTTCATGTCCAGGAAGGGAATGGCCTCTGTGCCCCAGCCTGGTTGGCAGGAGGCCCACAATTCATGCTGGTGTTGCAGCTGGGACACTTGTCATCCTCTTGGGAGGTGCTGGCTGTCTGGGCTCTAACTCAGTGACTTTTCCTGAACCTGTTGTCAGATGTCAGGGCAATAGAGCTATATTGGTGGGCATAAGCCATTGCAGCCCCACTCCTGCGGTTGAGGTTAGGTGAGCTCATTCCCCACTATGGGGCTGGGAAGCCCTCGTTATCCTGGGTAATTACTGTCAGGGATGGTGTTGGGTAGCCAGTCACAGGGCTGGGCTTGATTCTGTGGGCAGCCTGGTGGTGCTGGAGGTTTTTGATCTGGAAGTGAGCTCTTTTGGATGGTGTTTCAGGAAGATTAGCCTGACCACAGATATGAAAGCCAAGGATGCCTGGCGAGCTAGTGGGAGGGAGGTGGTGAGCATTGCATTCATGAACTAGAGCGAGGAAAGCAGAGGGATGGCCGTGAAGAACTCTGAGAGAAGTAACAGGACTCAGTGTACTGTCAGACATGGAGAAGGTGGGGCAAGTGGGGAGCATTCAAAAGTAGTGCCAAGGTTCCCAACCTGGGGGAACGTTTGAGGCTCCTGCCCATACCCCAGACTCTTTCCTGAGAGGAGATGGCTCTGAGGGACCATTGGGAAATCAGGAATTACCATGAATTGTACAGCACCATATCCAAGTGGCCTGGTGGGGCACAGCCTTCATCCTTACACTTGGAAAGCTGAGATAGGAGGACCCAGGGTCCAAGCCCAACAGTGCTACATGATAAGACACTGACAAAGGGGGCGGAGGAGAGGAAGATGGAGAGAGAGGGAGGGAGAGAGGGAGGGAAGGAGGGAAGAAGGGAGAGAGGAAGACAGAGACAGAGAAACATAGAAACACACAGAGACAAAAACTTAGAGACAGAAAACAGTAAGACATAGAGCAATAGCAACAGAAAGGGACAGACAGACAGACACACACACACACACACACACACACGGGGAGAGAGAAAGAGACAGAGAGACAGAGATAGAGAGGTACAGAGACAGAGAGAAACAGACAGACAGAGAGAGAGAGAGAGCGACAGAGAGACAAAGAGACACAGAGAGAGAGACAGAAACAGAGAAACACACAGACAGAAAACAGAACGACAGAGAGGACAGAGAGCGACAGTGACAGAAAGAGACAGACAGACACACACACACACATACAGAGAGAGGGGGGAGAGAAAGGGGAGAGAGAGAGAGAGAGAGAGAGAGAGAGAGAGAGAGAGAGAGAGAGAGCGCGCACTGCCCACTGAGTTGGAGGTGTGGAAAGCCGAGCACACCTTAAATGAAGGTGGCTGTGTCCCTATGAGTGGTAGTGTTAGTAGTTAGTCCCTTTTGGTTTTGACTGTATTCCCTCGTAGCAGCCATGCTTCTTTTGCTCACTGAGGAATCTGCAGAACTGGCCAAGCAGCACACGCCGTGGCGTGTCTGTTGGGATTGGGGGTCCAGCTAAGCAGGAGGCAGGGAACGTGACCACCTAGGGCTGGAGGGGGCGGACTTGATGAATGAGTTAGATTCTTCACTGACTCTTCCAACTTAAACGTGTCTTTTCCTAACCACGCAGGGCACCTTTGAAGATTGGCTGGTAGGGATTTCTCAAAGCGTAATGACTCTAAATGAACATAAATATGCAATGCTCGGAAACCTCGGGGTCTCTGTAGACTCAGCACATTCAAGTAACCTAGGCTCTGTGCCAGCTGCCCTCACGCAGATAATGATGAGAGCGATTTGGTGAACCGGTTCCCCTCAGCCTTGGCTCCAACCCTTACCTCATTATTAATTACGGTCGTTAGTGGACATGGAGCAAATGCTTCCTCAGCACCAGCCATTGTGCTGGGCTCTAAGACCCTCCCTGAGTCCAGCCACTCTCTGCTGGGGCCACTACTGCCCTCTTGCCCTTCACAGCTGTCCTCACCTCAGATCTCACAGATCTCACGGGAGGGTGGAAGAGGTGGTAAGGCATGAATGACTCTACGGTCCCACTTTACGGCTCACAATGGTGCTATGAGAGGCTCCTAGAACCGTGAACATATACGTAGGACCATTGACATAGGGCCATTCTATCTACTTGGCAAGATTTAAACTAAAACTTCTAAAAATGGAAGATTGAAACACATGAGCTTTTCTGATTAGTCCTCAGAGAATTCAATTAACTTCCACCATTACCCGAACATTCCAGTCTGCCCCTCCAGTCAGCGCTGTACAGGAGAGCAGGCTGGCCAGACGTCGGCGGTAGTGTGGTCTTGAAGTCTTGTTTACACAGAAGCACGCTATCTCTGCCCAGAGTATGGCTATCTGGGCTGGCCTGAGGTGGTCACTGGGAATTAAACTTCTGCCCGCCTCCTAGCTGCTGCCACTGACTGGATCTCTAATTGCATTTTGCTTATTGGACTTTCAAGGATATCCTAGGCTTCCAAATCCACTTGGACTGTCAAAAGGAATTTTCCAAGAGGAAGAAGTAGCAGCTTCTGCTCTGAAAACAGACCCCCGCCCATCTTTCCCACATCCCCTCTATATCTCCCTCCGTCACCCTCCCCCTCTTCTCCCTCTCAGAGGGAGAGAACTTGACTCTTCAAACAATGTCCACAATGGGCGATAAATTCACAACAGCTAATAAAGTGCTTGCCTTTCTTTCTCCTTTGGTTGGGTTTTCACTTTGAAAAGGAAGGATTTATTTAGGATTCTGTAAACTGGGGGCCAGGGGTGTACCTCAGTTGGCTTGCCTAGCATTCAAGAGACCCTGGGTTCAACCCCCAGCTCCACAGAAAACAGGGCACAGGCATACGCACCCATAGCTTAGCACTATGCAGTTAGATTCAGGAGGATTGAGAGTGTTAGGTCATCCTTGGCCACATAGAGCATTTGAAGCCAGCCTGGCCTACGTGAGGCCCTGTTTTTAAAAACAAAACAAAAAACAAAAAACATCGAAAACTGGCCTTCTGGTTACCTACTTCACACGGACACTGTGATAGAATTAGTAGTTTCCAAACGGCCTTTGTTTTATTGGCACTGATTCGACCAGCGCACATTGAAAAGGGGATAGACGTATTTACTGTCTTCTCAGACACCAGATAAACACGGTTCACTCAAGGAAGGCTGAACTAACTGGACGAGTCCGCCAAACGGACTGTAATCTGACATTAAGACAGCCATTTTTAAGGCAACTGCTCGATGACCGCAGAATGAATCTTGGGGGACATTCAGTTTGGCAGGGAGCTCACTCCCTGTCCCCTTAGGTGACATGACAGACAGTTACACGGAGGCTGAGCCCCACAATCACACACAATGCCCACACAAGCGTGTGTGTGGCATGAACCTCATTCCCTGTGAATAGCTGCTTGGAAAGTGGGTTCTGGACTGGGCTACTCTACCTCCTGAGGGTCCCCGTGGTGACAGCCACTCTCCTGAAGATAGGGACGGTACTGAGCGCCCATTGCAGGTCTGGTCCTGTGCTGAACACTTCCTCATCTTTGGCTGCCTCCCTCACCAGGGATTAACCTCTGTGGTTTTCCTCAGCTCAGAGAAGAGGAGGCTGCAGAGGACAGCCGGGGTAACTTACCCAAGATCACACAGCTGGGATTAGACTTCGAAAAGTGAAAAACTTGGCAACGTGAAGGGATTCTGAATGCACACCAACCAATTTTAAATTCACATGTGTTTCAGGAGCACAGATGACCTCACTGCAGCCTCAGTGCTGACCACACAGCCTTCAATGTACAATACAGCTGGAGGTAAGAATTTTTCCTAAGGGAAAATAATCTGAGGTTTCAAGCTCCTCATTGACCATGCCCCTCATGGTAACCAATTTCGTGTTCATAACCTTTGCTTTCTTTTAAAAAGACATTTTTTAGTGTGTGTGTGTGTGTGTGTGTGTGTGTGTGTATGTGTGTGCATGTAAGTGTGTGTGCATGCATGTACGTGTGTGTGAGTGTGTCTGTGTGTGTGTGCATGCATGTATGTGTGTGTGCATGTGCATGCATGTGTGTGTGTGTGTGTGTGTATGTGTGTGTGTGTGTGTTTGTGTCAGAGTACCTGTGCCCACTGTGTGGTGTAGTCAGAGACAACTTTTAGGATTTGGTTCTCTCTTCAGGTTTGGTGGCAAGTGCTTTAGCCCAAATCGTCTCCTTGGGACCCCGACTCCCATTTTGAGACAGTGTTTCTCTATGTGGTGCTGCCAGTCCTGGATGGAGTTCAGTTGTAGACCAGAATGGCCTTGAGCTCCTTGTAAGCCTCTTGTTTTGGCCTCAGAAGTGCTGGTGGCTTATGCCTGGTTTTAAGAAGCCCCCTAGACTGTGTAAGCTGTAGCCCCTGTGGACCCCAGCTTCACCCTGGTTTGCCTTTAACGACTTTGGTCTTAATCTCATAGCCATAGTTTGCAGTCCATACACGTGAGGTGCCTGTTCATTTCCCAACACACTAGACACCACTCCTTACTGGCTGGGACTGCATTAATCTTGAATCAAAGTTCCTGCTCAAAGGCCAGTTGGTACCTTATGTTGGAAAAATGTGGGGTGGGCAGAAGAGGTTGGGAGGCACCTTAGAAGCCTTAAACCCAGCTCTCTCCTGACACAGGCATGGGGTAAAACCACACTTCTGTGGGGCACAGGAGCAGACGGGCAGGGCGGGGTTCCCTCTGTGTCCTTCTGCCTGATTCAGTACCGGAGGATGCCGCCCTGAGGATGCCGCACTGATGAACACGCACCGTGACATCGCAAAGGCACTGCCGTGAGGACCACTTCATTTCACTTAGCTTACTCAACTAACCAAGGACAAACAGATTCAAAGGAAGCCCCGGAGGGGGCTGAGCCTCAGAGCTGTGGGCCTAAGTGGATAGGCAACATAACTACACCCTCCATTGCTCCTGGGGTGGAAGTGCCCAGTTCTGTAGGCCTTGGGCAAGCAGCTCTAGTTTTTTGAGATGCTACTGGTTTCCTTTCAAAGGAAGGGCTGGAAGGGAGCCTGCTGCCAAAGGAACAAGAAAGGCTTTTGCACAGCTCCCAGATGGGAAGGATGGACATTCAGACCCCCTGGGATGGACATAAGGACCTCTTGGGGGAGTTGGTGAATGTATCCTCTCACCTACTACTCATGGACACCTGTCTCCAGACGAGGCCGGGGGTTCCGCAGATCCCTCCCCAGGACATACACTGAGGCCACCCTACCCTGCAGAACAGTCTATGGTGCCCAGGCTCCAGGGCCATGGGCACTTTAAGAGACCTTGTTCCAGGTCTCTGCCGTCCTTTCATGAAGGTGTGTTTACCCAGGGCAGAGAAGTGGCCCCGACTGGCTTGGTCTTCATTCCTTGAATATAAGACAGAGACTTGGGGTTACAGAGCTAAAGCTGAAGATACCAGTTGTGCGGTGGACGGTGAACAGGTCCCACTTTATTAGCTACTGGGGTGACCTGTGGTTTGGCTATGGAACAGACTGTCTTGTTGAGGGGCGTCCCAACTTAGAAGCAGTGGCTTTCTAGAAGACATCAGTTGGCAACTTTAATGCCACTGCAGTCACTGCACTTCCTAACCACAGTAATATATACCATAAGTGCTCAAATATATGGCAATAACCCAGTCACTGCACTTCCTAACCATAGTAATATATACTGTAAGTGCTCAAATATATGGCAATAACCCAGTCACTGCACTTCCTAACCATAGTAATATATACCATAAGTGCTCGAATATATGGCAATAACCCAGTCACTGCACTTCCTAACCATAGTAATATATACCGTAAGTGCTCGAATATATGGCAATAACCCAGTCACTGCACTTCCTAACCATAGTAATATATACCATAAGTGCTTGAATACATGGCAATAACCCAGTCACTGCACTTCCTAACCATAGTAATATATACCATAAGTGCTCGAATACATGGCAATAACCCAGTCACTGCACTTCCTAACCATAGTAATATATACCATAAGTGCTCGAATACATGGCAATAACCCAGTCACTGCACTTCCTAACCATAGTAATATATACCGTAAATGCTCGAATACATGGCAATAAGTTTTCTTTTCATGTGTATTGCTGCTTTGCTACAGGTATGTCTGGTATTGGAGGAAGCCAAACATGGGAATCAGATTCTCTAGTATTGAAGTTACAGTGGTCATTTGCCCCGTTTGGGTGCTGGGAATTGGCCTTCCTTCAGTTCTTCCTTCTATCCATTCTGCTGCTTTATACACACACACAGATACATACACACTTGCAAACATACACACACACCACACATACACACATACATTCACACACATATATACAGGAACACAGATACACATACATATATAGACACACTTGTAGACACACACATATACACACATTCGCATACTCAAATATACACATACACACAGGGACACAGATACACACATATATACACATACTTACAAACACACACACACATACACACACACATACACATATACACAGGCATAGATACACATACACACACACCCACTTGCAAACACCACACACACACACACACACACACACACACACACACACACACACTCACATACAGAAAACAACAACAAAAACAGTGATGAATGATTGGTGGGAGGGCCCAGCTCTTTGTGAGTGGTGCTATCCCTGGGCAGGGGTTCCTAGTTTGCATAAGCAGCTGAGCAAGCCATGGGGAGCAAGCCAGTAAGCAGCACCCTTCATGGTCTCTGCTTCAGCTCCTGCCTTGAGTTTCTGTCTGGCTTCTCAAGATGATAGACTGTAAGCCAAATTAACCCCTTCCTCCCCATGTTGTAGTGTTTTATCACGGCAATGGGAAGCAAGCTGATGCACCCACCCCCTTAGGTGTCGACACAGGAACGCCCCAATAATGCCTATATGGGGATCTGTTTCAGAGTCTGTTCCTTTGGAACTCAACCTGAGATAACATCCTTAGTGATACAATGAACTTTCATGAACCAACAAGACGGTAGACAAGCAGATAAAGGACAGTCAGTCTTGATATGCACTCTCCTTAAGAGCATTCGGAGAACGTGTCAGCAAGGGCCTTCTAGGAATTTATCATAGAGAAATAATTTTGCAGGAACACAAATAGATAAATAGATATTCAAGGACAGGTGAAACAGTCTACAGGCTGAATTCCAGGTCAGTCAGGGCCATATAATGAGAACCTTTACCAAAGAGGGGGGGGGGGGGATAGGGTGCTAGGGAGGTGGGTCAGTGCATAGGAGCATTTCCCGTTCTTCCTAAGGATCTCGGTTCAAGCCCAGCACCCACATGGCAGCTCACAACTGTCTGCAACTCCACCTCCAGAGGAACCAGGTCTCTTCTGGTCTCAGCAGGCACCAGGCATGCGTGTGGTGCACAGATACATATGCAGGCTGTCTGAGTCAGGGTTCTCTAGAATCACAGGACTTATGGGAAGTCTCTATATAAGAGAATTGGTTGATGACTTACAATGTGTAGTCCAACTCCCCAACAATGATCAGTAGCAGCTGTGAATGGAAGTCCAAGAATATAGCAGTGGTTCAGTCCCATGAGGCAGGCAGGCAAAAAACAGACTCTTCCTTCTTCCAATGTCCTTATGTAGGTCTCCAGCAGAAGGTGTGTCCCACATTAAAGGTGTGTACCACCATGCCTGAATCTGGGACTTGCTTTGTCCCAGTTGACCTTGAACTCAGAGATCTCCTTGCCTTAAGCTCCTGGGATTCATAGCCACTTTGCCTCAAGATCTCCATACCAAGATCCAGGTCAGAAACTTGTATCTCCCAGTCTCAAGATCAGGATCAAAGGTGAGCCTCCCAATTCTGGATTGTAGCTTATTCCAGATATAGTCAAGTTGACAACCAGGAATAGCCACTACAGTGGTGGTGGTGGTGGTGGTGGTGGTGGTGGTGGTAATGATGATGTTAGTGGTGATGGTGATGGTGATGGTGGATGGATAGATAGATAGATAGATAGATAGATAGATAGATAGATAGAAAAAACCACTAGCCTTCCTGTGACCCCAGCACTTATGCAGAGAAATACTCAAGTGCAGGACTAGTCTGGATCACACAGTGGACTCCAAGCTCATGTGGGCTGCAGAGCAAGACCCTGTCTCAAAAATCAAACAACCAAACCCAAAACCTCACGGGAAGCAGGATTAAGCTTAAGCTTGGGGGAGAGGGCACCCTCTGCATCAGGACACACGGTGTGTACATCTGAGAGCAGCTCAAGGGAACCTTATTCAATCTCAGACTAAGTCTGCACTTGCATCTATTTTATATTGGTGATCATGCCTGGAGGACAGAAAGAGGCAGCAGGCACACGTGTTGACAGGTCCGTGCTACAAAATGGCCATGGGGTTGGCAGGGCCTACTTCCAGAGTGGGCTGGGGTCTCTGGAGTCTCCCTCCTGCAGAACAGTGTCTCTCTCCCTTTCATCCCTCCACGGTGTGCCAAGGTGAAGGCTGTGGTTGCCTCCACTTGGCAGGGTTGGAGCAGAGTCCGGAGTAGTTCTGCTCCTGGAGGGATATGAATCACATCCTGCCATGGTTTCCAGCGTCTTCTTACTCTCTTGCTCCCTAGGCTTTCATCTCCACGGGTTGCAGCAAAGTTGCAGGGCTAGGTGTGGACAAAGAGTAGTGGAAAGAAGACAACCGCACGCCTCAGACCACCCGAGCTCCTCCTTGGGTGATAGGCTCAACAGCACAGGTGGGCCCCCTGTGCTGCCATTACTCTTGGGGCGTCATTTCTCTTGGGAATTTCATGGAGAAGACATTGGCCCAAGCTTGGAGTTGGGCATTCCTGGGCTCTTAGACCAAACAGTGCCTTAATTTCAAATGCAGATGCATCCAAGGCTTTCTGGAGAAACCGCGCGGATGAAAAGAACAGTGGGTGTAACCCTGCCTTGCTTAGCTAGCTCGGCCAGATGGCTCTCCAAAGTTTCTCACAGAAAGACTTGAGCTTGCAGATCATATCGCCAGAAAGGAAAAGAGGAAAAAGCTCCTTCTGCTGATCCCATCAGCGCAAGAGCAGCTCATGAGGTCACGTCTGGCGATCATGGAATTATCGTAATTATTTATTAAGGTATCCAGGCTTGAGATCACTGTCATCACCGCCCACTGTGTAAACTCCCAATGCCGAGTCCAAACACTACTTGGCAAACAACACAGATGAGCAGCGAGCCCCAGACCACACTTGAGAAGGGGCTGGGGTGGGTGATTCATTGTCAACTTTCCAAAGCTGCGGCCCAGAGAACCCGGGCATAACTCTGTCCCCCTCGCTCTACAATGCGTCTTTCCACATGCATGGCACAATCTCTAGAGGAGGCTTAGCTGATGTCACTTGTCACATTCCCATTCCTGAAAGGTGACCGATCCAGTCAGTTTCGGTTGGGCTCCAGAGTCAGAGTAACCACTGCCTAAACAAAGCTCATGCTGGGGCCCAGGTGGGAAACTGAGACCTAGAGGAAGAAGACATCGTCTAGGGAGACAATAAGCACTCATCAAAGACCCAAGTAGGAATACAGAGAAGCCATTATGCTGACCCTCCATGGCTTAGATGCCCCCTTACAGGATGGAGCACGGTGCCGGCTGGACTTGGGAGCACAGCTCAGAGATGGACACCTGCAGACCCCAGCAGTTGCTTGCATGCCTCTAGTCATTTTCAAGGACAGGTCATGGTAGACTCCACGGGCTATACTCCACTGGTCATAAGACAAGATGCGGAAATGAGAGCTTGGGGAGGTGGTTCAGATGGCCAAGTGCTTGCCGTACAAGCAAGAGAGCCTGAGTTCTGTGAAGCCATCCACAGGAATGAGCACCTCTAACTCCAGTAGTGCAGACACAGGCGGAGCTCTGGGGTTTGCTGCAGCTGAATCTACCTACCTGAACCGATGAGATCTGGGTGCAATGAGAGACCCTGTCTCAAAGCATACAGTGGAGAGCAATTAAGGAAGACAACTAACTTTGATCTGGCTTTTACATGCATGTATATGCACATGTACACCACACACACACACACACACACACACACACACTCATACACACACACACACATACAAACTCTTACATATACATCTCCCATACCACATCCACCCAAACTCCCAAATACACACCTACTACACCACACCACATACCACACACACACACACACACACACACACACACACACATACACACATACTCTCACATACACATACACATTTCCCATACCACATCCACCCACACAAACTCCCAAATACACACCTACCACACTACATATGGTGCACATGCTCTCTCTCTCTCTCTCTCTCTCTCTCTCTCTCTCTCTTTCTCTCTCTCTCTCTCTCATACACATACACATTTCCCATACCACATACCACATCCACCCACATAAACCCCCAAATACACATCTATCATACCACATAACACACACACACACACACACACACACAACCTTTCCACACAGAAAGGAGCTGTGTGTACACATCTCCCAGGTTCCTGTGAAGGCACTGTCACACCCTGTGGCTTATAGTTGTAGCTTCATGTTGGGAACTTAACTCAAAACCATGGTCAGCTGATGCCTCCATTGAAATATAAGTCACCATCTATGCTACTACGTCCCACAGAGATACCTGTGCTGATGTCCTGACCCAAAGCAGGAGACATGTCCTACAATGTCATTCAGAATCTAAGTGCTTGGGGAGAAACAGAACACGCCCAGACTTCTGGGTAACATGACAGACGAGAGGCTGCCTTGGCGTGAGCCAGTGAAGCGAGAATGAGAAATTCAGATTTCTTATCCCAAAGAGACGTAGACGAAGAGCTTCACAAACCCGTGAATGATGGGCAGGAGGCACAGAACTTTAATCTCTGCAGGAGGATCTCTGTGAGTTCAAGACCAGCATGCCTACTTACTGACTTCCGGGTCAGTCTGGATCACACAGGGAGATTCTAGTGTTTGTTCGTTTGTTTTGTTCTGTTTTTCTAAATGGATGGAATCAGGAAAGAAGAGGAATTGTATGGATCCGCCTTGGTTTAATCCAGTGCAGGGGTGGAGTGGGGTGGGGTGGTGGGACGTAGAGGGACATCACAAAGAATACTGGGCTGTGTCACCTCGACACCTTGGAAAACTCCCGTGCAGCTTCTCTATGCTAGGCTGATCTTCACTAACTGAGTCACAGAGAATTATGACCTGAGTCCTGAGTGTCACCTTCATGAGCAGAAGTTTAGCTACCATGATTCTTGTAGCCTCCTGGCACTTGGGCACCCATCACTGCCAACTGTGTTTGGCATTTGAGGACATTAGAGGTGGGGCGATTAAAGCCTGACCAAGACCACAGTCACGGAGTTCAGAGTACAATGGAGCGAAGGGGACACTTGCATAGCTTCTAAAATCAAAGGACAGAACACTAGAGAGGATGGCAAGAGGCCACAGGGTCACTTGCTTTCCTGTAGATGGACAATAAAACTCTCCAAAGCTAATGATTGTCTGGGTGCAAAGGCCTCTGAACACCTCCGCCCTCCTCCCGTCCCAACTCTCCATTGCTGGTTACTCTTTCTACCCTCCCAGCCAGCGCTTAACAGGGACAGTGTCTCTCTGGCGGGAGATCTTGTCTTTGTTCTAACAGGCAGCTCCTGAGAAGGCCCAGACTACCAGCTTGGCTCTGTGGTGTTGCAGCGAAAAGGGCAGACACTTCTTTCTGTACGTGGACTCTTTTATGCTTGGCGGAAATGCCAGACAAACATGCCCTTCCTTGATCCGCCCTCTCAGGGTTGAGAAACAGCGTTGGTGGCCACAATAAGTGTCAGGGTATGGGACTTGGGCTTACAGGAGGGGCTTTTCAGAGCCTGTGTTTATTACGTGAATGGATTCTGAGGCAAAGGACTTGCTGGTGGGAGACGGTCTTGCCCTTGTGGTGGTAGGCTCACAGCCCCTGAAGTGGAAGAAGATGGTAGACTGTTGCCTTCAGAGTGGCTCTTCACCGGTCTTCAAAAGCACCAATTCAAAGCGTTTCGAAAGAGCAGCGTGTGTGGAAACTAACAAGCAAATCACAGCTAAAGGAGACCCTCTTTGAATGTGGGTCTTGCCCTGAACTGAACCAGCATGGACAGGCCCGAGATGAAAAGCTCTTCAGCGGCTGGGGCCAAATTTTAAACCCTTACAAGTGCCATTTTTCTTTCCTTGATATTTTCCCACCCTCCCAACCTTCTTTGGCTGAACGTGCCGGGGAAATAGAGCTGGTTTCTTGAGGTGATTCCCACACATGGGAGCTGGCTTTGTGGACCTGCCTTAGGAGGGTAAACGGTCCACAAGTGTGTGAATCAGTTGCTTTTGAACTGTTACTATGAATCACTTTAACTGCAAAATAATGTCTTCAAGCCGGTTTCCCCAAAGGTAAAATATAATCTTTCAAACTTTAAGCAAAAGAGCCATAAAGGAAAAAAAAATCTGGGCAAATCTACCACCTGTTTGTTACACCAGCGCACTTCAAGTGTTTACTGGGCCCAGCTGTACTCTAGGCAGAATAGGGCTTAGCTCAAAGTACAAGACTACGACTCCCCCTTGGAAGTGGAGGACCAGGAGCAATACAAAGAGGAGGAGATGAAGGAGGGAAATGAAGACAAGTTTTCAGGTGCTGCGTGCCTCTAATCCCAGCTAACCCCAACTGAGACAGGAGGACTGCAAGATTGAGACCAGCTTGGGCGACGTGGCAAGACCGTGTCTTAAAATAAAATGCAAACGTGCCAGGGATGTAGCTCGGTAGTATGTACAGGGCTTTGTTTAGTTCCCAGCAGCACCAAGTAAACGCTAAATTGTAAATATGAAGAGAAGCATCCGGGTAGTGGGGATGTAAGACAGCCATTGTCCACAGCGGAGCCTGAAGCAAGGAAACAGACGTTTTGTTCTGAATGGTGGAGAAGACCTTAAGTGAGGACGTTAGAAATGTCTGAGACAGAATAGTGTGAGACAAGGAGGCCAAAGCCACGAGGGGTGGGGATGGGTATGGGAGGCAGGTGAGGCACAGAATTCTGCAATTAGTGGATTAATACAATAGCCAGGCTATTTGATAAGGAGGTATGCAGCCTAAACCAGCTTCCCTGCAAAGTCGGATTCCAGAGGGACAGAGCAAAGCCCACCAAACTATAAGACAGGAAATGGAAACAGTCTGAGACTACGGGACCTAAATTAGGAAGCTATGCATTACCATCCATCATTTGGATCCTAGAAAAACTGAGGCTGCCAGCCCCTCTCAGCTTCATCGTTTATCAGGGTCTTACTAACCTGGCTTGGTCTCCAGACCCCAACCCTCGCCCTTTCCTCACCCTCTCCCTCTCTTTTCCACCCCTGGATAATTTCGAAATGAATTATCACACCCCTCATCTGTAAATATTTCAGTTGTTTTATTAGCATTTAGATGTGAGCAACATCAAATTATACAGGTCGGAACGTGTTTCAAAAACAAAACGCGAAACTGGAGATCTTGGCACAATGATCACATCCCTAGGCTGAGCCCCTGGTACATCTTTCCCCAGTTCTATTCCGCTCACCAGCAATTCGGGGGCTCAGGGTGAGCAACCCAGGGGCTCGGAAGAATTCCCAGGGCCTTTGAAGGAAATGAAATGAAATGGGGACGCCCGGAGCTCTTGGCTTTGCTGCGGTGCTTGGGCCCTTGCAGACTGCTGGACACACGGACAAACACTTGTCCCTGTATATCTTTGTGCTATTTCCAATGTGAATCAGAGAGGCTTCTTGGCAACACATGCTCTGCCATAAAACTTGATTCCGCTCAGAGCAGCCAGTGGAATCTGAGGATGGTGGCGCAGTCTGGAGCAAGGACCAAAGCAAAGAGGGCGGGGATGGGCGTGGGAGGCAGATGGGGCACAGAGGGTCCGGAGGCTCAGAAGAGGGATGTGAAACTGAGTGGGAGGCAGAGAACGAAAGTAGAGCATGTTACCCTGGAATGATGATGAGTCATGCAGAGAACGCTCTCCCACTGCAAGCGGGCAAGCAACTCTGAGTAACACCCTTCACCAGGAAAAAGAAACGAGGAGTGTACGCAGCCCTTGATAGTGACAGAGAGAGAGAGAGCTCGCTGGATTAGGTGTTTCCGGAGATGTGGCATCCCTCCTGGGTAGCCAGGAGTGACACATTTGCCACTCCATCTCATACCCATGCTCTCCGTGAAAAAGAGCAGCCAGGCTAGTTATCTCTGAATCAGCCCAGTTGTGGGAAAGGGGCAGACCTGAGTGAGGTCAGGAGACTTTTTGATGGTGGCTGTGAGCAGCAGGGAGCTGTGACAAAGCAGAGATGACCTGGTCCAACCACGAACTATAACACTAGGAACAGAACCGTGCACAAGCTCACACCTGTGAGGTAGTGAGGTGTCAGTCATTCTCTGAAGCACAGACGTTATCTCCTTCAGTCTGGATGGTAAACTCCAGTATTATCACACCCACCGTCAGGGAAACTGAAGCTTGTACAACCTACCCAAGACCCACTGGTTATAAACAGGAAAGTCAGAATCAGTGTCGTCTTCCCAAAGTCCTTCGAGCTGTTGTTGCCAGTTCTCTGGCCACGTTAAGGGTGGACAGAATCACTACAGATACCTCAGTTCCATCATTCAGTCAAAAATCCAGAAACATTCATGAAACACTGTCCAATCACAGGTTCTCACTGGTAAGGGCTGGGGCAACGACGGGCCCCAAACAAGCAGGGATGAACTGTAAACTACCGAGAACCAGGGATCCTCGGACACTTGCTGACACGTAGTAAACTAGTGGAGGTGAGGCGGGCACCTGCTTCCAGAACACTGGCAAATACTGAGCAGGATGAGCAGGAACGTGAAGATGGCGCCGGGTGGGGAAGTGGTGGTGGATAATCTACTCTCAGAGTCCTAGCATCTACCGAGAGACTGCGTCTCAGTTCAAAGGAAGAAATTAATTACATGGTTAAGGAGCGGGGCAAGCATGGAGTGGGTGGGGGAGGAAGATGAAAAGACGTTGCTGGGACAGGGCAGGTGGACGTCGCTTGTTCTCAGGTCAGAAAGACACGATGCCACTTCCGCAATATTCCAACTGAGAGAACAAAGCATCGGGAGAAGCAGATGGGCTTTTATTTTATCTTGCGGTACTGGGGATCAATCTGAGGTCTGTGTGTGTGAGGCAAGCGCAAACACTGCTGCACCCTACTCCGACCTTTGGCTTCTTGAGACAGACTCTTACTGTGTAGCTGACATGGAGCTGGAGCATGCTTCAGGACCGTGCTTCTGGAACGTGCTTTTAGCCCACTCCACCCTCAAGCTAATGACATTACTGTCTGCCTCCCCTCAAAACATGAGAAGAGCTATTTTCTTAAGAATATGTCAACATTATAAAGAACAAAAAAAGGGGGCTATGGAAATGCTCTAGGTAAGGAGGGGAGAGGCAGGTAACCGCCTTGGTGGGGACAGTGCTGGGTTTACAGACAGTGACATCCTAACTTATAAAGCAGGCAATGTACTATGGCTATGTAACAGACTAGCCCTATTTTTCTGAGATGCTTAAGGCATTTAACCTTGGATTGCATTTAGTAGTGTGTGTGTGTGTGTGTGTGTGTGTGTGTGTGTGTGTGTGTCTGTCTGTCTGTCTGTCTGCCTGTACATCGAAAGATAACTTTCAAGAGTTGGTTCTCTCCTTCTAACCTGTGTGACTAGTTTCACACCCTTCAGGAGACAAAGACACAGCAAACATGGCGTCTGTGTAATCCCAGCTCTCAGGAGACAGAGGCAAGAGGATCACACCAAGTTCTAGAACAGCTGGGGTTGCACAGCAAGAACCTATCTCAAGAACAAATGAGAGAGGGAGCACAAGAGCCAAAGCGAACAGGAGAAAACCCAACGAAAGGTAAACCTGGATACAAATCTCCATTTCAGAATGCAGAGAGGGTCTTTGACTCCCTGTGGGGTTACCTCTCAATAAACTCACTGCACACTGGAAACATCGGAAAACATAACTAACACATCTGTGACGGCTGACTTGATTGTCAACTGGACATGTTTAGAATCCCCATGGAAGTGAACTTCAAGGCATGTCCATGAGACGTCTTTCCAGAAGACGCTGACAGAGGTGGGATGATGCCACCTCATGGGCTGGGGGCCTGGACTGAATGAGAAGGACTACAGCAGACAGAGCACCGGGAAGACACACTTGGTTTCCTGACCCCAGTGCCTCCAGCTCTGCAGGCCAGGCCTTCGCTGCGAGAGGATGGACCGCACCCTCCAGCTGCAGCCCCAACAGGTGCTTCCTGCCTTAAGAAGCTTTTGTTGAGGATTTTTCTCTGGCAAGAAGAGGCCGTTGGCCGCTGGAGCTCCGAGAAACACGGCTTAAGGCCAGTTCAGAGTACAGTGCTGCATATTTTGAGTGTGAGGAAATATCAAAATCAGAAAATCAGAGTACCGTTTCTACTGAATGCCTTGCGTAGTGAGGAGAAAAATCCCAAGTCAGACCATACATCAGGGCCGTGTGTACGTCCTGATAAGACATTTTACCTTTCAATCACCCTGACATCATCTTCCAGGGTGGTGGCCACACACTGGATTCTTGGATGGTCAGGGGGAATGGAGCCATGAGAATAATCACTGTCTCTAGAAACTCAAGGTTGAGCGGCCTTCTGGTTAGCAGTTCAGCAAATATCAACAGCCTAACAGAGATTGCATGGCAACAAAAGCCATGCAGAGCCACCAGGAAAACCAACACCTTTGGTGTGCCAGGAAAGAGTTTCTCTGCATGGCCCTGGCTGTCCTTGAACTTGTTCAGGCTGGCCTCAAAAAGCGGATTCATCTGGCTCTGCTTCCCAAATGGGAAACTGGGAATCTTATTGAAATTACTCATCCACCCATTAGAAGGATCAGTATGTGTGACCCACTTTTGCAGCTTGTATTGGGAGAGTACTGGGAACGGGTTGTGAGGCAGTAGGGGAGGGCAGGTTACTCAGCAGCAAGGACACACTCAGCTCGGGCTTGGGAGATGCTAGTGAACAGCTTCTGTCAACAGGGTGGTTACTGTCATTGTGTATTTGAATCACTACTGTGTTCTAGGCCCTGTGGATACACAAAGATAAAAGGTTTCTCGTACCTGTCCCAGGAAACTCTGGGAAGCGGGAGAGAAGCTCAGGAAAGCAATGTGTTGTACGATAACAGATCAAAATGCCAGTCACAAGTGTTCCAAAGGGGTGGCTAGGAAAACCTACAAGAAGCATGGGTGGTCAATGCAGGTGATAGGGATAGGATTCTCGGGATAGGATTCTCGTTTGTTTGTTCGTTCATTCATTCACTCACTCATTCATTCACTCACTCATTCACTCATTCATTCACTCACTCATTCACTCACTCATTCATTCACTCACTCATTCATTCATTCACTCATTCATTCATTCATTCATTCATTCACTCATTCATTCACTCACTCATTCATTAATTCACTAATTCATTCACCTACACAGTTATTCAATTATTTCCGTTTGTTTGAAGCAGGCACTTACCATGGAGCCCTCGCTGGCCTGACTATCAGAGATCCAACTGCCTCTGCCTCTTGAGAGCTCCTGGATTGAAGGGGTGAACCAACTTTCCCCTGGCAGTGTGAGCCACCTAGAATGTCACCAGCTTTAAGGAGTATCTTCTTAACAAGGGTAAGGTGTGTCTTTGTGTAACATTTGAATATAAAAGCAATACCTGCTTATCTTGAAACACGGCTGATGATGCAAAGCAAGCACAAGGAAACAAGGTTTAACTCTAAGGGTACTTTCCCCTGGGAATGAATTAACGCCATACAAGAGCTTCCTTTTTGGATTAACGGGAAGCTCATGAGCAGAGCACAGTGGCACAGAGAGAGGGATGAAGCCCAGCTCCTTGGGAGGCTGAGGCAAAAGAATTACTTGACTACAAGGTAGCCTGGGGATACAGTGAAATGTTGCTGTAAGTTTACACTCTAGGGACATCAAATACAGCTGATTACAGTCACCAAGAGCTGGAAATGCAAGACCTTTTGTAGACCTTCAGGACCTGAATTTGCATTCTAGCAAGTTCCCAGGTGACTCCGGTGCATGCTAAAAGCAGAAATGATAGTGTTTTCATTAAGTTCTTTGGAAGACATCCAGGTTGTCAAAGAAACCACAAGTAGTGGTTACACTGACCAAAGCAGCAGGCAGAATATGGCGCTAACTCACCCCAAGGAACTACGTGTAGAGAGGACCCAATTTTGGAACGTGTCACTAGAGAACCAGACCTTGGAGTGACCTGTTAAAGAGAGGTGTCACTCACAAGTAGGCCACCTCCCCTTAGTGCTTATAGTAATTAAATTAATGACTCAGAGAGCCAGCAACGTAGAGGAACAGGGAGCAGGGAGAACCGGAGTCTGTAGGGCCTCGTGTGGTCTTGAGCTTCAGATCAGCTTGCTACCCCAATGAAAGTGTGAAGTTACAAGCCGTGTTTCACATCCACAGAGTCCCACAGTCACAAGCTCCAGGGCCTGGGACAAATTTCTTAGCTGCAGGGGATCTCCACCCATTCACTGCCTGTAGATTCTACCTCACAAATTCACAGCCTTATCCCGAATCAAAAACAAACAGTGCCACAGAGAAAGCTGTAGAAAACCTGCAGTGTGGGGCTGGAGAGCGGCAGTAGAGCACCCGTCCAGCGTGGCCCTTGATTGATTGGTTGGTTTGAGACATGGTCTCAAGTAACCCAGGCTGGCCTTGAACTATAAAGTCAAGGATACCTTTCAACTTCTGGCCCTCCTGTTTGCACCTCAGTAACTGCTGGCATGACTGGTACATGGCTTGGTCATGCCTGGTCATGCCACGCTGAGCATTATGTATATATGGTAAAGTTACACCCAATCCCAAGTCTTCAGCTTAATGTCAAACAGCATCTTTGCTAAGCACAGGTAAGAGAGCAAGAGTGAAGCACTGCCCTCCAGGGATGGCCTGGGCATCCCAGGAAGTGATCTTTAGCTGACAGCCAAGGGTGTCTGAGATTCACTGGGGACAGGGGTGGAAGAGCATCCCAGAGAAGGAACAGTGTGTACACAGGCTGGATTTGTGGCAGTAGGAAAAGCTGGTCCCAAGCTGGAGAGGACAGCACGCCATCTGTCCTGATTGTCAATCTGGGTATCCTCTGCTATGATGATAGGAGTGGAAGATACTTTTTAGCGTCCAGACCTGGGGTTTGGTTTTTGTTAGAGACAATGTTTCTCTGTGTAGCCCTGGCTGACTTAGAGCTCTCTGTGCAGACCAGGCTGGCCTCCAACTTACAAAGATCTACTGCCCCAGCCTCCTAAGAGCTAAGGTTGTACCACCATTCCTGGGGCCACTGTGGCAGGTACAGCTTGGGAAAGTAGCGTTGAGCGGGGACTACAGGGGACTTTTATTACCTAGAAGACAGTCTGGGAAGGCTGCCCTCCACAGAAGGTCCCCCTCCCAGGACTGGCTCTGTCCTCCCAAGCAGCCTTTCACCAGAACAGAATCAGGAGCCTGTGGTCCAGGAGCCGGCACTGTAGCCAAGAGCACTAGCTGGGTGCTGACTGGCCAACTGTCCTAAGTCCCTCAGAACCAGTTTATTGAAGGAGAAATGGGGGGAGGGGTGGCTTCTGCAATCACCAATTGAGAACTCAGCCCTGGGTTCACACACTCTAAGGAAAAGTGACTCAAAAGGCCCCACCCAAGAGTGTCAACCAGGTCACTTTGCCTCCTTGTCCTTATCTCATAGCCTCAGTAAGGAAGCCACCTTGCCAGGCCTGGTGCCAGGTCTAAAATCCCAGCTGCTTAGAGAGGCTGAGGTAGAAGGTTCACAGGTTCAAGGCCTGCCTGGGGAATGTGGTAAGTCTTTCTCACTACATTGTAGCTCAGTGGTATAGCACTTCCCTAGTATACAGGAGGCCCAAGGGTCCATCCTGAGCTCCCCAGTCCCAGAGACAAGCATCCCTCACCCAAAAGATGTGGTAAAGAAGACTCAGGGATATTTACTGGCTTGTTCAGACACACAGGAGCTTTTCTTTCTTTCTTCCTTCCTACCTTTTTTTCCCCTTTTTTCCAAGGCCCAGGCTGGTTTCAAACACAAGATGTAGCTAAGGATGACACTGTACTCCTGACCCTTTGGCCTCTGGGGTTACAGGCATGTGCCACTGAGCTAAGCTCTTGCTATTCTGTAGACTGAACCCATAAGTGCTACACAAGAACTTGCAGCTACATTCCCCTAAAGAGATGCTTTGATTATTACATCTTAATGTTTGAGAAGGGGACATGGTAAGTCTAGGGCTGGCCTCGAACCACCACGCCTGACAAAATTCTCTTTAAAGCTTATCCTTTGTGTGACCTCGGAACCTGGAGGATTAAAAAAAGACTACGGAAGCTGAGACAAATGTGATGGCCCACGTCTATAATCTCAGTACTTGGGAGGCTGCGGCAGGAAGATCGAGAGTTCAAGGCTAGCCTGGGCTGCATCTCAATCATTCAGCATGTCTTAAAAGAATGAAAACAACATCATTAAAATGACCTGAGCCTTCACCTAACTGTTGTTAAGTTGCACAGCACCTCAAGCACAGGGTGGCTGAGCTGGCTCAGCAGGTAAAGGTGGTTGCCCCCAAGACTGACGACCCAAGTTCAATCCCTGGAATCCCTAAGGTAAAATGGAGAGAACCAAATCACGAGAGTTCTCCTTGACCTCTGCGCTCATGTGCGAACGTAAATGTAACCAAAAATTCACAGATGCTTGTTTTTGTGGTGCTGGGAACTACAGCCTAATGGCGGCAGGTGAGCAGTGCACCCTCAAGCCACATCCAAACTTCTCTTTTCACTGTTTCTTCTTAATAAGTCACTCAGGCCAATCTCAAACTCACTCTGTGGTTCATGCAGACCCAGAACAGCCCTCCTGCCTCAGCCTCTAGAGTGGCTAGGCTAATCTGCCTGAGCTCCTAAATGCTTCTAGTAAGCCTTGCTGTATGGGTACTGGTGCCTTAATTTCCTGCCATGACTGCAGAACTTGGGCTCCATTTTCATTATTCCCAAAAAAACAAAACAAATAAACAAAAAAAAAACCCCAAACATTTCTCTATTGTTAGCCTCACCAAGAACCTTCAGTTCCACCAAGGAAGACAAAAGCTAGACCCTCCCAGCTGTGGCCAGGCAGGTCTCTGCACACAGTCCTGCTTCCTGCTCCAGGGTTCCTTACTGGTTTCCCTTGGACACTGAGACCTTTTGTGCTATTCCTGAAGTTTTACTGCTGCATTGTTCCTGCCTTATCCTTTGTTCTGTTGCTTATTCCTCTAGGGGCAGCTGAACAAATATCAAAGCTTGGTACTCACGTTATTGGTAGAGATTTCGGCTCATATGTAGGAACTACTCAAGTGCTTTCCAAAAGATACTGGCATGAACAAGCTGATTTCCCTGAGTTTTCCCTTGAGAGTGAACATTGGACGTGACTTAGTGTCAGCTGAAGTCAAATGCACTCTGGTGTTCTCATGGTTCTTCAATGTTTTGTTTTGGGGTCTTTCCAGGCAAGGCCCAACTTTATACAATGATTTTTAAAACTTAAGACAACAACAACAAATAAAACCCCAAACACCTTGTGTATAGGTCAGAGGACAACTAAGGGAGCCAGCTCTCTCCTTCCACTGCGTGGATTCTTCGGATCTAACTCAGGCCACCCAGCTCTGGGCAGCACCTAGAGCAGAGAAGCCATCTTCTTGGCCCTACACTTTAAAAAAAAAGGGGGGGGGTCTATGTGCCCTGGCTGTCCTGGAGCTGTGTAGATCAAGCTGGCCTCTAACTCACAAGAGTGTCTCCTTCCTCTGGGATTAAGGGTAAGCACTACCACACCCAGTTACACTGATTTTTTGATAACATATATTCAGGTGTGTTTGGGGGCTTTCACAATCCTCTAAGATTTTACCAGAGTTCTACCAGCAATGTCAAGTTCAGAGGGCCGAGTGTAGAGCACCTGTTACACTGGACTTTCAAGTCATGTTGGCAATTTCCAAAATTGCCAGTATTTTATCTCTAAAGTGTGCTAGATTTAATCATCGTGGGTGTGAAAATTATCAGGCTGGTTCTCTGGAAGGAGGGAGAAAAAGCTGTTTTACTCCACCTAGGGCCACTGAGTGACTCACTAAGAACTCACCATGGCTCCCCGTTAAATCCACTCAGCTGTGCTAAAATTGCTAGGACGGGCTGGGTGGTTCCTCTAGAATGGTGAGTTCAAAGCCAACCTGGCTCCATAGTGAGAGCCTGTCTCAGGGACAAAAACCAAACAAGAAAAAGTTTCCGGGGCAACTAGTGGGAAAGAAAAAAGAACAAAACAAAAACTTGAGCCAAATAACTCAACTGTTTTGCCCACACAAAGTGAGGGAGGGCAGGCTGTGGGTGTGCATGGCTTTTAATCCTAAACATTGGAGGCATAGAAGACTGAGGCTCTGTGGGTTTGGGGCTAGCCTGGTTTACACAGAACTTTGAGCCAAGTAGGCAGTGAGATCCATCACATAAAAAGAAGATAAGGAGAAAGTAAGTTAGACCAAATAGTCTTGCTATTAAGTTCTCTCAGGAGGCCAGGGCCACCACTCATGCTGGGCAATCAATCACTAAACCTCTGGGCTGGTCCCCTACCCTGCATTTTGAGTTGGCTGGCCATTGTGACTACTCCACACTTTGGGACTGTGCTGCCCCACCCTCTGCCAGGGGGTGAGGGAATAAAGCAGCTTTCTGGGAGACAGCTTGAATGTGACACAGACCCCTCAGCTGTTTGTGGCTGCTGTTGGAAGCTGAGATGACTACCACGAGAAACATCTTCCAGGCTGGTCTGTTTAGCCCCTGTAGGGGCAAGGCCCGGTTGGCAAGGCAAGCCTGCCTTATTTACCTATTGCTTCTGCTTTGCGTTATCAACTTCTTTTAAAGCGGTAGTTCTCAACCTGTGGGTCACAACGCCTTGGGGGTCAAATGACCCTTTCTGGGGAGGTGGGAGTCACCTTGGACCATTGGAAAACAGATATTTACTTTAGGATTTGTAACTGTTGCAAAATTAAGTTATGAAGTAGCAAGGAAAGGGTCTAGCATTAGGAAGGTTGAGAACCACTGCTTTAAAGGAATCTGTCTCAATAAAAGGCCACAGTAGGAGGCAAAATGGTCCCCGGCTGCCCAGTGACTCAAGTGACATAAGGATACTTTAAGTGCCTTCCAAATTTAGGCTTCTATAGAGAGGCTGGACTTTTGAGGCTGTGTTTCCCACTTCTGTGTGTGTATGGGGTAATCCAATCTAAGCACCACTATCATGTGTCTTACTTCAAATTCAGCGTCTCAAAGTGGAGTTCACTGTTCTCCCATTGTCCAATAAAATGCCATTTAAGGCATTAACATAACTGTTAATGTCCCCTTTAGCTCTCTTGCCTCCCAACATCCAGGCAATCGCCAGGTTCTGCTGTTTATTCCCTCACAAAACTGGGAATCTTTGACCATGCTCCCTCATTCAGCAAAACAATATGAAGACCCACCTAGCTAGTTTCCCAGTCTGCGTGCTGGGATGAGAACATCATTTACAAAGCAAGAGGCAGTCTTGGAACAAGAATTTCTGCTGAGTGGTGGTGGTGGCGGCGAACACCCAATTCCCAGCACTCAGAAGGCAGAGGCAGCTTTATCTCTGAGTTCGAGGCCAGCCTGATCTACAGAGCGAGTTCCAGCACAGCCAGGGTCACTCACAGAAACTGTCTTGAAAAACCAAAAGGAAAAAGAAGAAAAATTTTCATGCAAAAGGACACAGTGGGCCATGCATAGCTCAATGCAATGGCTGTAACCTAGGGGGTCCTTCATCCAGTTTGATGGCCCAACGGAGGCCTCCCAATGGAGGTCCACTCTGGGAGACCTTTTCCCACACTGATGTGCACACATTCACTATTCTCACCTAGAAGACCAACTCCAAAGAGTCTTAGCCAACTCAGCAAGGGTGTTTGGTTCTTGGGGCCTTTCCACCACTTTCTTTTGTATTCTAGCCGCCCCTCCCCCTCCAAACAGCCCACACAAGGGTTCGGAGGTTTGTAACCTATAAATAGTGTGAACTCACAGAGCCTTGGAATTTTAGCTAGAAGGAAGCAGAAGAGTTCTACTTGCCCAACCCTTTCCTCTATTGATGAAGAAACAGGTGGAGAGAGATTAGGTGACTTGCCCAAGTCACGCAGCAGGCTCCCGCCCAAGTCAGCACCCCACACCTTAGAGTGTTGGCGGCAGGCTGACTTCACACGGTTGCCCCGGGGGGTGGCCCTCCGGGTGAGACCCGCTGAATGGAAAGTGTTCCCGGGGCTGGGGTTGTCCTGCTAGCAAACCAGTCCCTAACTCAGCTCTTCGCTCGGCCGCGCCCCCGCCGCCCGCACAGCCCGAACTCCCCGCCCCTCCTGGGCGCCGACCTGTCACCCAGCCGCCCCCACGTGCACCCAGCTCGCAGGATCAAAGTCTGGGACGGCCAAGCCGGAGCAGGGGAACCACGGCCCGGAACCCTCACCGCGGGAAGCGGGAACTGCTCACGGCGCCCCAGGGCTCAGCGCCACCGCCCTGCCGCCTGCCCACCGCTGCACGCGGCCCGCGCCCACCCTCCCCCGCACCGCCCGCCGCTGCACCCGGCCGCGGCCCCCGGCCCACGCCCCGCTCCCTAGTGCACAGGCCCCGCCCCCAGCTCCCGCGGCCGCGCCCCGCCCCCTCCCGCCCCTCCGCCGCGCTAGCCAATAGAGACTGAGGAGGGGCGGGACGCCAGGGCTGTCGTGAGGCAGCTCTGGCCAATGGGGAGGCGAGCCGGGCCGGGGGGGCGGGACACCGGGGCCTTGTCACGCTCGGGTCCGTGTGAAAACGGGGGTTCCGAGTGCAAAGCAAAGTTTTTTTGTAAACCGTCTGCAAAGGCGGGGGGGTGAAGACGGCGGCCGCCACCGGGCCGAGCGCAGTCGCTGCGGACGCGGTCTCCCGAGCGCCTCGGTCCGATGCTCGGCAGCCCCTCGGTACGCAGTGGCCCGCCGCGCCCTCCGCCTCGCCAGTACAGCCGAGCGCCGGCGCTTGAGTAGCTGCGCGGCCGGCGGTTTCTCCACAGCGCCGCTCCCGCGTCAGCGCCGAGCTTCAGGCCGCCGCCATGGGCTGCTGGGGCCGCAACCGCGGCCGGCTGCTGTGCATGCTGCTGCTGACCTTCATGTTCATGGTGCTGGAGGTGGTGGTGAGCCGGGTGACCGCGTCGCTCGCCATGCTGTCCGACTCCTTCCACATGCTGTCGGACGTGCTGGCGCTCGTGGTGGCGCTGGTGGCCGAGCGCTTCGCCCGGAGGACTCACGCCACGCAGAAGAACACATTCGGCTGGATCCGCGCTGAGGTGATGGGCGCGCTGGTGAACGCCATCTTCCTCACGGGGCTGTGCTTCGCCATCCTGCTGGAAGCCGTCGAGCGCTTCATCGAGCCGCATGAGATGCAGCAGCCGCTCGTGGTGCTTAGCGTCGGCGTGGCGGGGCTGCTAGTCAACGTGCTGGGGCTCTGCCTGTTCCACCACCACAGCGGCGAGGGCCAGGGCGCAGGCCACGGCCACTCGCACGGCCACGGCCACGGCCACCTCGCCAAGGGCGCGCGCAAGGCGGGCCGCGCGGGGGGCGAAGCGGGCGCGCCGCCGGGCCGGGCGCCGGACCAGGAGCCGGACCAGGAGGAGACCAACACGCTAGTGGCTAACACCAGCAATTCCAACGGGCTGAAGGCGGACCAGGCAGGTGAGCGCCGGAGGGGTCGGGACGAGCGCCCCCTGGCGACCGCGGTGGGTGCCACGCCCCGCGCCCGGGTGCGCGGTGGTTTCGTGCCCACTGTACAAGTTTGATAATGATGTGTTGGGGGTGTGTGGGCCCTGGTTAAAGGCGGCCTTTGTGAGTGTGTGTTTCCCAGAACCGACCGCCTAATCCGTAAAATCACAGTTTAGGGACCTGCCAGGGCATGTTGCATCCTTACTTCTTCGGGTCTGGCATAATGGGACTAGACCCAATGGTGATGTATTACCCTTGGGGTTTTAATGAACGTTTTTCATCTTGAGCACACTGTACATGATGGTAATTTGGAAGGTAAGTGTTGAAAAAAAAATTAGAACCAGCCGGTACCACCCAGGCTCGATGTTAACGTTTTGTTCCTTCCAGTTTTTCCTTGCTGTTTGTATCTGTTTAAGTTCCATACAGAGGCAGCTTAACCTCTCCAGTGCATAGTAACATGTTAAGGAAGTGCAGGTGGTACATAGAAAGGAGAAGATGAAGCTGCCCAGGTGTGCTGTCTGACTGGAACTTTTAGGTTACTAAGTGATTATTGATTTCCAACTTCATTGATAGCTTCAGGTTGTGTTGTGCTTGTTGGTTTGTTTTTGGTTCCTGGAGACAGGGTTTCTCCATGTAGCCCTGGCTGTCTGTAGAACTAACTCTGTAGAATGGGCTGGCCTCAAACTCACGGAATTCCTCCTGCATCTGTCTCCCCAGTGCTGGGATCAAAGGCTTGCACCACCCAGCAATAGCCCCAGGTTGTTGATTTGTCAGTGTGTAAACTCCTCTGCCAAGACAGTATATTTTATGTTCATGATGAATATTTTACGTTAGAGCCGATTTTCTCAGTCTACCTAGTGCCACAGAGTAAAGAGAAACTCACCTAAGATTAGTTTGTGTCAGAGGACGTAAGTCCTCAGTGCTACTTAACTGGTCACCTTAAATTTTGCTTCTCTTGTATGTTTCAGAGAAGTGAAGTAGAATGTTTACAGGACACTAACCCAGTAGTGGGGGGCAGGTGAGAGAGGGTGGGAAGGAACGAGAAGGAACAGTAACCCAGTGACACAGTTGAATTTTTGCTGTTGTGTACTGGCAGTACCCAGTGCCAGCTCACTGTGAATTGCTCTCAGCACACTTTTATTGTGCTTTATGAAACAAGTTGAAATTTACCGCCAGACAGGATGTTTTTATGGACACTTTAAATGTGCGTAGTTAAAATTGTATTGTTTTGTTGTAGAGCCAGAGAAGTTGAGAAGTGATGATCCAGTGGATGTACAGGTAAATGGGAATCTCATCCAGGAGTCAGACAGTCTGGAATCAGAAGACAACAGGGCTGGACAGCTGAACATGCGAGGAGTGTTTCTGCACGTCCTTGGAGATGCCCTGGGCTCTGTGATCGTTGTTGTGAATGCCTTGGTCTTCTACTTTTCCTGGAAGGGTTGTACTGAAGACGACTTTTGTGTGAACCCGTGTTTTCCTGATCCCTGCAAATCGTCTGTAGAGCTGATGAACAGCACCCAGGCCCCCATGCACGAGGCTGGTCCGTGCTGGGTCCTCTACCTAGATCCAACCCTGTGCATTATAATGGTTTGTATACTTCTTTACACGACGTACCCACTGCTCAAGGAGTCCGCTCTCATTCTTCTACAGACTGTTCCTAAGCAAATTGATATCAAACATTTGGTAAAAGAGCTACGAGATGTTGAAGGAGTGGAGGAAGTCCATGAGTTACACGTCTGGCAGCTCGCCGGAAGCAGGATCATCGCCACTGCTCATATAAAATGTGAAGACCCAGCTTCATACATGCAGGTGGCCAAAACCATTAAAGATGTTTTTCACAATCATGGAATTCACGCCACCACCATCCAGCCTGAATTCGCTAGCGTAGGCTCTAAATCAAGTGTCGTCCCGTGTGAGCTCGCCTGCAGAACTCAGTGTGCTTTGAAGCAGTGCTGTGGGACACGGCCACAGGTCCATTCTGGAAAGGAGGCAGAGAAGGCTCCAACAGTTAGCATTTCTTGTTTAGAACTCAGTGAAAACCTAGAGAAGAAGCCCAGGAGGACTAAAGCTGAAGGCAGTGTCCCCGCTGTGGTGATAGAGATTAAAAATGTGCCAAACAAACAGCCCGAATCATCTTTGTGAGCCTTGAGAAAGATGTGATATTTGACTTTGCTTTTAAACTGCAAGAGAAAATAGACTCCATTGAAATGCTAAGTTTGCCACGTAGTGTAATTGAAGTCCTCGTCTGGTCGCACAGTTTAATTCTATTTTTGTCAGAACGTAATGGAACTGCAGAATAGAGTGCGCTACAGCACAGCCTCGCGATTACTAGTGCATAGTGCAGCTGTGCTGGAGCACGCTTTGAAAGCCAGTTTAACACTATGTTACATTTTTGTTTAAAGTAAGTATAGACCTTATATGACATAATGACATTTGATTCCTGGTTTTCCCATGATAAAAATTAGGGGGATAAATAAAATTGTTACTGGAATTTCTCTGCTTTTCTTTCCCCCATTGTTATATCTTATCTGTTAGGATTGTAATTGCTAGGCCTTTAAAGTCATCAAGCTTGTTTCCTCTGATGTTGAGGGGTAGTTACGTGCCCTTTGAGATCATAAGCCTAGCATAATTGCAGCATGTTTCCAGAGCAAGTCATGACTATTAGCAGGAAACGAGATTAGTTACTACTCTGTTCTCCACTTCTGAGTAGTCGAGTAAACCGTGAGGTAATTCACAAGATGAGTTAGAGTTTACACATTGTAGAGCATATAGGGGAGAAGAGCAAGGAAGAAGGCAATATGTCAGTTATTACCTATTAATGTGGAGATTATAGCTCTAAATTACCTTGAAAATCTCAAATGGCTTTATTCTACCAAAGTCAGTCTAAACACTTCTGCCAGTGTTGCTTTCTTTCAAAGACTGGTATTAGCAACATTGAGCTAAAAGTTCTAAATGCATGAATAGTTTTGAAAATGCAGACTCCTTAACTGCAAACTATTAAATTGTGTCTTAAAAAAACTTCCATAGTGACCTGTCAGATGGATTGAATACCTTTCTAGATGTGTAGCCAACAGTGTGTGCTTAGCCAAGAGCCAGTGACTTGAGAATGAAATCAGATGGCTCATGCAATTTGGATATTACTTTAGAAAGCAAAACCAATCAGAGGAAGGCAACAGGTCTTTAGCTTCGCACTTTACACCCAGGAAGTCATTCACGGCTGCTCCATTGCCACAGATTTCAGATCCAACACAGACATTGAAGATTTTTAAGTTATATTTTCCTTGATAGAGAAAGGTTAATGCTTTGTGAAGGAAATGTAGATTTTTGTCTTCGAAAGTGATTATTAATATCAGTTATGTATAGCTCTATTTTTCTAGGAACAAAGTATTCTGACTACTTCAATAACTTTTATAGCTGACTACTTTTGGGAAAGTTAACTTTTGGGATTTGAAATAATTCACTGCTTAATAATCTGAAAATGAAAGTGTTATCATATGACAGTTACTTTAAGGGATGGTCGGTCTCTCCCCTAGGGTAATGAGCCTGTTGCTGGCAATGGGCCTACTTAAGAACAGCTGGATTTTCTGATAAGAAATGTAATTTTTGGAACATAGTTTGTAAGTTCACACATACTACACTGGGCCAACCATCCAGCCTACATAATGCTTCACTAATGTGTGGTCTAACCCCTTGGCAGGTGGTTACTTTGACTTTAGCAAGTTTGCTTTTTTAAAAAAACATGAAATTGAGAGATCTGGGAGTGGTGTGAGGGGAGCTCCAGATGTCTCAGATAGCTCTGTGCAGAAGGTTTTAGTGTTTCCACAGTGGTACAGGAAGGCAGTGGAAAGCCTGTGGCATCCAGGAGGTGTCCTTCAGAATGCTCTGGGCAGGTTTATGTCACGGGGATGAGGGCTGTGTCAGTCTGACTTTCAGAAGTGCTTTAAGGTGGTGGTGGCCTGGGTTAAGTGGCTTCTATGTAAAAAAGTGGTACCGTAGGCTTTTTTTTTTTTTCTCAAAGGTGTTTTGTCATAGCAAACTCCGTGGGCGCCAACTTACCTTGAGGTTTTAGAGAATTATTTATTTCTTTACAATGCACTTTCTAACCCATTTTTTAGCTATATTAGCATTATCTTTAAGAAGAAAAGACTTTTTATATTTAAATGTTGTGGGATTTGAGTGTCTTTTCCAAAATAGCTTATTTCCTGAAAGAAAATGAGGAGCTACCTTGGCCTCTTTGGGACTCCGCCATTGTTTAAAAGTGCTTCCTCTCACTGCATCAGGGCTGTGGGAGGCTCCCTGGTTCCGTATTACTTGAGCCAGCTCACTGTGGACCTGGCTCCTCTGGAGCTGAGTGAGGAAGGGCTGCATGTTCCCACAGTCCACTCAAACAGGGGCCCTTCCAAGCCATGTGCAGCCTGGGAACAATGGGCGTGATTTCCCATGGTCATCTTTTAACTTGTAGGAGTAATTCTTTTCTGGGGGGTATCTACATTGTAGATGTATAGGCTTGAACACAAAAACAATCCTTGGACATTTTATGGCATTTTCACACCCAAAACAAAATGCTGGGTAGCTTTATCCTAAGATGTATAACCCTTGAGCAGGAAGGGTTTCCGTCAAGTTTACTTTGGAGAGTCTCGGGAGGTTGTTTATATGTGTGTGTCTTGTCAGCATCTGTCATTTTGAGAATTTTGAGGGAAAAGGAAACCTAATGTGAGGTATTTGTTGGGTAAACTGGTTTTGAATGTTTTTACTGTTTTACAAGCAGATACCATTTGAACAAGAAAAAAGTCATTAGCCTGCTGTTTTAAGGTAGTCCTACAAAAATTTGGAGAGTGGTTCTACAATAGAAAATATTTATTTTAGTACTGCGTTTCAGTTAAGTGGTAAACAGTGTTAAGAGGTCTTGGGAAAGTGGAAGGCTTTTGTTATTGTGTTTGTAATCAAAACTGCCCTAGTGCTTCACGGTCTGGAGAATGGAACTGTACTGATACTATTTTGATACATATATACATATGTGTATGTATATGGTGATCCTCTTGTTTTACTAACAAGCTCTGGAATATTTAGCAGTCATTTTCACTGGCACAAGAGCCTTTTGTATATTAATCAATTTAAACTTTTAAACCAAAAATATATTAAAGTTCAGTGTCAGGCAAAAAAAAAAAAAAAAAAAAAAAAGGATGCTGAAGAGAATGTAACAGAATTAATACGTGGTTATATAAAAGACACAAATGGCCATGATATGGGTCTGCCTTGAAACAGCACAATGGGGTATTATTAGTGTGTCTGATTCTCTGAGACGCTCTCGTGTTGGTCTTGTCTGCTGCTGCCTGTCCGTCCGTCCTCTGGGCCAACGGCGCAGTTGCTACGGCTCATCTCGAACCCGAGTGTGGCAGCCTTTTCCCTAACTTCTGTGCGTTCTATGACTGTGTGTTGTTTCCAAAGCTGTTCCTACCTCACCATGAGGCTTTATGGATTGTTCTGTATTATAAATGTTCTATATGAGACAAGACTACTGTGTTTCTTCTCATTTATTAAAAGTTAAGTAGAAAAATAAACTAATTCCAGTATCTACTTCGTTTGTGCTCGTGGCCCTCCCCTCCTACACTGCAGTGGGTAAAAGAAATGGGCATTTTTAACAGATAAGAGGGCAGTGGTATGGAAGATGAACAATCAAAGTCTATCAGGGACAGAAAGGTTCACTCGCAGTGGGGCCAATATGTTGTGAAAATGCTTGGTTTTGAGCATAAATTTGTGAGATATTGTTAATGTTTAACCCCCTGCTATTGGTAATTTGTATTTTGTAGTTTTAAGCAAAGTTATGAATGATGATTACACCTATATGTAGAAGGTGGCACCTCGGTGTGAGTCTATTTCAGGGTAGCACAGATGATAACTGGATGAGTTTCAAGAATTGTGCTTCTGGCTGGGAGACAACATTTTAAAAACAAATACACAATAAGTAGAAAGCGAACACGCAGGGGACAAGTCCAGTAGATACAGGAGGTGTGACTAGAGAAACAGTTTAAGGTGGAGAGGATTCTGAGACCAAGGATTACAGATTAGGATACAGAGTTGGCGTCCAAAGATGGAGATGACGACAGATTGGGTCATACCAGCAAATCTGAACTGGGCCTTACAGGGAAAAGAAACTCAATTTGTCTTAAGCTTGTCTTCTGGTATGAATATTTTCCTGGGTACCACATGGGTCTGGTGCCCTCAGGTCAGAAAAGGAACTGAATCCTCTACAACTGGGATTTACAGATGTTTATTAGCTGCTGTGTGGGTGCTGGGATTCAAACCTGGGGCCCCTGCAAGAGCAAGTGTTCTTAACTGCTGAACTATCTCTTAAGCTCATATTTATTTTTAAACTATTTTTTTTTTATTTATTATATGTGAGTACACTGTAGCTGTCTTCAGACACACCAGAAAAGGGCATCAGATCTCATTACAGATGGTTGTGAGCCACCATGTGGTTGCTGGGATTTGAACTCAGGACCTCGGGAAGAGCAGTCGGTGCTCTTAACCACTGAGCCATCTCTCCAGCCCAATATTTTTTAATTAAAATAATTTTTATGTGCATGTGTGAGTATGCCACATGACCCATGGAAGCCAGAAGAAGGGGGTGTCAAATGCCCGTAGAGCTGGAGTCACAGGCGATCCTGCACTGCCTGATGTCAGGGCTGGGAACCAAAATCTGGTCCTCGAGGAGCAGGAAGTGCTCTTAACTACCATGACACATCTCCTGCCCCTCAAACTAAGTTTTTGAGTAGATGAAGTAGAAAAAGGACTGGGCATAGTAAATATAGGGAGCAAGCCAGCAACATTTGCCCACACTGGTTCCCTAACACCTCCCTCCATGCTCGCTCACACCTCCGGTTGCTCAATTCAGCGCATACTGTCTAACATCCGAGTACTTGCTGACCTTAAAATGCATAGCCACAGTCAGTGCCGCTACCCTAAGAGTTGCTGCTGGTTTCATCTGGACCTGTCCTGTCGGAGGAAGTTGCCTTCTGAGGTAATAGGAGTTTTCCAAAACCTCTCCGTCTTCCCCGAAACAACCGTACTACTGTGTATCACACAGCTTGAGCGAGAGCTGTTATCTTATAGACGGATGAGAGAGTGGAGGAAAATCAGCAGTGTTAACAACTGAGGTGTTTCTTTTTTCTTTTCTTTTTCTTTTTCTTTTTATTTATTTATTATTTATTTATTTATTTATTTATTTATTTATTTATTTATTTATTTATTTATTTATTTATTTATTTGGAGTTGGGGACCGAACCCAGGGCCTTGTGCTTGCTAGGCAAGCGCTCTACCACTGAGCTAAATCCCAACCCCAACTGAGGTGTTTCTGTATGGTCAGGATTGGTGCTCATCCCTGCCACAGCCTGCATTTGCTTAAGAACCTGTTTCTAGGTTGTAAGCTGCGGTGGGGTGCTTCTGCAGGAGCCAGGGACACTGCAGCTTATGTAGCCTAGAGGTGATGTTGAGCTTCAGCTGCATGGCGAGGAGCAGAGGCAACAGATCTGTGCAGAGGGGAACACAGAACACTGCTTTCTGATGGATGAGTAAGCAGGCAGACCATCCCTCGCTCTGAGATCCATAAGGGAGTAAGTAGCACAGACTCCTGTGGTTTCCACTCACTCGCTCTGCCCACCCACAGGATGCCCCCCTGCCGTGAACATCTCCTAGGGAAGTGGCTTTGCACTTCTGAAACCAGGGAAGGTTTCTGACCCAGCCCAGAGGGTCCTCTTCTGATCTCTCCTTGCACAAGCTTTGATTTCACCAAGAACTGTGCTGGACATCTGGAGGGTCAAACTGAAGGTCTCTATTGGATGTCTGGATTTATAATTCTGGTAAAGGATTGCGACAGGTCCAGGTAGCACGCCTCTGAGGTGCTCAGAAAATGTATCTGCCCGTGAAGCAGGAGTGGCTGTCTGCATTGTGGAGACCCTGATTAGCTCCTTTGAGGTATAGAGTACAAGTGGGGTTCTCTTTTGTAGTCCTGGGGATTGAATCCAAGACTCCTGCATACTAGGCAAGTGCTCCACCAACTAACCTGTGCCTCCAACCCTACATGTTCCTCTTCTAAGCCTCGAAAATTATGGCAGCAATGAGAAAAACATAGATAAGCACACGTACACTACAGTTGGCAAACCCTCTTTTATTTTTACAAAGACTCCTCTCACTGGAGTTAAATTACAGACCGAGTTATAAATAAGATTTTATCAGAAAAGGGCTGAATGTGTTGAATGGGATCAGAGCTTAACAAACAGCTTATATTGGATCAGGACTCTGAGGAAGGCAAGGCTGGGCGTGGTGTGCTATACTGAGACTGCTTTCTGTAAGTCTACTTGTAAGTCTCAAGACACGAAGCTAAAGGGATAAAGGATAGATCGGGAGAGACTCTAAACATCCTCATGTTACAAAGGAGCGCACCTGAAGTATAGGGATGCGCGCCTGTGGTTAGACATCATCACACAAACCTGCCACAGCCCCCAAGGTAGTCACCCGCCCTAGCTAGCCTCTCTTCTGCTTCCTCTTTTGTTGTATTTCCCTTTCCCTCCTCCACCTCCCTCCCCCCCCCCTCTCTCTCTCTCTCTCCCTCTCTCTCTCTCTCTCCATCCAGTTGTACCCTTGTACCCTTATTAGCTCCAGTTTAGGGCTGAGAGAACGAGGACCCAGTGAGCGAGCTAAGGAAGGGATGGAGACCATAGCAGGTCTGCGCCCTAAGCGGGACGGATTCCAGCATGAGCTGTGGGTACTCTCTACATTCTCACTAGAGCAGTGTTCTGCCTGGGAGCTGTGTGCCTCGGTCTGAATGCTAGGTTCACTCGGTTTCCTCCTCTTCAATATCAGTGTTAGCATTCCTTCTAGGCTCCGCCCAACAGTTACCTGGCAACAGCCAGGTAGGCCTGGCTTGCTATAAAAAAACAAAACAAAACAAAAAAACCCGGCTGTTTGCGCCCCCTCCTCTTGCGCGCCCGCCCTCTTACTCTCTCTTCCCTTCTTTCTCTGACTCTTTTCTTTCCCAGGCCCCTTTGTCCCTCTCTCCCTTCCCCCACAACACCTCCAGGTGTTCCTGACCTGACTCACCTCCTTCCCTCCCGCCTTCTTCCCCCTTCCCATGCACTAAATAAATTCTATTCTACACTCTACCCATGATATGGCTGGTACCTCAGGGGGAAGGGATGCCTCAGCATGGGTTCGCCACGGCACCCCTCCCACCACACCTGGCCCAAACGTATCCTGGTTCCCTTTATAAAACATAACAGTCAGAGTAATAATATTTATGATGATATTTCCCTCAGAGTCAGCTTGAAGATAAAGGAGAAGACATTCTGATGGTAGCCAGTCCTCACCCGTTAAATATTAGCGGCGCATATTCTGGTCGTAGGTCCTGCTTTCCCCTTCCTTCTCCCTTTTTTTCTTTCCCTTTCTCTGTTGTCCTAAACCCAATTACAGATCCTGAAGTTCTTGATGGACATGCCATACTCAATGGTAGCACTCCACTTTTTCAAACTGAGAGAGAGACAGAGAGAGAGAGACAGACAGACAGAGAGACAGAGAGACACAGAGACAGAGACAGAGAGACAGAGACAGACAGAGACAGAGAGACAGAGACAGACAGAGAGACAGACAGAGACAGACTTCTCCACTGTGACAGGGTAACTCTTAATAAACCCTGCCAACTGGAAAGGCATATCTTAAGGGAGAACAAGTATTTACCGGTAATCTGAGACCCAGCCTAGGGGTAAGGAGCTGTGAGGAGGAGCTTATTGTCTCTGGGGCAATAAAGACAATTGCAAGGATTTCTGTTGGCCATTGAAAGTCCCCAGTGAGAGGAGATACTCGCGTTTGAGACCCACACACCTGTCCTTGTGAGCCTTGGTAGTGACCTCTGTAAAGGACAGACTTAGACATGATGACATCCTGACTGGCCTTTCTAGATGAGGTGCTGGACTCTTCAGGCAGTGCCTGGTACAGTGCAGGGTACTGGGCTGGGCACCCTGAGGCCTTGGGCTTGGACCTTGCCTTTTCTGTCAGTGACCACAACCTCAGACATTTGCCTTCCCTCCTTAGTCTGCTTCCCCAACTGTAAAGCAAGGGGTTGGATGATCTCACCTTCAGGGTGTGTCAGAGTTCTGGTTCTGTGCCTGTCCTGAGGACACCATGACAGGCTGGCCACCTGTGGGATAAGATGTTTCTACTGCGAGGGTTCTGAGTAGGCTGGGGCTTTTGGGATTAGTATTTTTTGGGTGTGATTGAGGAAGCAGATGGTTTGTTGGACGAACGCTGGCAACATGAACAGGAGTGGACATAGGCATTTACAGCTCAGTCTTTCACTGTGACAGATCCATAAGTTAGTAATTCCATTCATTTGGGATCTTAGACACCTGGTTGATAAGCACAATTCAAGGATGTTGTAGCTACTGGGACTTTGCTTGGGTGTCAGGTAGTTTTGCTCAGAAGTTTTGGTGAGGGTCACCACTATTCATTCCACCAGGAATGTGTCCAGATTTGACACCTGTTAAGACATCTGTTACTGGGGGCTGGGGATTTAGCTCAGTGGTAGACCGCTTGCTTAGCAAGCACAAGGCCCTGGGTTCGGTCCTCAGCTCCGGGCTGGGGGGGGGGTGCAGTGCATGGACACTGCTCACACCCCCCCAACACACGACTAAATTCCAGGACCCCTGCCGGCCTTCCCTGAAGGTGGCCCACTGCTCTCTGCTACTTCCCCAGCCCAGGGATCCCTCACAGCTGCATCCTAGTGAGATCTGAAACAAATCCGTGAGCCTGGGGGCCAAAATGGTGGCTCCCAGGAAATGCAGACACTCACAGTGAGAGTGTACATCAACAGTGAAGTGCACGCATGGTGAGTGTGTTCATTAGTGGTGCACTGTGAGTGTGTTCATCAGTGGTGATGACCGTGCAAACCAGGGGGCAGACTTGAGGGGCTCAGACTGTATGGGCACCCCCATCTGGCCTTTTCCTGTAATAGGCTCTGAAGTGATGGATGTCACAAGTAATTCATTTCCTTCCCTTTGAAGGGTGACAGTGTCTGTTCTACCAGGGCCATTCTAGCCCATCCCCACTGTGACTATGTCCTCTCCACACTGTTAACTTCTGGGGCATTCACCCTCCCCTCCTTTCCACTTTTTTCCTCGACACCCCCCCCCTTTTCCTCTCCTTCCCCCTCTCCCTCCCCTTTCTTCCCATTCTCTTCCCTCCGCTCCCCCTTTCCTTCCTTGCTTCCTTACTGAGCACACATCTATGCTAAGCCCTGGACCTGTAATTGCACTTGGTCTTCCTAGCCTGATGGGGCCTGATAGGGCCTGATGGGGTGAGAGTTAATGAGCGACAGGAAGTAAATAGTCTGCAGCTCTGCTCTGGCGTGGTGCCCTGAGATCACTGGGTGCTGGGTTCAGTTTACCGACATAGAAATATCAACATCGGCATCCAGCCAAAATTCCACATGCAAAAGGCAAAGATGGCTGGACTTGTGGATTTTGTCAGGAAGTGAGTCTCACCTTGTGTGGGGTTTGCAGAGGAGAGTATAAGTATAACAGCCTGAGATCTTTTCTTACCTCATCTTTTAAAGCAAAAGAGTAGTTCCTCCACTCCCCAACACACCCGTACCATGTGTGTAGACAGATGTTTGTTGAGTGTATAAGTGGAGTCTTTAACATTTTTATCACATTTGTTTATTTGCGTCACACACACACACACACACACACACACACACACACCACAGTGCACAACGTCTTCCGGCACCTCTACCCACTGAGCCATCTCTTCAGTGAGTGAGTCAGTGTTCAGAGCATCTTATTTATTGAGTGACAAGGAAACACAGGACCAGCCTACATTTAACAGCTATATAGACATAGACATATGTATCCAGCCGTGTAAGGGTTGCAAATATTTTTTTTTTCTTGTTCAAATGAGTGAAATTCTGTCAGGCAACTTAATCCACTTGGTAACGTCAAAAGTTGGGAGCATTTCTAATAGGATAAACATCTAAAGTAAAAATCCGGGGTTGTGGATTTAGCTCAGTGGTAGAGCGCTTGCCTAGGAAGTGCAAGGCCCTGGGTTCGATCCCCAGCTCCAAAAAAAAAAAAAAAAAAAAAAAAGAACCAAAAAAAGAAATGTAAAGAAAAATCCTGCCCCTCTCCTTGGCATGGCTCCATTCTGCCTGTCTGTCCTGAGGAACAGAGGGCAGGTTGTTTGTTTTTCTGGTTTCTCTCACACAGAAGTGTTTACCTCAACCTCATGGAAGACTCAGTGGACACAGCCATGAGCGGTCTTAGGCCTCAGAACTACCCAAAGTCTGAAAAAGATCATCCCTTTAACATGGAAATGAGCACCACTTATCATTGAAGACGACCGTTCTTGATGACAACACCTCGCAGCGGTGGAGGAAGACGCAGAGTCCGGAGATGGAGAAGAGTAGGATGTAAAACCCTTAAGTTTTTATGTTTGGAAAACGATCTACCCTGGAGATGGTAGCAAGTTTCCACAGAAAAAGTAAAGTTTGAGGAAGATGAGGAGGGAGAAAAGGAGCGGGAGGAAGAAGAAGAGGAGGAAGAGGAGGAGGAAGAGGAGGAGGAAATGGAAGAAACTTGCACTTGAAGAACCCAAAACGCACAAATATCGAACCATAGTGGAAAAGACTTAAAAGGATCAACAATGAGGTCAAAGGGTCAAGAGTCCTTCAAAAACAGGAAAAGAATTCCTAAAACACCAACGTGACCTAGTTAAGACATGAAGGCAGAGAGTAAGCAAACTTAGGAAAAGTTTGTGGAACATTCCTGGGCACTCCTGGTAAAGTTAGCCGGAGGATAGGGAAAGAGGAAAAGGAGAAACAAATAGAGTCCGCCCTGAGTCCGGTCAACAACCCAGACCAAAGCCTTCTCTTTTAATCTCAATCTCCTCTCCAGATGAGCCATCCATTCCCCGCCCCACCATACCCCCTTGCAAGGTGGAAGCAAACTCTTGTTTCCTAAAGCATTTTCTTTCACTCTTTACAACAACAACAAAAAAATCCCCGCTGTAATAAACCACTCTATGCAAAAGCGGCATGGCTGCTAGTCCACTCTGGCAAAGTGACAGAACTGTGTTTCACTATGAAAGCCTGCGTGGAGCCTCCAGGCCGGAAGGGCAGAGGAGGCGGCCGTGGGTTAGACCATGACAGTCAGCTCTTTTCCGGGGCAGAAGCAGCATTTCCATAACGTTTATTGGTTCACATCTATTGCCACTACTGCATTCCATCCTTCTTTCCTGAGTGAGGGCCATTCTCTCCTGTTCCTTTCTGCGCCCTTGCCCTGCGCAACTCTAAGGGTCCCGCCCCTTCCCAACCATTGGCCGTTGGCATCTTTATTGATTGAACAAAGACCAATTGGGAACAAGGACCTTTAGCACTTGGACACTCATTTTGAATTAAAGCATTAGGACCAATCTCCAACAGCAATGAGGTGAGGAAACAGAGGAGACGGTCAGTCCGATCCCCACTCTCTGTTCCCGTGCTCATTGTGCTGGGCAGGCTACAGTGCCTGCTTAGGGATACCGGGTTGGGGTGAGCACTCAGGCGTAATTCCAGAACAGTCTTTGTTGTGGCTCTTGGTGTTATTTCATGCCCGCTATACAATCCCCAGAAGGCTCAGACGACCCTTCTTTGGCCAGCCACAAAATGAAAATGGTGAGACTTAAGTATGGGTCATTCGGCTAGGCGCATTTGACCCCTGGCCTCTGAGGGCCTCGATGTCACCTCAGTGCCACATGTAACCCTTGCAGCTGTTTCCCGGGCTGTCCTGCCGTCTGGCATGCAGATCAGCTGGTTCTCTCTGGTATCTATTGAGCACCAAACTGGGCAGCTATCAAGAGTAAGGGACCTAGGAGGGAATGCAGACATCACTTCCTGCTCTCTGTACGTTTGTGATGTAAAGATGAACGTGGGACATGGACCAAAGCAAACACAAAATTAAAGCAGGGGAGGACGGCCAGGGAAGAGAAAGGTGTGAGAGCTAAGGATGCAGGGAAATGAGCCCCCTGGGTTTCTGAGGAAGAGCTCGGGGATAATGAGGCAAAGGAAGGCTGTGGAGTGGGGCTGGCTTTCTTGGAAGAATGGATTTATCATGCTTCTGTCACACTGTAAAGCAGCCTTTCCCCCTAAGCAGACGTTTCATCTTTGGAGTTAGGCTGCCACCATCCCTTTGTTGGGTAACCAGGGTAGGTGAAGCCACCCTGAGGAGCTGGGCCAGCAGCTGATCTGTTACGTAATGGAAGGTGACAGTGTTAACTCCACACAGCGCTGATAGTCAAGCCAGCGGTGGCCAGCTCCAGCCCCAGGTCAGCCCATGCCCCCTCAGAAGCTCCACAGAGGGGAGAAAGCAGCCATTTCTCAAAGCTGCCAGTATGACTATGCTTGCACTCTTGGAACTGTATGGGAGCATTTGCTTCCCAGGACTAAGGCCTCCCTGGGGAAAGGAGAGCCTTCTGAATGCAGAGAAACAGAGGCTCACTCTGGTGTTCATGAATTCCATGACTCACGGGAACTAAAATGTGAGAGTTTATATCTTTAGATGCAGTGCACCGTGGGGTGGTGAGCACTCGTGTCTGTGTGTCTTACACACTGAGGTAGGGAACACCTTGTGTTGCACCATGAGGTGACAGGCATGTGTGTCTTGCACTGTGAGGTGACACACACGTGTGTTTTGCACTGAGCTGGCACATGGTAGAAGTTCAGTGAGCTAGCACTGAGGCTGTTCTTGCCCTCCTGAGTCACGGTAATCCACTGGCCATCACTGCTCTGTTCATGGCCTCATCTTCATCCAGCTGTTGGTAAAACCGTGGCCCCTCGTACTGTGCTGGTCTAATGCTGCTTGTAGTCTAATGCTAATTTGGGGCCCCCAAGACCCTTTTGGTTACCTCAAAGATGAGAGAGTCCTACGTAACACACTGAGTGAACCTGCCTCCAGTTAATTGTGATCCGTAAATAAAGATGCCAACAGCCAGTAGCTGGGCAGAAGAGACATGAGTGGGGTTAAGGGTTCTCAGGCTTGGAGGAGAGGGACAAGAAGAAGAATGTGCAGGAGGGAGGAGAGCCGACATAGGAGAGCTGAGCCATAAAAACGTCGTCCTGTGGGCTGGCCAACTGGAGTTAAGAGCAGGCGGGATGAAACATAGTAACCAGTAAGTAATTACTCGGGTCATCCAAAGTAGATTCTAACAGCATGGAGGGTAAGCAGCTGCCCATCTATTGTGCTGCCTAAGGCATACTAGAAATATAAAGGCCGTGTGTGTGTGTGTGTGTGTGTGTGAGTGTGTGTGTGTGTGTGTGTTTTATCTGGGAACTAAATGGTCTAAGGCGGGGAAGAAAGCCCATGCTGGGATTTTTTTTTTTGAAGATTTATTTATTATATATAAGTACACTGTAGCTGTCTTCAGACACACCAGAAGAGGACATCAGATCTCATTACAGATGGTTGTGAGCCACCATGTGGTTGCTGGGATTTGAACTCAGGACCTCTGGTAGAACAGTCAGTGCTCTTAACCTCTGAGCCATCTCTCCAGCCCCCATTCTGGGATTTTTAATACTACAGCCCTTGAACCACCAGGATAACAACATGGGTTACAAGGCTTCCTGCATATCTGAGGAACTAGGTTGAGGTGGGTGGGGCAGTATCAGATAAGCTAATTATGTTTTGATCTCTTCTGATTTCTGTCCCCTTACAATGGCCTGGTGTCACTCTTCAGGTGTATCATTTGCATATAGATTTGGATGAATAAAATATTTGTTTGGAATGTGGCAAGAGAGCCACTGAGATGGCTCGGTAGGTAAAGGTGCTTGCTGACAAGCAGGATGACCTGGTTTCAGTGCCCCAAACCCACGGGGCTGAAGGAGAGTGCTGACTCCTGTCAAGTTTGCTCCTCACTTCTACATGAGCCTTGACATGTATGTATATCCACATAAAAAATAATGGTATTTGTTTGTTTTGTTTTTTTTCCAGACAGGGTTTCTCTGTGTATCCCTGGCTGTCCTGGAACTCACTCTGTAGACCAGGCTAGCCTTGAACTCACAGAAATCCACCTATCTCTGCCTCCCGAGTGCTGGGGTTAAAGGAGTGCACCCACCCAGAACATCCCTGCCCACCCAGATAAAATTATTTAATACATATATGTATATGTATAACACAGATTCACAATCTCCTGAATCATCTGCTCACTGATACCAGACATTCGAAGGCTGTTGGTAGAACCATGTGTTCCCCCAGCAGGGTCTGGTGCAGTTGTCCAGGAAGAGATGGAATTGGGGGATTTTAACACTGCCTTCCTTTCTCCAGTTAAAAAGCTTGCAAAAGCTGCCGGGCACAGGCACATCACCTGCCTGGGATGGACCTTTGAGGGAGGTCACCCAGCCTGCTCTGGTCACAGCCGTGCAAGGCCCAGAGGCGTTAAAACCTGCTGTTTAGCTGCTGCTCATGCCTGACTGTACCTCAGGTCAGGATGCCGAGACAGTCTCAGCTCTAGTGCTGGAAGAGATAAATTCATTCCTAATCACACATTTTGACACTTGAGAAAGTGCAGCCTGCTTGGGTTTTGGGGTTCCTTTCTCTGGTGTTGTGTGACCCCTGGCTGTTGTCTCTGCGTGGAGAGTGTTTTCAGGCTCAGTCTTTTGCCACTGGCTTTGTCATGCACAGAATGCTGTGCAGGGAATTGACTTGGTTAGGGTCCTTCTGAGGGATACTGGGGGTGGTGGGGGGCAGCTCTTCACCTCTAAGTGCCTCCAATAAATGCCATCGGCCAAGTTGCTAACAAAGTGCCACCTCAGTGCCACACAGATGCACGAGAACTCGGAAACCCCACACAGGGTAAATGTAAGACTTTCGCCTAAATGCGTGTGCATGTGTGCATGTGCGTGTGTGCGCGCGTGTGTGTGAGTGTTGCAGTTTTGTTTTAATTTGCATATATCTGCATACCAATCTAGAGAGGTGTGTTTATGGAGCAACAAGGGCCCCTCTTCAAAGAATATTTCTCTCTCCCCTTCTGTGACTTTCTTTAAAATTTCTGTATAGTTTTGCTATGTTAAATAATTTTTCTCTTTTTTTAAAGATTAATGTATGTGTATGTATGTGCATGCATGCCTGTGTCTGTGTGTTTGTATGTCTATGTGTATGTGTGTGTGTATATGTGTGTGCATGCATGTGTGTGTGCGTATGTGTGCAGGCTCATGCTCAGATATGCAGGTCCCCTTGGAGGTCAGAAGAAGTTGTTGGGTCCCCTGAAACTAGACAAGTAGTCGTGAGCTGCCTTATGCCATTGTTCTACATGGATATGTACAGATATACATGGATATACATGCACAGAACTATTTGCAGAACATGTCAGTACAGGGAGACTTGGGGTTCAAGCCTGTATGTTTCTTAGTCCATGTTCAGGTGCTGGGTCACTTTCCCCAATACCAGGCCAACTGATGTGGACAATGAGGTGGAGCTCAGGTGTCAGCGTCTTCCCGCTCCATTTTCTTCTTCCTTCGCCCCCAACACAGACATTTATCTCCCCATATAAGTGAACTCACTGGCCAATGGGTCAAGTTCACTCTCTTCAGTCTCTCACGAGTGGGAATTAGGTAAAGAGAAACTTGGCTAAGAGTGGAGGTGGTGCAGAGCTGAGCCTGTGGGCTGGGGTGTACACCTCGGGACAGAGAGGGACACCTTGGGACAGAGAGGGACACCTCGGGACAGAGTCCATACCGCAGATTCTCTGGTGTGAAGCACGTTCTGTCTCTGAGCTGCCTCCTAGGGAGTCCCCTCTGTCCCCAGCACGCTCACTAGGTGCCTGACCTAGGATTGCCCTCTTGTCTTTGGTTGCTAACATCCTTGTCCCAGTAGCCTCTGGCCCAGGCAGGCTTGTGAGGTGGTGAATGCATGGGAAGGGCGCCAGTGCCGGTCCTTGGGGGACAAGCTGTCAGGAATGCTGCATTGTGGCCTGTAAGAAGGTGAGATCGGGGGTTTCTGGAGGGGAAACCAGGAAGGGGGATAATATTTGAAATGTAGATAAAGAAAATATCCAATTAAAAAAATGGGGGGAAAAAGAAGATGGGAAAGAATCCTAACCCCGAGTACCTGGGCTTGGGCCACTCTCCTCCCCAGAGCTGTGATCCCCACACCTCTTTCTTGGCCGAGTTAAATAGGTGAACATTGGCTGAAGTGGGACTTACTTTATTACCCTCTGCAAAGAAAGTCCAGCTGTGCCAGAGGGAGGGCCCTTGAGAGGTATTTCTACTTTGGCCTGACTTGTCGGTGGAAATGGGCCCTGCTGTTCCTGCCAGCAGTTACCAGAACACCCGAGGAATGTGCAGAAGGCAAAGGCAGTCTGACGGCCCAGCAGGGCACGACAAGAAGATGCTGAATAATTTTTCAGGTTGTTCGGATGGCGGAGTAAGGGTGAGAGGCAGCTTCAGGGTGTGGCCTCTGATCCCCACTTGGCGCTCCGCTCCCCACGCCTGGGTGGCTCTCCTCCTACCGTCTGGGGGGATGGAGAAGCCCCTTGGTCTCAGCCTTGATTGCTGCTGAAATCTGTCCAGGATGAAGAATGAAAAGGTGGCTATTGCATTCAGAAGCAATCTGGGAAGGCAGGCCTCTGCATGGTGGGGCCAGTTCCTGCAGATGCTAGGAGAGAGGCAGCACCCTGCAACCTGCATAGGGTTTGGTGCAGCAGCTGACTCAGAGCACAGGGCAGATTATCCATAATTATAGGCCCACAGGGAAAACACGAGCCTTGCAAAAACACGGGGACCTTCTCGGTCCAAAAGCTGCTCCCGGCATTGCTCCTCTAAGAGAACTTTCCACAAAACAAATCTTCAGAATTCTCCACACACCATCCCACGAGACCAGAATCACCACTGTCATACAGTGTCCTGCACCCCCTACCTCACCCACCCCACGCCCCGCCCCCTCGAGAGGTGTGCTGCTCTAGACACAGCCATGGAGGTGTCAACCCTCCTCCAGATCTGTAGCAAGACTGACAGGGCCTGCTGGTCAGGCTTCTGCCCACACCTCTGCCTCACTTCACAACAGTCACTGGGGGAAGGCAGAAGACAATACTCTCAACCTGCCTGAGCTGGGTATGGCTCTGGGGACTGATTTTCCAGTGAGGCCATGTCCTCATGCCAGAAGAGAGAGAGAGACAGGCACAATGACATAGCAGGATGGCCTGCTGCACTCAGGGGTTGGGGGAGTAAAGTGGAAGGATGAGCAAAGGAAGCCTCGCTAGTAATGTGTCCCTGAAGCAAGAACCTGAAAACCTGAAGTAAGAACCTATCAGACATCTGAGGAGAGCCTTGCCAGAGGGAGAGGCTGTGGCCAAACTGGGAGGATGAGGACCCAGGATGAAAGGCCAGGATGGCACAGGTCAGTTCTCTTTCTGCTGACTGGAAGGTTATGAATCCAGGATTGACACACTCCCTGTGCTTATTTAAAAACTAAACGCCCCTCCCACTCCGCTTTGTGGGAGCAGAACTTGGGTAAGCATCCAAGCTGGTAAACAGCAGGGGTGGGGGGGGGTGGAGATAGCAGAGTCTTAGTCAGTCCTGGTGGAAAAGCTAGAGAGGAGGCCAACTCCAGACTTCCTTGGTAGGTAGAGATCTCAGGTTTCCTAATGGCTAGCTGGGAGGAGTTAGACTTGGTTCTGCACTTTTTGCACCCCCAACCCAGCCTTGCTAGTGGGGGTATGGAGGTGAACTTGGTCTTTGCAAAAATAGGAAGACTTCAGAAGTGTGGGTTAGAGAAAACATAGCATCTGACCTTAGACAAGTTCCACGTGGCCACTGGGTATTCCAGGGTAAGAGCTCACCAGGCCTTTGGGTGCTGAGTCTGGAGTCCAGGGGCCTCTGGTTGGAAACACAGCTATCTGTCACTAGATGAGGCATCCAAGGCCCAGGGTCTGGCTGCAGCAGCCATTTAAGATTGATGGCTGCCAACCGCAATGGGCCCTTGGAAAGATGGAGAAGACAACTGAGGAGCCGAGCTCTGAGACGCTTCAGTTTACGGGGGCTCAGGAAGGTGAAAGAAGACCAACACAGACACCAAGAACCAGCAGCCACAGAGGTAGAGGGTAAGCCACGAGAGTGTGGGGGTCTAAAAGCTGAGAGAAGGAAGTGTCTCCAAGGACAAAGGACCAGTGGCAACTTAGGGACAGACGAGGAGGAGAGGGGGAATTGGTTATCTGGCAAGTGGCTGGTGACTTTTCAAAGCCCTGTTCTGTGGAGACCTGAGAGGAAAGGAGGACACAAGCCAGGAAGGAAAGCCAAGAATGGAAAGCTAGTGATTCAGGGTCTGTCTGTCTGTCTGTCTGTCTGTCTGAGTTTTGCTCTATGGTGCAGTAGAAGAATGGGGCTGCTCTATGCTGCAGTAGAAGACTGGAGAATGTCAGAGTACTGCCCTTAGGAGATGCCAAACACAAGGCAGCTTCTAGATAGGCAGGCACTGAGAGACAAAGAGAGTCTCAACTTGGAATGGCACCGGACCGACCGTTGCTGAGCCGCTGACTTGTGGACCAACTTAACAGCTCAGCTTCCTGCTTGCCCGGAACTTTCTATCCCTCGTAGAGACAATATTACAACTCTAGGTTCTAAGTGGCCCACTGGGACCATGGACGAACTCATGCTACAGATGGTGTCCCAGTTTTTACCTCATTAAGACTTAAGGTCCAGGGGTTGGGGATTTAGCTCAGTGGTAGAGCGCTTGGTCCCCAGCTCCGAAAAATAGAAAAGTAAAAGAAAAAAAAAAAGACTTAAGGTCTAACCCTGTTTTCTATCTTATAACATGTTTAACCCCTGAACCTCTATGCCAGGGCCAGCGATCCGGCCAGGGCTGGATCTGTTCTGGATCTCCTGACCTTCATTTCATGAAGCACCCGCGGTGCTACTCCCTCCTCTCCACTTCCTCTTTGCAGAAGCCAAGCTCCGGTTTCTTTTTTTTTTTTTTTTTTTTTTTTTTTGGATCTGGGGACCGAACCCAGGGCCTTGCGCTTGCTAGGCAAGTGCTCTGCCACTGAGCTAAATCCCCAACCCCCCAAGCTCTGGTTTCTAAGCAGAGGCTAAGTTTAAAGTCAGGGCAGTTAGCCGAGTAGGTGCTTTCTATGTGAGACCGTGTGAAATAAATAACTCGATTTAACCAGGATGGCCGAGATTTTCTTTTCTTTTTTTTCCTGAAAGAGTAAAGCAAAAGCGGCAAGAAGGGACATTGGTATTAGAGCTACAAAGAAGGTTATCAGGTTAATGAAGGGATATCTAACCTGGGTGAGAAGGGATGAGGAAAGAGGAGGAGAAGAGGAAATCTTGAGAAACCGAAGGATTGCTGGAGCTGGGGACCCAGAGTGAGTGAAGGTAGGAATGGCGGCCAGAGTGGGGAGGGTGAAGCTGAGGTGATGGAATTCTGCTAGTATAGCGGACAAACTCCAGACGACTCTCTCACTCTCTCGGGAGCCAGGGCTGCTCCCGGTGGGAGTTGGCTGTGCTGTCACCCTGACTGCATAATTGAGGTGGAAAGACGCACCCCATTGTGGGTAGCGACCTTCCTTGACTGGGATCCAGGACTGGGTAAAAATGAAGAAAAGGAGTTTACCCCACGCCTGAATGCATTCTTCGTTCTCTGCTCCTTAGTGTGGCTGCCATGTGACCAGCTCCCCCAAGGTCCCGTGTGACTTTTCCGCCATGATGGACCATACCTGGAATTGTGAGCTGAATGGTGCTTTGGTCTGAGTGATTTGTCATAACAGCAGGAAACAGAAATAACACAGGAAGTGACACATCTAGTAATCAGGGACAGAGTGGCGCGGGAGGTGGGGAACAAGCCCACTGATGGGGAGGCGGCCTGAGAAGGGAAGGCTGGGAGTGCTGAGCTTTGACTGCCTGTTGACAACCGCCCCTGTTCTCCAGTCTTCACCATAAAAAGCCTGGGGCTGTATTTCCTAAAACTGTTTGCTGGCTAGGTTTTCCACAATCAACAGATGCCTCTCAGAGGTTTTGAAGTAGAGGAGAGACGGAGGAGCACTGCGGTTTCTCCATCAGGACAAGGTGGACATGATCCTCAGGTTCACAGAGGGTCGCAGATCTGCCTAGCCCACCCTCCCTAAGTTTGGTCTGAGGAGTTTCCTGCACTTCTGGCAACTTCCTAACTCCCTGGAAGCTGGTGACAAATTTAAGAGGTACAGGTGCTTGGCTGACCTCTGCTGAACGCTTTCAGTGGTTCTTTCGGGATCTGAGCCCCTATGCTAAATACTTCAGAAACCTTCTGGGGCTTCCCTCTCTGTTGAATGGTTTTCTGTGTACCTGATTCCTTGGTTCCTGTGGTTCCCCTCTGAAATGCTCTTCCCCAGAGCCCTTCCTACGGGCTGCTCTGATCTGAGGGTGATAAATATGACACCAACTGTAGACGGTCTGCTATGGTTGGGAACTTGAAGACGCCATCACAAGGATGGCTTGTTTGTGTGTCTCTGGCCTCAGCTCACATGACTTGGACAGCTAAAATGACTGGCATGACTCTCAGGCTAAATCCTCTGGACACACCTTAACGTGCAGGCTTGGTGCCCGAGCCAGAGTTGTTCAAATTCAGGCTCTGTTACTGTTGCTGCTCTCTGGTACACAGTCTCCCCATGGGATTGGGGCTTCCTTCCAACATGGCAGTCCAAAGGCAGACAGTTTCCCCTCTAGTGGTGGAAGACCCAGTCTTCTACGCCGGGACCTACTGTGTTAAACGTGCTTTCTGTATCTTTGACTGCATTGAGGGAGATCTGAGTCAGGGCCTGCAACCCCCACCCCACCCTGCACCCCCCAGTAGGAGGATGAAAGGCGAGGGAAGGAATTGTGAGCCAGAGGCTACATTCTCTGAAGCAATAGCTACACTGTCCCAAGAGAAGCGCCCAGTGTCCCCCAGAGCCTACATTTTATGAGGGAGTCCTAAACTCAGTACTCACGGAAAGCTCTCTGACCACTTCTCCAGTACCTGGATCAATAGTTGGTGGGAAAAGTAAAAACATTGCCCAGAGCTATGTCTGTCCTGGGTGCCTTCTGACCAAGAGAAAGAGGAAGCCTATTGTGATGTCACTCAAGGGAGGATAGGGCATCATTCCTTCTCCCGACTGTAGTGCAAGGCCAGGTTGAGCCAACAAAAGGAAGTTTAGTGCAACCCACACAGAACTAACGGGGCTGGCCTGTCCCTACCCCCTCTCTTTTATCTTGTAAATGGTTGTAATGAGCTGAATTAGATCTTTTGTCTTCTCACCTTCCCGCACTCCAGGCTAGCTCTTGATCATTTTGCTTTCTGTGGCCCAGGAAAGTGCCTGGATATGGAAAATGTCCCCCGGGTTCCTACTGAAGGAACATCAAAGGCTGTTGTGGAAGGCACAAGGAGTCCAGTACACTGGGTTGGTCACAGGTGGTGGAGGAAGCTAGAGACTCGCACACCATTTAACGCAAAAGTAAGACCCATGGTTCCATTTTGACACTGAAACCATTCCTTGACACGCCCCAGAGCTATCTTTTTGAGAACATTTGTGTAATTTAAAAAGGCATTTGCCGAAATCGATTCCTTTGACAGAAGGAAAGGAAGAGGCAGGGATCTGATGAGTCTTTAAGGCTACTCAAATGGAATGAAAACTTCAGGATTCCATGGAAACTGTCAAGGCAAAGGTGTACGATTCACCAGCAAGGAGCAGGGTTACGGAAGTCAGGCTGTGCAGAGGGAGGTGGCTTAGCCCTGGTACACAGTAGCAGAGAACTCACCTGTCCTTCCTTCCTTCCTTCCTCCTTCTCTACCTTCCTTTTCCTTCCTCCCTCCCTCCTTCCCTCCCTCCTTCTCTCCCTTCCTTCTCCTCCCTTCCTTCCTTCCTTCCTTCCTTCCTCCTTCTCTACCTTCCTTTTCCTTCCTCCCTCCCTCCTTCCCTCCCTCCTTCTCTCCCTTCCTTCTCCTCCCTTCCTTCCTTTCTTCCTTCCCCTCCCTTCCTTTCCTCCTTCTTTCTTTCTTTCTCTCTTCCTCTCTTTCTTTCTTTCTTTTCTTTCTAAGACATTTGGGAGTGTCTGTTGCCGACCCCCAGATGTGATGGTTTTACCACAGACATGTGGATGAATTTATCAAGACACACATTCCACAGCTCCTTGGGTAACAACAATATGGCGCCGTACCAAGCAGCACTGAGGTCCCTCTGTAGATGAATGCTTTCATGTGCTGCAACCCCTCACATACTGTTCCTGGTGCTGGGGACCCAGAGGTGGCAACATACTGTGACATTCTAGTATGTCACCACGGATGGAGTGAGGCAAACCTGGCACACTTGGTGTATATTCTTCTAGACTTTCCTGTTAAATCCAGGTTTGGTCCCAGAGGGCCTGGCTGCCGGAAATATCCACACACATCTTTCCCTATCCTCCCACACACTCTCCTGGGTTTTCACAGGTGAGCCTCACAGATTTCTAGAATGTTAATTGGTGTTTTTACCTAATAAATGCCATTAATAAATCCTGGTAAGAATTTAGGATTGTTTCTGGGGTTCTTCCTGGTCACATATCATCCCCTTTGTCTGCCACACGGAGGCAGGAATGTGGCAGCAGTTCTGGAGGCCCAGTCCTACTACCAACACGGTGGCCCAGGGCAGATGGACTCCTGGTGAGGATTCCTTCACCGTGCGGCCTGGGGATGGGGCGCAGTAACTGAGTTCCTACAGACACAATCTCTAATCACCTAAGGCAACAGAATTTCTCTCCTTCCAATGAGAACATGAAAGCCTTGGGAGTGTGGAGACTTCTCATTGGCAGAGCTTCTTGTGAGAGGAGCTAGGATTTGCAGGGAGCCCATAGCCTCCAGAGCAGTTCCTGCTTGTCTGTCTGTCCATCCGTCTGTCCATTTGTCTATCCAGGGGGCTATTTAAGTTGCCCACACTGGCTCAGATCAAAGCAGGTGCTCTTTGATGTCTGTGAGTGGAAGCTCCTGCAGACGTTTGGAGAAGCACTGGGCAGTATATGGGAGGAAACTGGCTGGGGCAGTAGGTGGGGCACACTCCAGGCTGGGGGATGTGAGGACAGGATGGACAAGCTCTGCTGGGCCTCTTGCATTAGGGACAGGGGAGCAGTGAGTAAGGAGAGGTCCACTCCATGCAAAGGCACAGCTTAGATCCACAGAAATCACAACTGGATCTTACTTTTGTTAGTGGGACCAGCCAAAACTCCCCCATGCAGCTTCCTGGCTCTCTAAGCCCTTGCTTTCCTTGTTCCAAGGTCACTGGGCTAAGAAGACACCGCATGTCCACGGGGCCAACCTCCCACACGTGGCCTCGTAAAGTTCCAGGAAGAAAAGATGAGGGTCTGCCATTCAGCCAGTGTTTATTGAAGACTTACTATGTGCTAGATGCTGGGGACAAAGATCCCAACCTGGGTTGGTTCTAGTAGAGTTGGGAGGCAGTAAAGAACTGGCTAGTAGATGAGGAAATTAGGTCCTAAAGGATCGAAGTGAGGCGAGGCCTAGAGTTGGTGACAGACAGCTGCAGTCTAGACAGGGCAGTCAGGGTAGCCTTGTCCTGTAGGTTCCCAGAACAGCCATCCAAGCAGAGGCTGAAGATACAGAGACAGAAGCCTGTGTGTCTGAGGAGCAGGAGAGCAGCAAGCTAAATCAGAAGGTGCAATAGAAGGGCAGTTAAAAGTCCCAAGTGATGCTGGGTAAAGGGACAGCAGCTCAGAGCATGGAGGACGCTGCATACAGCTGAGGGGACAGCCATAGGATCTCTGGATGGATGGGATTTAGAATATTCCTTTAGAATAAGGCATCTAGGACCAGGGAGGGGATGGAGAAGAGGGAAGGAGCAGGATTGTGAAGATGGGGCACCCCTGAGTTGGGGCAGAGAAGAGGGGTGAACAGGATTGGAAGGAGGGATTCCTGTGGAGATTGGGGAGACGAATAAACTTTGGGTGTTGAGGAGATCCAGTCACGTGAGACCTCGGTCCCTGGCAGGAGGAAGCAGGAGCAAGTCATAGATCTAGGTTGGAAAGGTGAAGGATGGGGGTTGGTTCTGTAGAGTGTGAGAGACATCCTGACAGCACAGCTATAGACAGGACAAGGTCAAGGCTGAGCCTGGAGCTCCACTTTGTCAGGAATTCAAGAGAAGGAAGCAAGAGGGAGTTGGTGTTCTGAAAGCCACATGAGAGACTTCTCTGAGGAGATGGGAGGGGTTGACACAGGATATTGCAGAACTCCCACCTGCTACCTTTGCTGTGCTCAGCCAGCATCCCTCTGCTTTGAGACAGAGGTTGATTTGGTGTTTACTCCAAAGACTTCCAAGCCAACGCTTCCCCGAGACACTTGCGTGTCAGTGTTTCCTGCAGCTCTATTCACCACAGCTGAGTTACAGGGCCAACGTGGGTGTCAAGAGATACCGAAGAGAAACAAGGTGCATTCACAACCGTCCCCAACAGGTATCCTGTAAACCATGTGCAGGAAGCGTTCGGCCCACCCAGCACTGTCCGTGGGAGGACTTACCCAACAGTGAAGACGGTTAAAAGTAAGATGACGGGAGAAGCCAGGGCAATGAGGCTCGTTAGCGTCCCGGAAGGAAGCATACAAGAGATACACTCTTGTCCACACGCAGCATACAGTGCACGGCATGCCTCAGCAGGTTGGGGGCACTTCCCAGCACTACAAGCAACAGGCTTGACCCCTCCGGCCAGGACCTGACCGGCTTCCCAGGCCACAAGCACCTGGGCTGGCTGGAAGAATGAATGAGTTAAAAACACAGAGGTAAAGTCAGGCAGGCCCCTTGGAGGAATACAGCAGTGCACACTGGCCTGTGCTGGGCGGGGCTTGGGGGAGAAGGCCAATGAGAAGGAAAGGAAGGTGGGTCAGAGCGGGCACAATGGGTCGGCTAAACCTGGGCCCTCCCCACCTGACCTCCATGCCTGCTGAACCCTGTCTTCCGGAGTGAGGCAGGCTGAGGCGTGTTCACCCTGCTTTGGTGTTCTGCTGAGGAGGCATGCGCTTGTACACTGTGGGGTGGGGGCGCACCCCCGGACCCATGGAGCATCCTGTGAAGGCCGTGTGGGAGTCTTCCCCACCTCGGTAAAGACAGTCATCCTTAGCTGGGCATGGTGGCACATGCCTTTAACTCCAGCACTTAGGAAGGAGAGACAGTAGGCTTTCTGCGAGTTCGGGGTCAGCCAGGGTGATATAGAAAGACCCTGTCTCAAAACAAAATAAAAAGGCCCTCATCCCTGAGGACGGACTCTCCTGCGGAGACTAGAGCACGACCTCTGTCCCCTTAGCTCCAAGCACAGACATTACCACAGTGCAGGAAGTCTGTCACTTCGTCCACGAGGGAACCTGTCCTGTACTTGCCACCCGGCTTTGCTTTCTCTCACATTTCAGACACCCCCACACCATACTACTCTCCCACTCAGGGGAGATGTTTATCTCCCCCTCCCTGACCTACCAATTGCCCTCTGAGCATGGCTACTTCTCAAAAGGGATTTCTGAAAGGCCCTGCTTGTCACAAGCTGCCACTTCAGTGAAACCACTTGGGGAGCTGACAGGTCTAAGAGGTGGGTACCAGGAAAGCATATGAAGACCTGCATAGTCAGAGGGAATCCTGGGCAGAGGCAGGGGAATGGATGAGAGCTGAGTAAAACCCCAACCTGAGCCCAGTGGGCAGGGCACACTGCTGAACAGGTTCTGGTAGTCAGATGTGGACAGCTTAGGCCTGGGCCCCACAGATGTGTCTGGATGCCTAAGATATCCACACCCCTGAGCACAAGGTCCTTCGCTCTCCAAGATCCCTTCATGCTCCCTTGAGGGTCCCCAAGCTCACAGGCCTAGCCAAGCAGTCAGAGACGGCAGGGGTATGAGGGATCTTGTGTCCTGTCCAGCCTGCTTGGGGTGGCCCTCCTTAGCTCTGGGGCTTTGGGGGTGTTCATGAGCTGTGAGGCTCTTTGCAATAAGATTATTGGGGAACTAAAAGGGTGCAGGGGTAGAGAAGGGGATGAAGTTAACTTTCTAAAGGCTAAGGAGAGAAGGTTTTGTTGTTATTCCCTTTGGTCGGTGCCTAGAGAGGAGCCCACACTGTCCCAGAAGTTACTGCCCTCCTGCTTTCCAGACATGTTTCTATACACCAGGAAGTGTGTGACCCCTCACGTGGAGACCTGTTATGTGAGGCTTAGCCCCTCAGGCAGTGTGATGTGAGTCTAGCCAGAAGGGCCAACCTGATGAAGCCCTGCTTCTATTTCTGTGGTCATCAGTGAGAAAGACACACCCTAGGAAGGAAGTAGGGAGTCAGGTCTAATGGCCATGGAGCACAGTAACCTTCAGCCCATAGGAGGAGGGACAGCTCTAGTCAGTGTTAGTCCAGGCTCTAAAATAGGGACTCTGATGAACGAAGAGACAAAACTATTTCTGTAATGGCATTGTCCCCAGATCTGGGTGTGTGCCCACCCAGTTCAAAAGCCTTGACACCAAGGTCTAAGCCACCTGGGCATCGGCTGAGGGCCTCCCAGGACGGCAAGAACCCATATGGAGGGTGCTCAGAGAAGTGGGCCGGGTATCGGGGGACACAGCCACTTGGTCAAGTATCTGAGACCAGGTGAAAAGGGAGACAAAGGCAGTGGCATTTTACTGTGACCTTGGCATCCTCAGCAGGGAGGTGTATCCCCCAAGATGCCCCATTGTTTTTGGTAAGCATTTACTGAGCACAAGCCTGGACCAGGCCTGGGACTCCTGCCAGGGTGTGGAGGAGCCCTCGCAGCACGAAGTGGAAGAGAATATTCCTCAAAGGCTCTAGATGGGTTAGGGAGAGATCCAGAACCCCCTGCAGCCCCTGCCCTACCTTCCTGGGTCACTGCTGACCTCCCTGGTTAGTCTCCCAAATTCCCTCTGGAAGCAGTCTGAAACACATTAGTCTATACCTGAGCAACTGTCATGGAGTCCCCATGGCCCATCTGTGGGTCTCATGGGGTGTGCTAACATTGGGAGAAGATGGGGGAGTCACAGTTTGGAGGTAGTGTGGGGATGGAGGGTGATGTCCCTGTGGTGCTCCAGTCCCTTGGGGGCTTGCAGGTGGCTGGGGTAGGCTGAGGAATGGGCTGAGCCTCTGGCCTTGTGTTTGTGAGTTGGACACAAGAGAACAGGTTTGAAGACCACAGCCCATTCCCTTTCCCTTCCCACCTTGTGCCCCAGAGGCCAGCAGTGTCTGTGAGGACATGACAGTTCATACTCTCTAGAAGCAATAGCAGCTGAGGTAACAACTCAGCTTGGACCCAGTGAAGGCTGTAATATTTGAGATACAAAAAAAAAAAAAAAAAAAAATCCCTTTGTGTCTGAGACCGGGAACCCTGTCCTCTGCCTGGTAGGTCCAGCCAAGGTGTTCCCAGGGTGGCTCGGTATCCATTGAACAGCCCGTGAAAAGGCCCAGAGTGCCTAGGGGCCTGAGCTTAGGGGATGATGGGGGCTTCTCAGTTCTACAGTGTGGTGGTGGAGGCTGATTCTGGGTAGGGACCTCTTGGCCTTGAGGCTGCCCCTCCTACAAGTGTATGCTCAGGCAGGGGAGGGGCAGAGGAGGTCCATCTGTTTCCCTGTGGAGTCAGCCCCCTGGGGAAGATCCCTTTGCCTAATTCCTGGGAAAGGAAAAGGCCAGCTGACCTTCAACTCAAGTCTCTGCTTGAGCCAGGAATGCAGTGGCAACAGCTCCCTTTTAGTCTTGGCTTCTGGCTTTCCCCAGAGGTTCCCGAGGTCTGGAAGACAGTAGTATAACAGAGTAGCTCAGATCCAGGACTGCCGGGAGAAACACAAGGCACCGGCTAGACTTAAGTTTCAGACAGATCGGGAGTTGTTTTTATTGACAACTTCCTGTACAATAGTTGGGGGCCATAACCTCTTTAAAAGTATTCCTGGTTTATCTAAAATAAACCTGGTTTATCGGTTCAAGCTGGAGCCGGGATTTAGTTGTTACTTGTTTGTTTACAAGTATGGTCCCAACACAGGGCAGGGACTTTGGACTTCAGACTGTGTTTTCCAGTCTAGACTTCCCTCCTTTCTGGCTGTAGGAATCCCCCTGGGGTTTATGTCCCTTATCTGCCAGCCAGGGTGGGTGAAGAGTTAAACGATGTTTGTATATACATACAATATCATTGTTGTCTCTAGCCCAGCAGGGTTCCCACAACTGAAAGGTGGGGTTGAAGAGTCTCACCTTCCAGGTACTGGAGATTTCCTTGTTTATACAAAGGACACCCCCTCCCCCAGAGTCACACCACTCTCAAGGGACCCAGCAGAGATGAGAGTTCATACAGTTCCCTGACCTAGAAGGCAGGTCCTGGAGCAGAGAAGGAAGTGGGTCTGGATCTGGAGACCCCCCAATTCTATCTGAACCAAATGGGATAAGGCGTTGGGGAGGCATGCTGGTGTGTTTTGTGCTTGGTACCTGCTGGACATTTGTTGTGGAGCCTTCCCACCGCAACTAAAGATGAAAGACAGTCACAAGGCTCTGCTGCCTCTCTAGGGGAGGACTCCAGGTTCTCCTTTCCAGTCTTCTTCTTTGCCTCTGCCTTTTCTCTTCTTGCCTGGCCTCTTGCCATGAAACTCGAGGTCCTGAAGCTACTTTCCCACCAAGCGCCTTTTGTTTAAGCGCCTCTTAAGGATAATTTTAATTATTTATATAAATTTTAATTATTTAATTATTAAGCACCTCTCATTTTGTTCCAACTGTTTCCAGTCAGAAACCCAAGAGTCTTTCAGTCTGTGTTGCTTACTGCTACACACCCTGTGTCCCCAGAGCCTGCGTACTTGTGATGGGTGAGGGAAAAAAAGCACTGGCCACACCTGATGCCCTCTTAGCACCTCCTTTGCCTCTCCAAGCTCTTCCTGCTGTGCTCGTTCATGACCACCCCACCCTCTCCTAGGCGACTGTACACAGGTCCAGTCTGCTGGACCGGTGTTTCCAGCTGTCAATCTTTTCATCTCTGCTCCTGCCTCTGACCCTGGCAATCCTCCAACTCCTGCCCACCTCCCAGGTTGACTGACAGCCCACTGAACAGGAAGCTCAGATGCGATGGCTCTTTTGTTTCCATTTGACAAGCGAGAGCAAAGAAACAATGGGTCCAACAGTCTTAAGAAGAGAGGAGCAGACTTTGGTTCAGGGGTGAAGGGATATCTCAGAACAGCAGCAGTGCCCCAGAACTGGCAGTCATGGTGTGCCATAGACTGCAGTGGCTGCCGAGGGCTGGGCCGTCATGCTGTTTTTCCCAGTGGCAGAACCCTTGGCGCTTTTCCTCTTTGGAAGGATGTGTCCCTTGGGCAGGGGTAGTAGAACTTTGTAGTGTTTGAAACAGTGGCTAAGCTGTACACAGGAAAAACATCACAGAAATAAACTATGGAGCCAGGGAAACGGCCCAGGCAGTAAGCAGCTTGCTATGCAAGGGCAGGACCAAATTGGGATTCCCCAGACCTCAAAGAAAAACCAAAGCGTGATGGCCTGTACTCCTGTGGGGAAGCAGAGGTAAAAGCACGCTGAAGAATCTTGGCCAGCCGGCCTAAGCTGGCTTCATGAATGCCAAACTCAGTGAGAGACTCTGTCTCAAAAAATAAGGTAGAATGGACACTTGGGGTTGACCTCTGGCCTCCGCATGCATGTATACATACACTTTGCATACACAGATGAACTTGCACATACACATACCACACACTATGTATATATATATATATTAAATATATATATTAAAATAAATATATCACAGTAGGAGTCGGACAGTCCTTATGTCTGTTCTCCTTGGCTCTCCTTGCTCCTGAGGTTCTGTAGACACAGGTCTCTGCAGGGAGGAAGTACAATAGGAAGAGGCTGTATGCATTGTTTCATCGAACCAACAAAAATAAACAAAATACATAAACAAATACACCCCCTTAGCAAACACCAACTGCATTTCTGCTCCGTACCTGGCACTGAGCTGAGTGTGGAGAGAACAGTGAGCCTGCTCTTCTAGCTGAACCCGTGCCTTTCTGGTGACCAGTGTGTCGAGGTTTCCTCCCTTCACCACTGTAAGCCCATGGTGTTTGAAGGGAGTCACTGGACTTCGAGAGGTCAACTGAGAGCCTTTTCAGTGAGGGGCTTGAGGAAGGCTTCACGGAGGATGTGGTATCGGAGCCGAGATGCATAAGAGTTGATTTGGTTGGTGTTGGAGTTGAGGCCAAACCAGGAGCGTTAAGGCACACATGGGCCTCGGTGGAGCAAGGTCAAATGTAAAGGGCTCTGGGATGGCGAGGGCTTGCATCCGAGGCTGGAGGCAGCTTCGTGTCTGAGGCAGAAGGTTGTGAGGTCTGGCTCTGGGAGCCCCAGGGAGTGGAGGGCTGAAGCAAGGCAGGCTTGCCAGCAGCCCACAGAATCTCCTGGAAAGCCTGAGGTGAGCTGGGGTTGGATGGCAGGGTGAGTCCTGTTTGTTTGGCAGAGGGTGTAGGAGTTTGAAGCATTCCTGTGAGCTAAGGAACTGGGCGAGCATACCTGAGACCGGAGTGAAGAGCGGGTGAATGCCTCCTTTAGAATGAGTACGCCCCACCTCTCCACTTAATTCTGGCAGCTACTATTTATTCCACAGGTGCCGGGTGTGGGTAGGATTATTCTTTACGGTGTGTGTGTGTGTGTGTGTGTGTGTGTGTGTGTGTGTGTGTGCGCGCGCGTGAGAGAGAGAGAGAGAGAGAGAGAGAGAGAGAGAGAGAGCATTCATGTATGTCTGCAAGATTTAGTGACCTGTCCACAATGCCAGGGTACAACCAGGTGCTATAGTTTGCTTTTCTATTGCTGTGGTGAAACACTGGCCAAAAGCAAATGGGGGAGCAAAGTGTTGACTTGGCTTTCAAGTTACACAGTATGCCATCGAGGAAACCCGAGGCAGGAACCCGGAGGAGGCAGAGACCATGGAGGAACGCTGCTTACGATTTGCCTCCCCTGGCCTGCCCAGACCCACCTGCTTAGGGATGGCACTGCCCACAGTGAGCTGAGTCTGCCTCAATCAAATGGCAGTTAGGAAAATGCCCCACAGACACGCCCACAGGCCGGTCTCATCCAGGCAACCCTGCAACTGAGGCCACCTCTTTGCAGGTGTGTGAGGTGGACAACCAAGACTGGCCATTGCACCAGGGGCAACATTTGCCCATTTCACAGCTCTCCAACCTTTTAGCACACTGGCTCTCCAAGTGACCTGCCATCTTGAGGGTTTTCCCTGCCTGCTCTGGAAGCACGTGGTATTGAGGTAGGATTCTTGGCTCGCGTGTGGACAAAACACAACAGGCCAACATGTTTCCACGTGGGAAGGTTTAATGAGAGAAGAAGAGTAGAAGAGGAGAGGAGTAAAGGCCAGCCATGAGCACGTGGAGGGGAGGGGGAGGGTGATGGGGAGAGAAGGGATAAAGGGGAAGAGGGGAAGAGCAAGAGAGCAAAGAGATGAGAGCAAGAGAGTGAGGAAGGGCCAAGCAGCCCCCTTTTTAGTGAGTCAGGCCTACTTGGCTGTGGCCAGATAACTGTGGGGGTGGAGCTTAGTCAGATGCCAACACAGGGTTTAACAGCAAGTAGTTTGCATGCCTGGACTACAATGTCCTTATGGTGAGAAAGAGCTTTGTGTAGGTCTGCCTTCCTGCCCAGGCCCACAGATGAGCAGCTTCTGGTCAGGCCTGTGAGGCCAGGGGCAAGTTCCTGAACACACCGGTGCAAGTCAGAAAGAAACTGTCTTTTCCACCACTAGTACCTACTGTCCCAAGCCTTGACTGACATGGCCGCCACAGGGGTTTCTATATTTACTGCCATATTTCCAATCCCAAGATTGATACCTAGCACACAGTGGGCACATAGAAAGTCTGTGTGAGTAAATTTCTCCATGCGTGGTGCCGTATTAAGTGGGACTGGTTTGTTTTTGAGACGTGGTTTCTCTGTGTAGCCCTAGATGGCCTGGAGCCTACTCTGTAGACCAGGCTGGCCTCCATCTCCCAGAGATCCACCAGCAGTGCGTCCCAAGTACTGGCATTAAAGGTGTGCCCCACCACAACCAGCTTAGTGGAATTTCACCAACGCTCACTGTCCCCTGGTAGTTTATGAACTAATAGAACGTACACAATATGTGAGTGCCGCACATCCACACACATCAGTGCGTGTGCACATGGGAAGTCAGTCTTGCATGTGTGCACACGGTAAGTCGGCCTTTGTGTCAGCCAAGGCATTGAGGAGGCTGCTGCTATTCTTGCAGTGCTGCTTCAAGTAAAGACAGACTCGGGTGAGATTGGAGCAAGCCAGCTTTTTCTAAAATGAATCTGAAACAAAACCCGAACTCCGTGAAATGACCTCACATTTTTGCCTTCTTTTCTGTGGGCGGGCAGAGCCTAACACATAATAAAGTTTGCAAATCTCAGCGAGGAACCAGATGGAGTGTTACATATGTCGGGCATGCCACGCCACACATACAAACATGTGATTTACTTCAGCCTCCTACAAACTTCTGTGAGCATCCCAGGAAATAAGCCTCCTCCACAGGGCAAGAGGTGGCCGAGGCATCGCAGTCTGCCCGCTCTTGGCCTTTAGAAGAGTGGGACCTGGTACAAAAGGACTCCTCTGTGCGGTCTCTTTCCTAGCGGAGAAATACCCAGGAGGCCTCTGTTCCTTGCCGTGAGGCCTCTGTAAATCACCTTTTCTCATGACGACACAAAACACACAGAACAACTCATCTGCTCCTTTTCCTGGGGGCATTTGAGCTGTCTGTTAGAAGAGAAACTTCTAGAAGTATGTCCATGCAGGGGCCTTCCTGGGGATGAGCCTCTGGGAGATATCAAAGAACTGGAATAGATAGATACCTTATGTCTTCTGATTTTTCTGACCATTAGCCACCAGACTGACCATACTGGACATCGGAGATGGGCCTAGTGGAGCTCTCCTCGCCTCAGGTGTCAGAGATTCAGGGTCAGGGGTGGAAGAGTGAGTGGCTAGAATGGTGGGCAGGGTCCCTCTGAGGATGCTCATCACAGCCCAGGAGCTCAGAGCTGACGACGTCCCAGTGGCCTACGCTCACATCACAGAGACATCTCCAGGGTGCCCACAGAAAAAGGTGGGGTTCTTTATTCTGGGATGAATGTCTGACTGGCAGCGAGTATCCCCAGTAGAATCTGGTTTTGCTCCCTCTTCCCTGGTTCTCCCACTGGGAAAATACAGAGCATGTTTGAAATGAGTGAACAAAGCTGTGATGGTTTGCCTAGGCTCAGGCCAGGGAGTGGCACTCTTAGAAGGTGTGGCCCTGTTGGAAGAAGTGTGCCACTGTGGGCATGGGCTTTAAGACCCTCACCCTAGCTGTCTGTCTCCCACTAGCAGTCTTCGACGAAGATGTAGAACTCTCTGTCTGCACCATACCTGCCTGAATGCTGCCCTGCTCTCACCTTGATGATAATGGACTGAACTTCTGAACCTGTAAGCCAGCCCCAACTGAATGTTGTCCTTTATAAGAACTGTTTTGGTCATGGTGTCTGTTCACAGCAGTAAAACCCTAACTAAGACAAAAGCTCAGAGAGAGGCCGGCAGCAATGAGTTCACCAGGACTCCTGCAGGGCCAAAAAGGCTGAAGGACTCAAATTCTTCAAAGATCTCTGGGAGACCATGGGGAGGAGGGTGTGGAGAGGAACCTGCCTCCCAATTTCAAGAGGGACGTGACGTGGCATGGATACTCTACTGATGCTACTGACGGACCCGCTACAGGGCATGAGTGGAGGATCAGAAAACAGCCAGGCAGTCTTGACTCTATGGAGTCACCTTTGTCCCCATGACTGAGGGGACCCTTGGGGAGGACAAGTTGCTCAAGGTGTTTGCTAAGGTGTTTGCTGGGTTCCATCCCAGCTCTGTCCCTTTCTGAGCCTTGAGCTTTCTGAATAACCATTTCCTTGTCTGTTAAGTGGTGATGGAGTAGACACCCTGCCCTCCAGGGATGCCTTAGATCTAATGGCACACATGAGCCTTCACCCCAGTTCCCTGGATTCTCTATTTCAGTTGATTTGGAGAGCGATTGTGGGCCTGACTTTTTCCCAGTCACTATCAGTCACCATCAGACTCAATATTGTCTCTCTGAGAGCAGTTAGGAAAAGTCGACAGACAGCAGCTCATAGGACCTTAGGGATACTCAAATGGAGGTGCCTCCTTGCTGTCATTAAAGTATGAAAGGAAGAGAGAATTTCACCTTGGAGCTGGGGCTGAGGCACTGCTTGGTGTCAGCTGGCTGGCCAGTCAGAGACATTATCCCCAACCCCTGTAGGCTGGACTAGAAACAGCGTGACTTAGTGTGGAGAAGGTGACTGGTTCAGCTGTCCTTGGCTGATGGGTTCAGAGCAGCCCAGGGCAGCTCACTTTGCCCTCTGAACTCTACAGCAAGGCTGTGGGCAGTGGGTGGCCCTCTGCCCAGGCTCCAGGTCTGTCCTCATTTCTTCCATCTTCTGGAAGGCCTAGGCCTACCTTGGGCCTCACCCTACGAGACTTCCTTCCCCTGGTGACTGTGCCTTTGAAAGCTGCTGAAGAATTTCCTGTTGCAGGCATTGTCTGTCAGCCTGGAGGGTAGCCGGGCTTCCTCTCTACCCTAGGAGCTGTGGCCAGGTTGTTTGAGTCTGGGCCAAGCTTGGGGAAGCCCTGATTTGGGGGCTAGAAGAGAAGACCACCAAGAAATCAGAGACACGGGATGGGCTGTTGCTGCTGTCCCAGATAACTGATGACAGATGTGTCACCCTAGTCCTGTCGGGACAGGAGTCAGAGTGTTAGGACTGTTACAGACCCTCTCCACAGGACAGCCCGACTGACGCAGGGACAGAGGACAGCCTGTTCGTAAACCCACCAGTGCAGCTTCTGATACTGTCCATTGGCATTTGACTCCCCCACCCCCACCCCCACCCCCACCCCAGGGGCTGTGTGTTCAAATCAGCTGCCTATTTGAGTTCAGGGTTTAGACACCCTCCTGCCTTGTCTCTTGAATCTCACCCTGCCAGGCCCCAGGAGCTTTCTCCCTCAAGGCCAAACCTACCAGTGGATGTGGTCTTGCTGGGTTCAGGCAGGCGACTTGCCAGAGAGGAGTAGACCCTTGCTGCTCAGCCTTGACCAAGGTGTCAAGTCTCTATCTCCATCCACTTCCTTACTCCTGTGAGGCCTGGAGGAATAGGAGAACAGGTTTTTTTTTTTTTTGGGAATCCAGTCGCTGAGGCTGCAGCCTCAGCCCTGACTGCTGAGAAACCTGGAAACTGGGAGGCTGAGGGAGGACAAAGGGACAGGGGCAGGGAATGAGGAAGCCCATGAAACTGTAAGACCTACCATCTTGTCATATGGGATATGAGGCTGAGAGAACCCCAGAGTCTTGGAGAGAGGGCTGTGGACGGTACGAGGCCGAAGAAATGCTTATTTGCAGGTTATCTGGCCCAGAATGTGCAGGCATTTCCTGTGCTATCCAGAACCCAGCTCATTCCCACCCTCCCTGAGGTCCCCAAATTGGAGAGCAGTGATCTGGGGTTCCTCCTCCCTCTCGTTGGGTGGGAGTGGCTGTTGTGGCAGTGTCCCTAGGTCTGATCAGAGTAGGACACCTTTGTGGTGGAGAGGTTGTGAGTTGTGGGTGGAGGCTGTGTGTTCTGGGGTGAGAGGCTCTCCTCAAAGGCAGGGCCAGGAAGGAAGGAAACCAGTGAGAGGCCTCCTGAGTCTCTGCTTCCTGTGGTAGCATGAGCTGACTTCAGGGCCTTTCTGTTCTAGAGTCCTGCCCTCCCCTACTAGCTCTACCTTTCCTCAACCTACACCTAGCCCTCCTCTATATCCACCCAGGACTCCAGGTCCCTCCCTCTTCCATTCACAGGGGCTGCCTGGGGGCTTATGACTAAGGAAACCAAGGGACCTGCCACCCCGGGCTTCAAGGATCTTGTGCAGTCCTGACCAGAGGTACCTGAGCACCAAATGGCTTCAGATTGGTCAAGTGGCTATCGCCAGGGTGTGGGTGGGCGAAAAGGTCGGCCCTCACCCGCACCTTCATCTGTGGAGGCCCACGCCAGCATCCTCCTTTAATGCTCAATTCTGCATTTGTCCTCTCTCTGTTGCTGCTTCCTGGAAAGGCAGCACTGAGGCCCAAGCGTAGTGAGCAGCAGAGGAAGCTGTGAGCTGGCTGGGGTTCAGGCCATGGGAGAGCTTACAGCTGGAAGCAGGAGGCCTAGCAAGGCCTGGGTATGCCCAGGAAGCAGGGATGGCCAGCTGAATCTGGGAAAGCTCTCTGTTGCTGGGACTCATGGGAATTGGCCTGGTGTCAGCTCCCTGGGGAAACAAGACTGCCCATGTCTGGAGCCAGTTAATGAACACCCAGTGTCCAGAAACACCAAGTACTGGCAGGCTCAGTAGCTTTTTGTGTGCACATGTATGGAACTCTTACAAGGAGGCTTATGACTGCTGGGCCCTTGCACACTTGTCCAGGCTGGGGCCATACTGGCTCCACACATTTCCAAGATGAGGGGAAATCAGCCAAATATGCTCCATGTTTCTTGGCTTATGGTGAAGGTACAGCCATGTGAACAAGCTGAAAATATCCTATGTCCAAGCCCATTAAGAGCTAGACCTGGGGCTGGAGAGATGGCTCAGAGGTTAGGGATGCTCTTCCAGAGGTCCTGAGTTCAATTCCCAGCAACCACATGGTGGCTCACAACCATCTGTAATGAGATCTGATGCCTTCCTCTGGTGTGTCTGCAGTGGTCACATATAATAAATAAAATAAATCTTTAAGAAGGGGGGGGCTGGTAGTGATGTCAACCTGTAAGCTCACCGAGGAAGCTGAGGCAGGAGGATGGGCAAGTTCAAGGTTTGCCTGGGCTATAGAGTGAGTTCAAAGATAAAAGGTTAGAAAAGAAAAGAAATTGATGGCATTCAGTTTGGTGCTAGAATGCTCTAGGATGTCGGTGGCCCTGAGCAGCATTGGTGGGCCCAGCCCACACCCACCTGCTGTTGGTGGGGTCACCTAGGAGCCTTGGCTGGTCTTCTACCTCCAGACAGGCCTCATCCTTCCTCACCAGACAGGAACTTACTACAGGCTGTTCCCAGAGAGCAGCTAGACAACTGTGCAAGTGCCATTCCTGCTGATGACATATCCCTTTTGCCCCACAGTAGAACGAACAGAACCAAGTTTAGCTGTGGCTGGTGGGCTCCATCCCACAGCCACTCTACAGTACCCGGTCACTCCCCAGCATGGTTCTCTGCTAGACAAAGCTGCCCGATCTTGTCCTAATTTGAACTCTATCCCTTCGTAGTTTATGCAGTTCCTCCCAACCCCTGTCTTACCTTTGACAAAACTGAGACGTGGTACAGCAGAGTGGCTTACCTAAGGTCAAATAAACACATTTTGCCTTGAGTTCTGGAGTTTAAAATTCGGAGATAACATGGATTTGTGCAGCCTAGAGCCCGAATTGGGAAGAAAAGGGGCAGAGTTTGGAGACTCTGAGCCCAGTGTCATTCTAAATGTATATCCTTTGACAAGTTAGCAAGCCAGCACCCAATGCAGCAGTGATCAAACCTAGAAGGCTGAATGACTTAGTGGTGGCATGGACCAGAAGCCACTTTCCACATTTATCATTTATTTATTTATTTTTGTAGGGTGTGTGTGGCAGGTGCCATAGCATGGTTGAGGTCAGAGGACAACTTGCAGGAGTCCCCCCTCTCCTTCTAATATGTGGGTTCTGGGGAATCAAACTCAGGTTGTTACGCTTGCTGGCAAGCCTTTTCAGATGAGCTATCTCTCCAGTCCTGTGGTGCCATTTAGTGAGAGCCGGGTTTGTGCTTGGATTCTAGGAGGAGACGATTGGATGCCTGGGTGGGTAGACTGTGTGATGAAGATGTACTGGGCCCAGAGGGAACGTGTTTTGTGTGTGTGTGTGTGTGTGTGTGTGTGTCTGTGGGGGGAGAAAAGGGGACACTTGGAAGAGTCCTAAGACTTGAAAAATGAATAAAAGGAACCAGGAAATGGGAAGGGGAAAGGGAGCCAAGCTGAGGCCAGTTGGAGAAGTCTGCTGTGGCATAGGGGCCTGAGGGAGGGAGGGAGGCTGGGAGGAGAGCTTCACAGTCAACAGGTTTTGACCTGAGGGGTGAGAACCTTTGGATACAGCTGGTCAGACACCTACATTCTTACCGGAAAAGCAGACTTAGAAAATAATGAACTTCTCTTTAATTTAATTCCACTTCTTCTTTTCAAAAGCGATTGCTTCATTGTTGGCCATTGTGGGAGGCCACCAGCTCCTCGCTGGCAGGGGTGACGGTGTCTCAGAACTAGGCTTCATGGTGTCTGAGGAAGAGATTCAAGTGAACTTATGAGGTCAACAGCTTTCGACTTCCTGAGGGATTAACAAGTATTTTCCAAGTTGCTGCTCTGGGCTCTTCACCCTGAAGGCAGTTGGAGCTCTCTAGCCAGAGATTCACAATGTCGTTAGCACCTAGCGTATTTCGAGTGATGACTCAGCTGTCCACGATGATGGTGGTTGAGGAAGAAGTTTCTAGAAGGTCTCACTCAGTGAAACTGATTTGACTGGTTTGCCTGGACCATTCCAGGTTTGGTCCCTGCACTCCTGGGATCTGACAAAGCAGGCAGTTTTTGTAGCTGTGGTCAAATTCTGCTGTTCTAAGAAAGATGGCAAAGGGCTGGGGGCCTGGTTGAGAGTCTGGCATTTTCAAGACAAATGAAGCCTGGCTTCAAGTCTCGGTTGTTTGAACTCAGGCTAATGACTTCTTCTGACTGAAGTGAGAGACGTAGCAACTGCTTTAAGCTCGTCCTAAAGATGAGATGCAACTGCGGACCTGGGATGGAACACTGAGGGAGGGAGGTGGGAGGAGGTGTGGGGATGGCAATAAGTGGTCTTCAGCAAAACCAGATCCTGGGGGAGGCTTCTCAAGCCTGGGGTTGGTTTGGTTTGTTCATATGACATCGCCAGTGACCGGAAACAACAGGATGTTGATAGCTAGCACTAACTGCTTGGTTATGAGCTCCTGGGCAAGACCCACAAAAGAGCAAAAGAGGCTGGATTTGTCAAATGGTTCCAGAAGACATTACTCACTGGACTACTATTTTTTTTTTTTTTGAGACAGGGTCTCTATTAAGTAGACCAGGCTGGCCTTGAGCTCCAGTGTCGCGCGCCTAATGTCCTGCCAGTAAGAACGACGCGCGGCAACAGGATTCTTCTGCGAGCAAGCCTTTACTGTGTTACAGCTCTCTTAGTGTTACAGCTCTCTTGAACAGGGACCCCGAGCAGCAAAATCGCTCGGCTTATATAGACAACAGTATGCTAATTATCTCTCAGGGATTGGTGGGGCTTGGATCACCCCACTACTTGTCCTCCAGGGATTGGCGGAGAATGAATCACCTCATTAGCATATTAACGGTCAACTAACACCTGGTGCATAAACCGCACATGTGCAGTACCGCTGTTCACCACTAGAGGGAGCCCTAGCAAGGGGACAAGCCTGCACATGCGCAGTAAGTCGTTTATATCCAGACAAGGCTGGATGTTGGCGCCATCTTTGTTTCGCCGCACCGCTCTCTACACTCTAGGAGATACATCTGCCTCTGCCTCCTCCTTTTCTCTGATTAAAGGTGTGCACTGCCACTCCATTCCCGACTTAGTGAGCTAATTTGACAAGGAAGGTCAGTGGCATCTGGAACTGGGTCACTTGTGAAATAAGCTAACACCACCTGGACACCCATCAAGATGTCTTTGGAAAAGGTGCAGAGAAATGGAAATTCAGGAGAGATGGGCTAGGGGCAGGGAAGAATAGGAGTCACTTTGCAAAACCACCTGGGAAAGTGACAATGATGAGGTAAATAATCAGTGCACAGGCTTTCCTGAGGTAAATAACCAATGCCCAGGCTTTCCTGAGGTAAATAACTAATGCCCAGGCTTTCCTGAGGTAAACAACCAATGCCCAGGCTTTCCTGAGGTAAATAACCCGTGCACAGGCTTTCTTGATGTAAATAACTCGTGCACAGGCTTTCCTGAGGTAAACAACCAGTGCACAGGATTTCCTGAGGTAAGCAATCAGTGCATAGGCTTTCCTGAGGTAGATAACCAGTGCACAGGCTTTCCTAGCTCTACAATGAACAGATGTTCAGTGTAAACCCTGAAGAGAGCCACTCTCTACTCTTGCTCACCACCTTCCTTTTTCCTTTCTCTCCCCTTTCCCATCCCCTCCATCTTCCCTTCCTCCCTCCTTTCACCCCTCTGTCCCTCGATAGAGAATACATTTCCTGCAGTTTGAGTTTCTAAATCCATCACCAGTCCTTCTCTCGACTTCAGTACTGTCACCTGTATTGAAGGTAACTCCTTCAATAGACATCGAACTGTCCCACCTTGAGTCCATCCTGGACCCATCCAGTGTATCTCTCACAGTACAGCTGTGTGGCATTCAAAGGACACAGACCCAGTCCCAGGACACCACACCACACCACACCATATCACATACCACACACAGAGCTGCACAGGGAAAATGTCAGCGGATTCCCTTTATTTGTTCCTAGGATAAAGATAAAGCTCACTGGTGCACACAATTTCCTGAAGTAAATAACCAGTGCACAGACTTTCCTGAGGTAAGCAACCAGTGCACAGTTTACAAATCCCTGTACCATCTGGATCCCTCACCTCACTTTGCTAGAATGTCATATGACACTCTCCTTTTCTGTACCCCAGCCACACTGGGCTCCTCTTTACTCTCAGCAGCCTTGGTTTGACTATAAAATGTACACACACCACACACTCACAACTCATACACAAGGCATATACAGACACACTCACATATGCACACACACCACACACAGAGACACTCACACATGCACACATCACACCACACACAAATACACATGCACACATATGGTGCATACACATATACACACACCACACACACCATGCATACAGAGACATACACATGCAAACAGAGACATACATCCCATACACATATATCATGCACACATTTGCATACATCCCACACATGTGTACATACACACATAGATACACACCTGTGCATACACTACATTTACAACTCACACACACAGACACATATACCACGCACTCTCACAGAGACACAATATACACATATACACATATACACGCACTCTCACATATACACAAACCATACACACATAGACAATGTGGACACACACATACAGATATACAGACACATACATGCACACATACAGACACACATACGTACCACACACATACTTACATCCACCATGCACACACACACATACACACACACACATACACACACACACACACAGATGCACATACATACCACATACTCACATCCACCATGCACACACACGCACAGACTCGAGTCTAACACTTGATCCTCAGCCACAGGCACTGTTGTGAGAGCCTCGGAAGCAGAGCAGGTTAATAGGGCAAGAGTACAGAAGGCAGAGACGGGAGACCTGTACAAGGGAGGTGTGGGAAAAGCCTAACCTTGGGCTTAGAGTGGTTACTGTGCCAACCTCCTGAACAGAAAGAGAGACTGGGTCACGGCATGTTATACACCAGGCTGCCCTTAGGACGTTTCAAAGACACAAGCTCCAGATCCTCTCTCTGCCTCCCACCCAGTGTAAGAGTCTCCTGCCAGCAGCCATGGATCAGCCTATGGAGGGTGCAGGGCCCGGGGCCCACCTTACATTCTGAGTGGCTAAGCCCTACAGAGCTTTGTCCCCTCCGTACACTGTGTTTGGAGACACTCGAGGACAGTTTCCCATGTATTTAGTCAGGTGTCCTTGTCCAGTCACTTCACGGAACATGAGTGGAGCCAGAACCTTTCCTTCTACAGGTAAAGATGGCCGGTTAGTGTAGATGAGTCTAAAGCTCATACCCAGCTTTCCATGCCAGAGAATGAACAGTGTTACTGTGAAAGGACAGAGAGTGCATGTGGGGAGGGAGGGCGCATGGCCGCAGAAAGTGTGGCTACAGAGCCACTGCTCAGCACTGTGGTAAAAACAACCTAACCAAGGCAACTTAGGAGAGGGAAGGCTTAAGGAAAGGCTTAAGCTGTGTGGAAGGAAGGCAGAGTGAGACAAGCAACACTCAGAGGCTTAGGGGCTGGTGAGTCACCCAGAGCCTCTGGGAAACACTGGCTCAGCCGTGAGGATCTGAGCCACGTGAGACCCCACAGGCAAGCCTGCCTCCCGCTTCTCCCCTTGCCTGACAGCACTGTCTCCCCTGGCCTCAGGCTGCCATCCTTTTCCCCCTTGCAGCAGGGCTGGGGTTTTCCAAAGTTTGTGTGTGATTGGTAGCACCAGGGCAGGGTTCTAACTGGACTTTTCTTGATGTTCTTGCTGCCATGGAGGAGACAGGTCATTACGTTCCTGCCAAGTTCTTAATAGTTGTTGAATTAACGAGTCAATGGCTTAATAAACGAGCGTCCTGTTTTGAACACAGTACCCACCTCTTGGGCACCCCAGATGGCCGATGTTAGCATCATTTACAGCTATGTTGTCCAGCGCAGTGGGAACCTCCATCCCATGCGCTCCCCATGCGCTTCGGTTCCTGTACTATTGCTGGCTCCCCTGTTTCTGGAGCTACTGCTGTGGTCAGACTAGGGGAGAGCCCAGGGCCCACTAGCTCTGAAGCAGGACTGCTTGCTCAGATGGCTTCAACCTGGACACCTTACATTGTGTCACATGCCTCTTTTCCAGACAGGGCTGGCCTTGGCTCTCTCGAAAACCTAACAGGGCCTTTAAAAAACTGTGTTCTCTCCCCTCTTCTTTTCCTCTTCCCTTTAGGCCCTCTCCCCTCTCCTTCTCTGAGCTGCCTGAAGTCATCCACCTTCCTAGGCCTGAGGCTCGGAGGCCCAGAGTGCGCCCCCTGCTGCCGGTGAGCAGAGGTCACTCCAGGGCCTGAACTGGCGAGGCCTGCTTCAAGGTGACTCAGCACTACGTCCAGCCGTCCAGCCGCAAGGCCTGGGGGTGGGGACCTGCTGCCCTTGCCCCTCCCCTGGGCTCACTCCCACTTCAGGCCTCCTTAACCTGGTTGTTAATCATTAATATCTTGTTCCAGAGGAAGCCTGTTGTCCCCGGAGCCTTGGTGCACATCCATTCCTGGTTGTGCCCCCGGCCCACATCTGAGTGTCTGATGATATAGAGGGACTGGAGCTGAGAACTTTCCTATACTTAACCTCTCTGCACCTAAGTGGCTGCTGACTTCTTGTGGCGTTCACAAATGCTAGAGAGTTTAGGCACAGTCAGGATTCAAACTAAGGCCTCAGACACAGGCTCAGGCTGTCCAAGGAGTCACCCTGAATTACGGGTTTCACAGTTGTCTGAGTGTAATACACCAGGCCTGGCTTGTGGGGTCACTCTCCGTACTTCACAGCTCACAAGGCACCTCACCTCTAGCCCCAAATCTTCATCTGTCTTGCCAAGGACGGATGATGAGGCATCATGGGTATTAAGTCAAATGCTGCTTTGGGTGGAAGCTAGTCACTGGGCATGGAACTGAGGAACAGCCCCGAGGAACTAGTGAATGAATATAGGTAGTCTGAAACAGACCAGAAATTCCCCAACACTGGGTTTCCCTTTCCCTAGAGTAAATATGACTTGCAGGACCTAACACCCCAGCAGACCGAATGAGCCTAGGAGTCTCTCTCTCCTGGCTCTCTACAGGTGGCGCTGCAGCTGTGTGGTGGCGAAGTTGGCGTGCTCTGCGAGGCTCCTTCCCATCATCACCACAAGATGTCGCTGTCATTCGCAATTAGCCGACACAGCGCAAGACCAAACCATCCTCTGGTTCGTTTGTTTTGTTTTTGGTGGAGCCCAGAAATCGGTTTTTAGTTTTAAGAACCACTGACATTCTCCAAACCCTGCTTCTCTTAGCTCTCCTCCCTCTGCGGGTCAAGGCAAGCCCGTCTATAGCCTACCTGGAACTCCCAACCTGCTGGCCTAACCCTGGGCAGCCGCTGGAAACCTGATGATGATGACCAGACTCTTCAAAAGTTATCTGAGCCAACCAACTGTGTGGGTTATTGGGTTTCTTCTGTGTCCAGTTTTCAAAGGTGAGCGCGTGCGTGCGTACACACGTGTAGTTCCATTGCCTAGCCTTGGATAGCAGAGACCCCTTAGCACCTTCTCCTTGATTGCCCCTGGACACAGGAAATCCAGAGAGCAGCAGGCAGGATGGATATCTCCCAGATCAGATGCCAACATACTAAAGACAAGGAGATTTTTGACAGTAAACAGAGGAAGAGAATGCCCGATTATCTAAGAATGATGATTTCTAGTCTGAATAGAACAGACGTGCATCCATGTAGCATCGTATACGGAGCAGCACCAGTCTGCAGACACGAAAGCTAAATAAAGGTTTATAGATAAGAGGAGAGAATGTGGTGCTAATCAGATCTACTGGTATGGAATGATAACACAAGTTTATCGGCAAGAAGGGACATGACTGATGACTTTGCTTTTCCTGGGAGCCCCGAATAAACACCAGCCATAGCAACAGCGACAGCCACAGCAACGGCGACAGCGTCTAGCTCTGCAAACCCTCAGCAACTCACTGAACTTACAGAGCATGGTGTGACCTCAGCATAGATGAGGACTTCACCAGAGCTGCACTGTGGAGGTCCCACCTTAACTAACCCTCTGCCTGCTAGCACCCCTGAGACAACTGGGACAAAATTACGTGCCATAGGAAACTAGTGGCTGGACTCTCAGGTGAAGGTCTGATGATACTCCCACGCCTCCTTCTGTGGGGAGACTCAACCCTGACCTCTTTGAGGGTCTCCTTCGAGTAATTACAACTCCTCTGATTAAGATGCCAACAATGGGGCTGGAGAGATGGCTCAGCAGTTAGGAGCACTGGCTGCTCTTCCAGAGGTCATGAGTTCAATTCTCAGTACCAACATGGTGGCTCACAACCATCTATACAGGGATCTGATGCCCTCTTCTGGCATGCAGGTGTACATGCAGATAGAGCACTCATTAAAAAAAAAATGGTAATAGCTAAGTTATACTTAGAGAATTCCTTGTAGGCATGCATCAAAAACTAGCTCCTGGCAAGGGCTCATGTAAAAGAGAAAGGGGAACTGACAGTTATTCTTAGCTGGTCCAAAAGATAACTGTTTGTTTAAAATAACATAGTACCAGAATTTTCAGTCCATGTCTAAGTGAAATGAAAGACAGCTTCATCCCAAGGGACAGAGGGAGGAGTTGGTAAGACCAGTATAAGCCGCTCATACCACACTTGAAGCAGTTCTCCAATATCTGAGGTCAGTTGTTATTGCATGTTGCAGACTTGAAGGTAACCATTTAAGGTTTCTTCCTTTCTTTGTTTCTTTCTTTCTTTTTTTTAGAGAACATAATCGACAAGCTAAAAGAGATGATGAAACAGAACTGGGAGTGGGGTGGTAAAGAGAAGACTCATTGACTAGAAGTGCTACTGTTCTTACAGGAGACCCGAGCACAGGTCCCAGGACCCTTGGCAGGCAGCTAACAAACAGCTGTAGTTTCAGCAAAAGACTGGCGACCCAGTTTAATCCTAAAGGTGGAGGGAGGGAACAGACTCCACATCATGTCCTCTGACCTCCGGATGTGCACCATGACACTTTCAACAAACACTTGTCTTAGTCAGGGTTCCTATTTCTGAATAAAACATGACCAAGAAGCAAGTTGGGGAGGAAAGGGTTTATTCAGCTTACATTTCCACATGGTTGTTCATCACCAAAGGAAGTCAGGACTGGAACTCAAGCAGGTCAGGAAGCAGGAGCTGAGGCAGAGGCCATGCAGGGATGTTACTTACTGGCTTGCTTCCCCTGGCTTGCTCAGCTTGCTTTCTTATAGATCCCAAGACCACCACCCACCATGGGCTGAGTCCTCCTGCCTTGATCACTAATTGAGAAAATGCTGGATCTTTACAGCTGGATCTCATGAAGGCATTTCCTCAAGGGAGGCTCCTTTCTCTGTGATAACTCCAGCTTGTGTCAAGTTGACACATAAAACCAGTCAGTAAAATTCTGATATCCAAACTAAAGATGACTTAACAAGAGAGAAAACAGATGAATATTACTCATGAAAGAGGGGTGCTTCCAACAACATCTTAACAAATCAGACCTAAGAATGTGTTGACCAGTTCTTACACCATACCCAAACTGGATTTAGCAGAGTACAAGATTTACTTTATTTTTAAAAGTCAGACAATATAACTCACCGTTGAACAATTTAGAAGTAGAAATTCAAATATCATTTTGACAAAATATTCATGAATTCAAATGCCCTTTGACAACCCAAGCTCTCCTAAATTAGTAATAGGAGGGAACCCCCTCAGTTGGACAACTGACGCCTTTGAGGAACAGACACGTGGCACTATGTTTGATCCTAAAAGGGTAACCAACATTCCTGGGCCAAGAATAGCATTCTATCCTGGAATGTCTGTGGATGTCTGAGTTAGGGAAACGGCAAGAGACATAAAAGGGACCAAGAATGGAAAGAAAGAGTCATTCTCTCAGCAGCTCATGTTTTCTTATAAGTACATAAATCTTCAAGAATATACAAAAGAGACCTAGCCAGTCAAGGGGGCTTGCTGCCAAGTCTGAGGACCTGAGTTCAATCCTACACAGTGAAAAGGGAGGACCGACTCCTATAAGTTGTCCTCTGACCTCCACTTGTGTGGTGGCTCTTGTATAACAACACTCACACTCTTCCACACACAAAATAAGCAAGCTAAAGAAAAAAGTGTAAAGGTCTCCTCAGATGAAGGGATGAGATGAGAGCCACAGCCAAGCTGTGCCAATGCATGGCTTGGGCTAAGCCCACAGTGTTTCTTTCTCTGTTCTATTCCTAGGCCTAGGCCTGGAAGCTTCTAGCCTCTGTACAATCTAATTTTCCAAACAGACTAATTCCATCCAGCTTCTCTTGGCCTCTTCCTGAATTTCTCTGCTTGACCTCATACTAACTTGGCAATCTGTTCTAATCTTCTGGCTACTTTTCATTCTTGGGCTGGTTTTTCTGTTTTCACCTGTGTCTAGTTTGTTTTCTCTGCTACCTGTCTCTGTAAAACTGTCCCACTCAAACACACACACACACACACACACACACACACACACACACACACACACACACACACACCTTTCACTCCCTGTGCTGCTCTAAAGTAGCCTCTTCTTCTTGTCCTCATGTGAGTTGGGCATATCCTATCTCTGACTCATTCTGTCAAATCTTTCTCTGATTCATCACTTTGCCCCTCAGTTAGATGTCACTTTCAAACATGGCTGCCTCTTTCTACAAACTAACGTTACCTTCATTCACTGTTAGGGATTAAAGGCGTATACTAAGGGAGTATCTGTATTCCAGAGCCAGATCACACTATAATCCATGACAAGCCTGCATTCTGACCAGATCAAATCTTTGGATGTGATCCCTTGTCAGAGCAGAATGTTGCTGAATTAAAATTCCTCTACAAAAACAAACAAACAAACAAACAAACAAACAAACAACACGTATAAAAGAGAGAGGAACCAGGAGGTGGTGGTGCACACATTTAATCCCAGCACTTGGGAGGCAGAGGTAAGGCCAGCCTGGTCTACAGTCAAGGATAAATGAGAGAGAGAGAGAGAGAGAGAGAGAGAGAGAGAGAGAGAGAGAGAGCACAAAACTCAGTAGAATCAAACTACATTGATATGTCAATTCTCAATTTATTCACATTTGCTAATATTGAAATCCCTTTACGGTAGCTAGAGCTACTGGAGCTGGAGAGACAGCTCCACAGCTAAGAGCACACAAGTGCTCTTGCAGAGGACCTGAGTTTGGTTCCCAGATCCATCAGGAGGCTCACAGATACTTATTGGGCTTGCTGGTTGGCAATTTTATCAAATTAAACTGTAGAGTCAGTGTAGTCCTGACTGAAGTTCAGTAAGGGGTCTCTGTGGGAACCAACAAGGGCTTTCTACATGTCCCATGGAACTCGGAAGAACCTTGTCTTAGTCACTGTTCTGCCACTGTGAAGAGACACCGTGACCAGGGCAAATTATAAAGGACGCGTTTAACTGAGGGCTTGCTTACAGTTTCAGAGGGTGAGTCCGTTGTCACCGTGGCGGGGAGTGTGGTGGCAGGCAGGCATGCAGGCATGCAGGCATGCAGGCATGCAGGCATGCAGGCATGCAGGCATGCAGGCATGCAGGCATGCAGGCATGCAGGCATGCAGGCATGCAATACTGGAGAAGTCGCTGAGAGCTTACATCTGGTCCACAAGTAGCAGGCAGAGAAAGAGAGACTGGGCCTGGCATGGGCTTTTGAAACATTAAAGCCCACCCCCAATGACACGGTGCAAAAGGACTCCATTCACAAAAAAGATAACTTACCAATTGCGCCTGACTATTGGCAACTCCTGTCTTCCCAAATGAGTTTTGCAAACGTACATACATGACTATAAGCAAAAGTTGGCTAGAAACATAACAGGCCAGGCAGAGATTAAGCTATTCAAAGGAATGCTTGCATCTCACACCATCAGACTACTCAAACGGTCTCACACCATCAGACTACTGAACCAAAGTACCCTCCACCCAAAACAGGAATTTCCCCAGGAATCTCATGCTGGGAAAAGAGCAGATGCCAGCCAGAGAGGAATCTTGTCTCTCTCAGAGAGCTCTAACTTGTCTGCCCACCTGACTGGGTGAGACTGATGCCAGACAAGGACGGGTCAGTGGAGGGCAGGGCTACACCATGACCAGGACTGCTTAGACGTGATATCTTTGAGCTCTATTTAAACTCTGGTCTCACCTCAGGACCCTAAAGACTGACCTGGGGGCGGGGTGGGGGTTCTCTGGATCCCTTTGTCCCTCTTCCTAAGTGGCCACATACAATAAATCTCCTTTTCCTGCTTTCTATGTTTAGTTAGGTTCTTGTAATTGGCTTATTAAAGACCAATGGCTGGCCCTAGCTTGGGACAAGTCCAGTAACATAACTGGATCACAGATACCCACGTGAGTTCTGAGACCCATCTGGGAGAAAACGTGAAAATCCACAAGGCTCTTGCGTTCTGCACAGATTCACAAATAGCAGTCTGAGTAGAATATGTAGGGTTTCAGGACACGTGGAAGTGCATGTATGTTCTCAACACTGTTAGAACCAACAGCCCGCATGTGAGCAAGTACCAGAAGCACTGCTCACCCATACATATGCATGGAGAATAAGCTGAGGAGGACGGTCTGGAGAGAGCCCCTGGGAGCCGCACGTTGAGCTTACCAGGCATGGCCTACTACGGTTGCAATTAAAAAGATCACCCGTACCAAATGCAGGCTAAGATGCGAGGGGCCTGGAACCCAGCTCGTGGATTGGAATAAACCAGTGTGACTGTCGTTCTGCCTGCCGCACAGCAGAAGCCAGTGCTGAGGTGAGTCAGTGGCGAAGCCAGCTCAGCAGTGAGGCAGCAGTGAGGTGTCCTCCCCAGAGGGCGATTCTGGGAGGTGTTTTCTTTTCAGTTCTGCCTGCCCTTGACAAGCCGCAGCACACGGACCCTGGCGTGAGGCATTAGATTTTTGTTTGTTTGTTTGTTTGTTTGTTTGAGAGGGGAGTCTCATGTAGCTCAGACTGGCCTTCAACTCTGGATCCTCCTGACTCTGCCTCCTTAGTGTTTCGATTACAGGCACATGCAGCCTTGCCCAGGCTTCCATTTGTGGGTCAGTCTAGACTCTGGGGGAGGAATGCCTGACCCCACCCTGCTCTCTAGATGCAGACTCTAGGAGTGTTGGGAATTGGCCCTAATGTTTTCTCTTAATTAGACTCCCAAAAGCTATGCTTTCAGATGCTGAGGGTCCCTGCCCACAGCTGGCTTCGGTTGGTATTAAAGAATTTCTGTACAGCCAACGGGTGGGCGGGGAGACAGAGGTGGGACTTTTAGATTGCATGGGCAAGGGACAGAGAGAGGGAAATGGAGAGGGGGGAAGGGAGGAGGAGACTGAAGAACAGGAGAATCAGCATAATGGAGGAACAAGGAGAATAGACTTAAAGGCCCACCAACATGTAAGATTATGGGAAAGTGGGCCTAGGGACCATTCCCCTGAATGGGTCTGGGGTAGCAGAGATGAAATACAGATTTTAAAAGATATTAACTCAGGAATACTGGAGGGGAGCATGTGCTAGCCATGGAAGGTTTAGAAGTGCCCAGCTATTGAGCTAGTCAAGGCATATCAAAATTAGCTGGCGTGTGTATGTCTTTGATTTGTGAATCCAGAGATCTTGGGCAGTCGAGACCCAAAGCGGTTTAACTAATTCACTGCTCTATAGAAGTACCTTTTGTCTGCAGCAACAGAGGAACCAGGGAAGCGATTTGCAAGGAGTCGGGGTCTCCTGTTGGCCGCTGTTCTCTTTTGCTGGTATAGCCTTTGCTCCAAGATGGCTTTACAGAAGTTTTTATAGGACTCAGGTGATTGCAGACTGTAGGTTCCCCCTTCCTGAGGCAGGCTAGTGGACAAAAGACTCACATCTGATCCCACTCTCTTAGTAACGACCGTATCCCTCTGAGAACAAAGATCACCGCTCTCAAGATCTCTTAGCCTTGCTAATTATTTTGCCTCTGTGTCGTTTCAACATATTATACAATTGGCATATCTGTCTGCACCAAATGATGCTTGGTGCCAGAAGAGGACAGAGGAAGGTGTCAGATCTGCTAGAACTGGAGTTATAGATAGCTAAGAGCCAGCGTGTGGGGCCATAACTAACCCCAGTGCTCTTCAAGAGTACTCAGGGGTCTTAACTGCTGAGACTTCTCTGTAGCACCAAGACACTGTTTTTTTTAAAGAGCAAAATAAGAATAACAATGATAATAATAATATGGAAATTATCAGCATGTCTTTGTGTATTTTTGTATGAGCGTGAGAAGAGTTCAAAAGAAAGAAACAGATAACTATGTTCTCTGTAGTCTGTCGACTGTTCAGCCGACTTTGTAGATCTTGTCTGCTGGACCTGAAATCTGAGAAACTGAAAGAGTGGGGCAGACCAGTCTGATGCTGTAGACAACCTTGCTTCAGCTTCAATGCTTCTTTAGACATGAATGTAACAAAGAAAGCAATGATCTAAGGAAGGTTGTTTGAATTCAGAAAAACACGTTCAGAACAGCGTGTAAATAAATACCAGTAAGCACATACTAAATAATAACAGAACAGCCCTGTGGTGTGTTCTTTTGAGACCCCGCCTAAGCTCTGGGAATGGGCCACACTATCATCCCTGACCCAGCTTCCCTTGAGTCTAAGGATAAAAGACACACACACACACACACACACACACACACACACACACACACACACACACACACAGGTTGCTCATTTTCAGCTTGCCTTCTGACACAGTTGCTGGGTGTTGTTCTCTCCAACCTGGAAGAGCGTGACCTTATCAATATCCTTTTCTCTTCACCTCCCCACCTGCCCTGAACTTTAGTTGCTCACCTACATCTAGTCCCTGAAAAATGTCCCCAACCACCTGCCTAGGATCAGTCATAGGCGACCAAGTCCCGCCTATCCCTTCCACCCAGAAATTGGCCCATGGCTTCTTTACTGACAGATCAAGGACCAATCGGGGAACAGGACCACAGCATCAGCACTACCCCTATACAGCCCTCTCCCAGAACTTTCTCAGGACAGACCAACATAAACACAATTGCCTACAGGTAGTAGAGTATAAAAGGAAAAGCACAAAGGCAAAGTGGAAGGCCATATCCAGAGTTGGGGTACACAGACCAGATTGGGTTCTATAGCTATGATCAGACATCCAACAAGAAATAAACGTGTCTTATAAATTAAATGTAAATGTTTCAAGCTTGGGGTGTGAAATCATGTTCAAGAGCAACCCAGGGAACACAGTGTACCTGAGGTAAACTGCTCTCTGCCTTGTTTCCTGGAGCCTCTCTCATAGTTCCTCAAGGCATTGTTCATCATGAGATGTTCTTATGACCATGTTCTGACCGTAGCCTCCATGGTGGATCTGGAGAGCTCTTCGTTATTCTTCATGCATCTGTGCCTTGTTGCTCTGGTGTCAACCGCAGGAGACCATCTGACAGGATTAATGGACTTTGACCAATCAAAAGAGAGAAGCTCAGTGTAGAACTCTATAGCTGTTCCCAGAGCCAACTGAAGCACCAGGCAGCCTTGCTGTAATTGTGTTGTAGATTACCACTTGTGTTGGAGAAAATATTTAATTTCAAACAGAGGTTTTTGCCTCACCTTTGATCATTCGGTTCACAGGTAAAGGACATACAACTTTTATTATTACAATAAGCCTTAATCAGCCCTAGAGCTTGGCAGATATCTACCCTCTAAGCTATTAGAATCTATTTCCCATCAATCACCCTGAGTTATAATTTACCATGTCCCGCATGGGCAGCTCTTACTCCAATTGGCTAGGCCCTCGTGGCCATGTTTTTATGATTCACCTACTCCATGGCAGCTTCCTCCTCTCTCCACCTTCTTCTCTCTCCTGTGTTCCTCCTTGGACCCCAAGTCCAGCAACCCCAAACCCTGCCTATGTCTCTTCTGCTAGCTATTGGCTGTTGGCATCTTTATTTAACTAATGGTTTTAAATCAAGGAGGAAAGTCACATTGTATTTATGGATTCTCTCATCCCTATGGGCAACCAGGCCTTGGGAGCAGAGTACTTACCATTACAATACATAGTAAAAGATCAAAGCTCAACATGTTACATGTGAACTCCGGGCTGGTTGTTTAACTAGCTATGGTATGTATGGGCTTCCCCTACGCACACCAGGATTGCAGGGGAGAGGTAGGGGTGGGGCCAAGGCAAGATGGGGCCCTGGGACTTCCTCAGAGTCTCCTTCTGGTTCATTCTGTGGGCATCAAGGCTCAGGGCTAGGATTGATGAGGGTGATAGAAAGGGTGTATGCTGAGGATATTCCCGTTTCTCAATAGATACAGAAAGGGGTCCTACCATAGGTCCAGTCTCCATATGAGCTATGTTCTCATGCATGTAAAGTGAAAGTGGAGTTACACCCATAACGTAGGCTGGTACAGACTTAGCACATTTAATGATCGTTCTCCAGACCGTCATTTTAAGTTTTTGCATGAGCATGAACTTCGTAAATCAAATACAAATTAAACTCCCATGTGACAGACTTTGCAAGCGTCTGTGGAAGGATACATACTTGATGTGGGGGTTGGTTTAGTGACTCAGTGTGTACTCTTGGAGAAATGTGGCCTTGTGGTCAATGTCATTGGAGACCCTAGGCCAGATGTCTCTCAACCTGTAAGTTATGACCCCATGGAGGTTGGGTATCAGATATCCTGCATATCAGAGACTTACACTACAATTTATAACAGTAGCAAAATTAGTTATGAAAGTACAACAAAAATAATTTTACAGGAGGGGTCACCACCACATGAGGACTGTATTAAAGGGCCACAGCATTAGGGAAGTTGAGAACCACTGTCCTAGACGGTTCAGGCTATGTGATTCACAAGGACAGAGGACTCCTTAGTTCTCCAGAGGAGAATGTCTGCTCAGAAAGAAGTTTAGACAGGAGGAGGAGTCCACCAGGGAGGGGACAGGGGAATGCAGGGGAAGTCCACCAAGGGCTGTGGGAGAAAGTTGATCCTCAGTTAAGGTTTCACCAGCAGAAGCCAGGTAACAAGGCAACTGGTTTTCGTTGTCATGTTTACTAGCTTGGGGGGACTCTAGGGACTGGGGTGTCCAGGAGGAGCATAGCCAATCAAGAGTTGACGCTTCAGCATTGGGCACTTGGGACACACGCCTTCCTGGCGCCAGCTAAGTAGAAATAGATGAGGAACTCTGGTCAACAGGGAATTCTGAGCCTGTCCTTGCCAGCCTGCTCCCAGCCACTTGAGAGAGCTGAAGGCAGAGCCTGGATTTCCCCTACGCACACCAGGATTGCAGGGGAGAGGTAAGGGTGGGGCCAAAGCAAGATGGGGCCCTGGGACTTCCTCAGAGTCTTCTTCTGGTTGACTCTGTGGGCATCAACGCTCAGGGCCAGGATCAATGAGGGTGATAGAAAGAGGGTGTATGCCAAGGATATTCCCGTTTCTCAAAAGATACAGAAAAGGGTCCTACCATAGGTTCAGTCTCCACAGTGTTATCAGACTTTGGGGGTCACAATCTGAGGGCCAGGTCAGGCCCAGCCACTTGTGTTCAATAAGCCCAATGACAAGTGGGATGCAGAAAGGGAGATTCATTCAATGTGGTTGAAGAAATAAATTTTCATAGATATGAGAAACAAAGTTGTAAAAACGAGGTTTTGAGAAATACATCTGGGGGTCAGGATGCCTATGACAAACTTGTGACCTTTCTGAGAGATACAGCTGACGTCATGATGCCCAGTGATATGATAAAGTTTTGGTGATCAAGATTCTGACTAAGCTAATTAAGACAAAACAAAACAAAACAAAACAAAATACCGTTCTGGGAAAGACCCCCCTATCCCTCCCTGTGGTAAATTCTGAGAACAACGGCAAGATGTCATCCTGACCCTGCTTGACCACCCAGTTCACCCCCCCTTCTAAGGGATGTACCAACTTAGCCCTTTCCCAGTGATTCACCAAGGCCAGGTGTAGGACTGGATGAGGAAAGTGACCAACTGAGCCAAGAACAGCCCCTTGAGCAGGCCAGCCAATACCTGACCAGATCCTTTGTCCTGTGCACCACCAATGGGAATGGGCCAGCTAACACTGTTGCTGAAGTCTGCCCTCTGTAATGAATAAAAGTTGTGTGCTTTTTGGGTTCGGGGTTGACTCTCCCTGCCCGGATGAGCAACCCCATGAACGTGGATTAAAAACTTTAAACCCTAATGCTATTGCAGCGGTCACATTGTCAATCAGTGCTCTGTGGGTTGCGCTCCTGAGGTAAGGCCACTGTGGGGTCTTACAACATGGTCACATTGGGAAGAGGGACAAAGGGATCCCAGTCAGTCTCCAGGATCCTGCAGGCCAAGGTTTAAATAGGGGACAAGGATATCACATCTAAGCAATGCCAGCCAAGGTGTGGCCCCGAGTTCCACTGACCCATCATTGTCTGAGCTTCAGTCTCATTCTGAAAGGTGGATTGACAAGTTGTGAGAACTGTGTAGAATCTCTTTCCAACAGGCCAACTGGCTGTGGCCATTTTTTCCCTCCCAACATGAGAGTCCTGGGAGAAATTACCATGTTTTGTTGGGTCCATTAGTTTGACAGGTTGAGGTATACAAGAGTCCCTTTAGAGTATCTTTGCAGGGTCGCCCAGACAACAGCTATCCAGTCCAGACTTGGGTCCTGAGAGGTCCTTTGAAGAGGACCCTGCCCTATTCATTCACAACAACCCCTGTCTCTGTACTAAGATCCTAGAGGAAGGGAAACTTCAGCAATACCTCCAAGACACTGGAGATTGAACATAGGACCTTAAACTCAGAGATAGCCACCAGAGGGCAGGAAACAGAGTTCCAAAATTTTGTCTTTGATAGTCTGGGACTACACGGATCCACCCACACTCCTCACACTTTGAGAATTGCTAAGTGTTATGCAAATGTATGCATGAGTATGCAAACCCTATGCAAATACAGGATTATGGAGACACATGGTCTGCGCTGAGGAATTAGGAGTTTGGATTTCCCCTGTTAATGCTGCTTTGGTGACATCATAAGTCAGGGAGGTCAAGTTCCTTCTTTTTGGTTTTGTACAAGTTTTTTCTTGTCCAAACTTTCTTTTTTTGTCCCTTTATAGAGACCAAACATTTTGTCACCACATGTTTATTAAGAGGTGTTTCCCAAGAAAAAAAACAAGCTCGACATCACCTAATCAGTGGTTCTCAGCCTTCCTAAGGCTGCCACCCAAATAGAGCTCCTCATGTTGTGGTGACCCTCAACCATAAAACTGTTTTTGTTGCTACTTTCTTACTGTAATTTTGCTGCTACAATGGATCATAATGTAAATATTTTTTGGAGATAAAGGTTTGCCAGAGGGATTTTGACTCAGCTACACCCACAAGTAAGCTGCTCTATTCCTTCAGAGCGCAAGGATTTCCTTCATCCAGGACAAGACTTGAGCTTCTGGTCTCCTGATCGTGCCTCAAGCAGAAGTGAGACACAGGTCAGGTCAGGTCTCAGTGTCTCTCAGTGTCTGAGGCAGAGAGGCCAGGTTGTGGCTCCCATCCCAGCCATTAGACCCGGCTCGAGTCTCAGTTCTGGCCTGGCATGCAGACCACCACAGGGTGCTGTTGGTTTTTCCAAGGCAAAGCTAGAGATGTGCTTTGCCGTAACTGTCCTTGGGCTGCAGAGATGGGAGTGCTGCTACCTCTGGAACATTGGAGCAGCTCCTCCGTGGCTGGACAGTCTGCTTCTGAAATGCATCGGATCACAGCTCCAAACTTTGCTTTGTGAATTCTCTTTCCAGTCCGACTGGAGCCCGGGGGCCAGGCCACAGCCCTCTGCTTTTCCTGTGGTTGATGGTCAGTTCTGCTCTTTCTTCTGCGTGCCGTGGTCGTGCCGTGGGTGTGATGGGGGATGGTACGGTGGTTTGCCTTTTGGAAAACAGCCAAGTGCACTGGCTTAAAACAAAACCAGCTCTGGGGCCTCTGCTGATACATCTGGAAGCTTCCAGCAGACTTTGCAGAGGGCCAGGTCCTAGTCTCAGTGCACAGTGGCATCATTCTATCCTCAGCCCCAGGACACAAGTTCAATCCCTCCCTCAGGGTCCTGGCTCCATCCTCATTCAGCCCAGCAAGGTCTACTATTTTAAGGTCTATGGAAATACCTCTTCTCTCATGCATGTCCTAACACGTGAAAGGGATGGGTAGGGACCTCCTCTACAGTTCCCAGGTGACCTCCGTCCAGGGCCAGCTAAGGGCAGAGCAATCTGAGACAAGAGCCAGGGCAACAACCGATAGCAGCCTTCCATGGGTCAGCACTAGTGCCTTGCCATGCTTGGGCCCGGAGCCATTTGGGACTCAGAATGTAACCCAGAATTCCACACTGCACAGACAGGGGCACAGCCTGCAGCTTCCCTCCATCACAGAACTGGGGATGCAGGGGCACACAGCCTCTTCCCCCTCCCTCAGAGAACAGGGGATATGTCTGGTTCTCTCAGTGAGACTGACTGTCATGATTGTGCCCAGAGGTTTGTAGGATTTTCTGAGGCCACAGGGGTGCAGTGGGCATGAGTGGTTTAGAGCAGAGGATGTGGTCCTGACTGTGAATTTGCCTGCTGTGTGCTGTGTGAGGAAGTTCCCAGCCCCTTCTGATGCCATGACTCCAGCAGGTATGGGAATAAAAGACCTTTACAGCTCTGTGCTTGTGGATTCTCAGCACTGCAGCCTGGGGACAAGGGAATAGGAGGTGTTGAGAGAAGGGGACCCTAGGTAGACCTCCTCGCCAAGGTGTCCCTGGACCTCTGCAGATGTCTGCACACCAGTCACCCCAAGCTGGAAGCCCTGGCGGGTACAGGAGATGGCCTGCTTTCCCTGCCTTCATCTTCATCTGGTGGAAAGTGTTCAAGTGGAGCTTCAGTTAAGGGAGTTCAGAAGGGGCTGGTCAGGCATACACTCAGTGTTTCCAGGATGAGAGCTCTGGCTACCCTCCAGTCTGTGAAAGGTTCCCAGAAAGAATGGTCCTGGCCTTGCTCCTGGTCCAAGGCAAGACACCTAGCTAACCCGTGGGAAGGGTGCTATCAGTTGGTCAAGCGATGGTTTGAATGTGCTTGGCCCAGGTATTGGCACTATTAGGAGGTGTGGCCTTGTTGGAGTGGGTGTGGCCTTGTTAGAGGAAGTGTGTCACTTAAGGTATGGACTTTAAGACCCTAGTCCCAGCTGCCTGGAAGCCTGTCTTCTCCTAGCGGCCTTCAGATGAAGAAGTAGAGCTCTCAGCTCCTCCTGCACCACGCCTGCCTGGATGCTGCCATGTTCCCACCTTGTTGATAATGGACTGAACCTCTGAACCTGTAAGCCAGCCCCAAGTAAATGTTGTCCTTATAAGAGTTGCCTTGGTCATGGTGTCTGCTCACAGCAGTAAGACCCTAACTAAGACAGCCACTCTTGTCCTGACACTTGCCTCAGATTGCTCTGGCTGTAGCTGGTGCTGGACGGAGGCCACCTGGGAACCGTCATAAGGTCCCTAACCCATCCTTTCACCTGTTAGGACTGTCATGATGTGAACTTGCCAAGAGAAGTGTCTGACCATAAGACCCAGCTCCTGACAGGAGACCCTGCGGCCTCTGCCAGAGGCAGGAAGGCAGAAGAATCTGCACACTGTGTCCCCCACCGAAAACCTCAAATTTGCAAGCAGGAGGGCGGCCATAGCTGAGCAGCCTGGCATGGCTTATATCCTCCCTGCTGTGCTTCCTGCTTCATTTTTAACATGATTGTATGAGATGCGTTCGAAGCCATTCCCTCCCCTGGTGCTGGCCCAGCATACCCTAAGATCTGTACAGTGCGGGCTGCTGGTCCAGCATACAGGCCCCAGGATCTGACAGATCGATGCTCCTTCATGGAATATCATTCCTTTCTCAGTGTCTCCTCACTCCTGTGAGACACAAACAGGACTACTATTGGTCTGCAAACAGGACTACTATTGGTCTACTATGTGTGGTGTCCAGAGAGCAGAAAGGCAGGGACCCAGTGGTGAGTGCAGTGAGGGGCAGGCACAGCAGGAGGCCTGGTAGTCTCTGACATCACTTGGACTTTCCAGGACCCACTCACTGTCTCTCTTCTTCATGGACCTGCCCGAGCCTTCTGTGCCTGTGCGTGCTGTAAGGGAAGGAAAGACAGAAGGGGTGGCAGGTAAGGGAGAGAGAAAGGTGGAGACAAGTTCATGGGCTCCTGATGCTCAGAATAATGCTCTCCTGGATGAAAGAGTATTTTGCCTTCAGGAACCATACAACAGGCAGCTAGAAGCATCGGCCGATAGCAGACTCACAGAGAGTCTGATGAGTTAGTAGCGTCAAACTGGATAGTGCGGAGAGAGTAAGGGTTCAGATGCCTTCTGGGAATACCGAGCTCTCTGTGTCAGGCCAGCCCTCCCTCACCGGCTAATACTGCTGGGCCAAGAGGCTTAGGTGGGTCTCCATGACAACCGCAGCTGGCCTGCCTCCAGGTTCTGCAGGGAGCTCTGGGGACACACATACACACTCCACAAACACCAGCCCAGCTGGGTCCCTCCTCCAGTTGGTGCCTCCAGGACAACTCCTCAGAGAGGAAGAGCAGCAGAAAGCGCAGGAGGCAGCCAGCAGTAGGAGAGGTGGAGGGAGGCTGAGGATGGCGCTCACCCTTCAACTTCTACCAGTTTGCCGCTCAACTTTCTACTTGCCCTAGAAGATATCAAGGCTCTCTTCTCCTGCAGTGTGGAGCAGAACGCAGGAACCCTACAGTGATAGTGCCGTTGTCCCTGAAGGAGGTGGACCTCAGGTAAGAGGAGGGTGTCCCCAGAAGTGGCAGCTTCCTGCACTTACAGTGGACAGCTAGCCCTTTAGGAGTCAGCCACCGTTGGCTATGAGCCACCTGGGAACCAGAAAGTAAGCCATGCAAGACCCCCTCAGTCTTCACTGGTCAAAGATGAGCAGACTTGGGCACGATCTTAAAGGGGCCCATCCTGGTTCATAAACTTATAGGAAGCCACAGCTGTTGTCCACTCTGGGCAGAGCAAGCATCTGAGAGAACCAGCCTTGGACTCTTCCCTTGTGCTGTGCAGGGGACACAGGCAAGGGGAGAAAGCAAATCTCAAATTAGAGGGGCCACCCACCTGAGAAATACAACTTTAGCACCTCTGAGATGCAGAGTCAAGGCTAGACACACAGCAGTGACCAGGAAACGTGTGGACCCCTCCACAATGGCGCAGCCTCTGAGGTCCAATAAGACACTAGGGAGGGGACCTGGGTGGGGGGGGGAGGGTGCAGTGGAGATGGTCTCATTATGACATCGAGATGAAGGGGTGCTTCGTGGAGATTGTCCACCAGTCAGATCTGAGTTTGCCTGCCTCAGTATGAAGAAAACTGACTGAAACTCGTCAGTCCACCCATCTACCCACCTCTTCTCTACTCACCTATCAACTACTTATCAACAGACCCCTCTAACCATATATGCATTCATTCACCCATCAACCCACCTACTCATCCACCCACCCCCATCCATCCGTCCACTGATCCACCTACCCACTGATCTATTCACCTACTTATCAACCCACTCACTAACTAATCCACCCACCCACTCACCCATGATCCACCCACCCATACACTGATCTATCCACCCACTGATCCACCTACCCACTGACTCACCTACTCACCTACCCACTAACCTACCCTCCCCCAACTAATCCACCCACCCTTCCACCCACTGATCTACCAACCTACCCACCCACCCACTAATCCACCCACCCACCCACTAATCCACCCACCCACCCACTAATCCACCCACCCACCACACACACACCGATTCACCTATCCATCCGCATACCCAACTGCCCAGGCATCCATTCACCCATCATTACAGATGCTGGGAGGATGGGTCTTATGGCGACTGAGATCCACTCTATCTCTGTGGGGAACAGCAAGGGCCAGGCTACAGGGAGAAGTTGACTTTTAGACACTGGTTTGAGGGATAAGCAGTCTTCGTCAGGTAGGTGAAAGACCCCAAGGTCAGGCGGGTTCCAGAGCAGGTCACATACAGCCTGTCTGGTCCCTGGAGTCTTGGTGAATTATGGATAATTTTTCTAATGCCAAAAAGAAACAAGGTGATCTTGTAGCTTGTGAAGTTGACCTTGGCCCTGAGAAAAGCAGAATTAGTCAGAGAGATGAGCAGCTACATGTGCTTTCTGGGCCTCTGCCAGGCCCCAGGGTCTGGGCTCAGCTGATACAGCCTGCTCCAAGAGGTGACCTCTGCTCCGGGACAGCCTGGGTCAAGTGACCTGAAGCCCTAGGGTCCCCAGGAACAGAGCCCTCCCTAGCCTGCAGATATTCAGCTGAACCGTGGAAGCCCCGCTATACAAGGGGATCCTCAGCTGCTGCCCTGGGTGTGGGTCCCTCTGGACCAATAAGTCAGGGTTCTTGGATCAAGGATAGCGTCCTCTTCACGGTGTGGCACTAGTGAGCACAGTGGACCCCTCTAACTGTCTGGAACCAGAGTCCTCTTGCCTTTGGGACTCAGGGAAGGCTTTGAGTGTTTCTAAGGTGAGAAGTCACTGTCCTGAGGGATGTTCAGAAATAGACCAGAGCGGAGGCTCGGAGAGTGCGCAGAGGTGACAGTGCAACAAAGGGGAGAGGTGGGGAGTGAGAGGAGAGCGAAACCCCAGGGGCCTGCAATCAGTTCCTCAGCTCTCCCTACACAGCCACCAGATCACAGGGCCTAGGGGGGCCAGGGTCCAGCTTGGGGTCAAACTTGCACCAGGTTGGGTTGTGGTGTGCACAGGAGAGGCTTTCCTTTCTGTTCTCTAGACAGGTCTTGCAGGTCTGAGAACATGTTTTCTGAAAAATGTTTCTGCATAAAGTCACAAAGGTTGAATTAGTGAAAACCAGCTTTGTAGAAATGTAGCTGCTAAAATCTCTCTAAAATCAGGTTATGACCCAGTGATATCTGCACTTTTCTAGAATCAGGTTAGATGACAAGATCTAGTGGCATAGCTAATAAACACCAGTGTTTCAGAGTAATGGGAATGCAATATTTTACAAATCGCAACTTTGAGGGGTTGGGACTATTATTTGTGTAAAGTCACAAGTGAACCGGACACTCATGGTTGTATGATGGTCATTCATGCCCGGAAAAAATGCTACACTAAAATATTTTAGATTTATTTTGTGTATGAGCGTTTTGCCTGCATATATGTGTGTGCACCACATGTGTGGCTGGCGCCTGTGGAAATCAGAAGGGGGCATCAGACACCCCAGAATTGTGAGTCACGGTGTGGGTGCTGGTCCTCTGCAAGAGCTTTGAGTGCTTTTAGCTGCAGTTATCTCTCCAGACCCTAAATGTTACATTTTAAGTTAAAGATGGAAACAAAGTTTTACAAGTCCATCACTTGATTCTCCTAGGAGCCCAGGGAACAGTCCCTGCAGTAAGGGCCAGTGACAGCCACAGGCAGACTGGCCTTGTGACACATGAAGCTTTTGTCAATGTTTATCTGGTTTTACAGGAACTTGTAACCTCATTATAGGTGGGGAAACTGAGACTCCACTGATCTGGACATAGGCTAGATGTGTCAGGTATGGCTGGTATTCCCTCACCAGCCTCAGCATTTGTTAGGGTTTCGAATCTCGGCTGGTGCCCGGAAAGAACACAACCAGACATGGTTCCACGTGGAGAGGTTTAATGAGAGAAGAGTAGAAGAGCAGAAAGGCGGTTGGCCATGGGCACGTGGAGGGGAGGGGGAATGGGGCAAGAACAGCGAAGAACGAAGAGTAAGAGGAGGAGGAGAGGGCAAGCAGCCCCCTTTATAGTCAGGCACAGCTGGCTGTTGCCAGGCAACTGTGGGGCGGAGCATACCTGGTTGTCGAAGGTGGCTGTGGGGGTGGAGCTTAGACAGAACACCAACAAGCATGCCTCATCAGAGTCAACTGACCAGAGGGATGGGGGACAGCCTGACCACCAAGCATGTCTGAGGCTAAAGGGATTGTGAACCCAGGAAGGGTGAGGCTGTGCTCCGTGGCAGAAGAGACCAGGAGAGAGAAGAGGGGAGGAGCTTTCAACTGAATTCAGCATCCATCTTGCCTCATTTCCCAGACTTGAGAGAGAGAGAGAGGGATATCCTCAAGGTTCTCACAGACCCAGTGTAAAGAACACTGGGGCTCTTTATAGTCTTGGGACCCTCAGTGCATCACCCTGACTGACTTTCATTTCTTCCCACCCTGTGTCACTCTAAGCAGGACAGCATCCTGCCCATTTTCCCTGCCACCTGGCAGGCAGAGGCAGCCCTCACTTCCAGACTGGGTACCAGGTTCTGGGATGGCAGACCCCAGGCGTTGCATAGGACACAGCTTCTTTTGTGTGTCACAAACATTCTGGGGAGTGTGCTGCCCCATATGTCAACCCTGTGTGTAGATGAGCAGTTTAAGGCCTGGCTGGTCAGGGGGGTGGGGCAGGGAGCTCTCAGTAGGGATGAGATGATCTGGGTGTCCTCCCAGATGGGCACACACTGAAGACAGAGTGTCTTCCATCCAGAAGTGCGGTCTCCTGTGGAAGCATTGCAATGGCTCTCGCTAGAGACCCCCCACTCAGACGCCAAGTGTTACCTCAAGCTTACACCACCACACCAATCTTTGAATAGGCTTCTGAGGGAGCCCCACAGCTAGAACAGCAGAAGGCATGGCCCGTGGCACAGGACTGCTGAGACCCAGCATACTGCCTGTGCCTGCTGGTGGAGAATCCCATGTGCTGACATGCCGGGAAGTTGGAAGGAAGTAAAACAAATACCGAAAAATTGAGAAAGCAATTGTTTTTGCTGTGTGCTGGAGTTACAGGTTTGTGTGTATGAATGCACATGCATGTCGCTTGTCTGAGTGGGGAGCAGGCCTCCAGGACAGGCTCTGAGGTCACCAAGGCCCCATCACTGGCTCCAGTGGTGAGCTAGAGTGTGAGGGGAATTCGGCCTCCAGAGGGGGCAGGCATTGAGGAGAGGGGGAGCCACAATCTTCCAGGGCAGATCACACACAGCCTGTCTGGTCCCTGGAGTCTGCCTGGCTGGCAGCTGTCCTTTCCTTTCCCCCCTCCCCGCCCCTCCATCCTGTAGGCTTAAGAACTTAATCGGGCTTGCCCCAGGCTTGCCCCTAGAGCCTTCTGCCGGGAGCAGCTGGCATCAGGGGCAGAAATAGCTGCAGCAGAAATCCTACCACCATTGGATCAGGGCCAGTGAGGAGGAGCATGGGGGTGGGGAGAAGAAAGCTGAGACAGGCTTTTCCCCTTTCTAGTGAGACCCCAGAGCTTGGCCACAGAAGGTTCGGGTTCACAGAGCTCAGGGCTCAGGAGGCCCACCCAACCTTAGCCCCCGAAAAACTTCTGCCTCTACAGGCCAGCTTGGGTCTCCACTCTAGGGAGACTCGACGCTTCCCGTTCACTGGCCGTTTGTACCTCATCGATCATCAGCCCTCTTACTGACTCTGTTATTGGGTGTCCTGTTGTTTTTAGACTCTTCGTATAGTCTGGATATCAATTCTATGTCACGTGTGCAGCCGCCAGAGCTTTTCTCCTGTCCTGTGGGCTCCTCCTCCTGTTAACTTTTCTTTGCTGTGCAGAAGCTTTTTAAGTCTCACTGGGTTCCATTTGCAAATCGATGTCCTTATTCCGAGTAACTAGATCCCCCCTGAGAAGGGCCTTGGTGTGCTTGGATCTGAAGCGTGTCCCAACTTTTTTTCTCTCATAGTTGTAGAATTTCTGGTCTGATCAATTTGGAGTTGGTTTTCGCCTGGTCTCCTGCTCATGCAGCCCTGTGTAACACCCAGGACGGAGGCTGCGTCTTCTACCCAGGCTACTGTCTCTGTCTGTCTCTGTGTGTGACGTCTGTCCCCACTCTAACCCTGTTTGTCCACAACTCCTCCTCTGACCCCCTTCATGGTCTAATGTTCACCCCCTCCTCACAGAAACAGGGTGTGCTCTGTGCCAGTCATCCTGAGAGCAGGGACCCCGGATACTTTCATGTTAGCCTCCCTCGACTGAACTTGGCTAACGTGTACTGGATTAATGAATTATGAATGATGGGCCAGATGGTTTATTGGGGTAATGTTACCCCACATGTTTCTAAGTGTATCATGCTTAGGCTGGAGGCATTCGAAACAGTGTTTTCTTGTTGGACTGGCATGGGATATAAGTATCTAAGGGTGTGTGTGTGTGTGTGTGTGTGTTGTGGGTGCCATGCACGTTGTGTGGATATGTATGTTGTGTTGTTTGCTCTGTATGTGTTGTGTGTACCTTCCCCAACAGATTACGGGGTATTATTGTGCTCATGTACATGTCCTGTTTCCTGCTTTGTTTATGGTTAGTGAGGTTTGGGGAGCAATTTCTCTGGGTTCGACCACCACGATGCTTTCAGGGTTCTTATCACAATGGCTGCATACCTTACCTCGATGTAATGCTCATGGTGAGCCAAGTTTATTCACATGCTGCTCCTCAAAAGGCCCCATTTTGTTTTCCATAATTAAGAATTTTACTCAAGGGCTGGAGAGATGGCTCAGTGGTTAGAGCATTGACTGCTCTTCCAGAGGTCCTGAGTTCAATTCCCAGCAACCACATGGTGGCTCACAAACCATCTGTAATGGGATCCGATGTCCTCTTCTGGTGTGTCTGAAGACATCGATAGTGTACTCATATACATAAAATAAATAAATCAATCTTGAAAAAGAATTTTACTCAAAGAGGCTGTGACCTACACGAGGCCTCACGCTGTAAGGGGTGGGATTTTTCAGCTGGGGCCCAACTCTCCTCTCTCTTTCTTGGTGTCTTGGGTTCCTTCCTTGCTGACAAGGGGCACACTCCTTCTCTGTCTCAGAAGGGCCTGGGGGGCCATGTCCCTCATCCCATGGCTCCGGTGGAACGACACCCCTCCCCGGCTCTCAGCCCGGAGCCCGGCAGAGATGGTGCTGGAGACACTCATGATGGAGCTGGCCGGGCAGATGAGAGAGGTGGAGCGGCAACAGAGGGAGCGTCGCAGTGCGGTTAGGAAGATCTGCACGGGTGTGGACTACAGCTGGCTGGCCAGCGCGCCCAGACCCACCTATGACATCAGCCCTGGTGAGCGGCTGCAGCTGGAGGATGTATGTGCCAAGATCCACCCATCCTACTGTGGGCCTGCCATCCTCAGGTAACTCTGGCATCGGGCTGGGGACCAACTGTGACCCTATAGTCTCCAGGTGACTATAGTTGCTGGTGCCTGAGGCTACTAGGATCAGAGTCGGATGGCATGAGTGGCCCAGAAATACATTAGATGGGATGAGGCAGGAAAAGGAACTCAGAAGGCAAATCGGACCTGAGGAGGTTTCATCTGGGGATGGAGGGAGATTCTGGAGGCCCTCGGGCTGGGCTGGGTGGGACTCAAAGCCTGTAAATTCTGTGTTCTTCCTGTTGCTGGCAAGCTGCATGTCAACAACGGCTCATTTGTCATATGTTTATCTTCCATGTCGCCAACTTCTCCTGCTGCATTTCATTCTTCTTCCTCTTCTTTTAGCCCAGGCTATCCTAGAACTCACTATTGTAGCCTAGGCTGGTCTCAAATTCACAGCAATCCTGCTGCTTCAGCCTCAGTGTTCCTTCCTTAGGACCTGTCCCAGGCAATCTCTCCGAAACTGGTGCCTTAATTATTGTTTCAGTCAGCTTTGACACTGGTCAGCTCAAGGTGTGAGAGTGTGCGTGGGGAAGAGAGGACAGGCAAGCTCAGCAGGTGTGAGACAGCCCAGGGCGCCAAGTGTGTAAAGCTTGGTGCAACACAGGACAGAACTTAAACCTCCATTCCTGAGGCTGTGGACCCTACATCTGTCCCCACGAAGCTGGTGAAGTCAGCACAAACTCGGGAATGATTCCAAATGTACAGAAGTTCCATGTCAGCCTTCTGTTTGTAAAGAACAAATTTACAAGTGAACTCTTTGACCCCAACTCCTCCAATAGCCCCCAACACTTGCCCCTCCTGTGCGTTCTCTCTGAAATTCCCTTGAAAGGAGGACTTTGCCCCTATTTCCCCTCTCTGGTTTTTGTAGTCTTCGTGCTGGCTGCCTTTCTTCAGACCAAGTTCTCTCATTCTTCTGATTCTATTGACGATGGAGGCCTTGAAGGCATTTACTTCAGAAGACAGAGCAGAGTCCTGAGCTGAGGGCAGGAGGTACCTGACCTGGCCGGCTAAACCCACAGTGAGGAGGCACAGGGTTAGAGGCCATGCTTCCTCCTGGCCTTCCTGCCAGCCTCTGCCAAGCACTGGCTCACAATAGGGCAGGGGAAAGAAAGGACCAAATGGATGGGTCCAGCTCTAGAGAGAAAACTAGGGAGAGGAAACAGTTAAGGAGACACACAAGGACCAAGGAAGCCACTGCTGGCCTTCTTGAGCAGGAGCAGGAGCTGTGGAAAAGCAGAGCTTGTTCATCCCCTGAAGAGATTCGGAGCTGGGGCAGTGGGTGGGGTGGGGGTGACTCCATGATTACACACAATGATATTGCAGACCGGCAGTTCAGAGTAAACAGCGGGTGGGGCAGGTGGAACCCGCAGAGGGGTGAGCCAGGCTGCGGGTGCAGCGCATACCTCTGAAGACTCTGTCCCCATCAGCCTTGTGTTGGCTTCAGGCTCCTTCCACATGAGCACGTACCTTGTGAAAAGGCAGGCGCTACCTGTTACAGATGGGAGAATTGAGGCTCTGAGGTGAACAGAACTGAGTTTTGAGCTCAGGATTGACTGGGACAAGAACAAGGTTGGGAGTTGCTGGCAGGTGAGATGCTCAGCCCGTTGTATCATGTGTGCCCCAGGTTCCGACAGCTGCTGGCGGAACGAGAGCCCGAGGTGCAGGAGGTGGCGCGGCTGTTCCGCTCTGTGTTGCAGGAGGCCCTGGAGAAGATGAAGCAGGAGGAGGAGGCCCATAAGCTGACTCGTCAGTGGAGCTTGAGGCCCCGCGGCAGCCTGTCGTCTTTTAAGACCCGCGCTCGCATCGCGCCCTTCGCCAGTGACATCCGGACCATCTCGGAGGACGTGGAGCGCGACGCGCCACCCCCGCCGCGCACCTGGAGCATGCCGGAGTTCAGGGCGCCCCAGGCCGACTGACCACCCTGGGCAGTCACCCTCAGGAGGGAATGATGGGCCGGTGGCTGGGTGGCTGGGTCGCCGGTGCCGGAACCTCCCCACCTAACCCGACTGGGAGACCCATCACGCAGCACTGCTAGACCACGGAGTCAACTAATTGAGCACACCTGCTTGGCTACGGGGTAGAGTTGGGACTTGAGCACTGTTTCTCCCCCAAAAGGTCTCCACTTGCCAGCCTGACATAGAAAAAAGGTCTGGTGTTGGAGCAAGTTCTTCTCTGTCTCCTCTGTCTGGAACAAGGAACAAGTGTCTTTTCCCTCTTTTGCAAGGCCGGCATACATATCCCAACTTCCGGGATGCCATTCACCTTATCCAGTCAGGGCACCTTTACTAGTAACCAGATGACATTCACTGCAGGGGACCCACAGCCTCAGGCCCAGGACAGCTAGTGGGGTCCATAGAGACTCTTCAATCCACTGTTCAGTTAGAGAGTGGAAAAAAAAAAACAAAAACAAAAACAAAAAAAAAACAAACAAAAAAAAACCGAGTCTCCCAAGGGTCTCCCTGCTTTTGTTTGCCTTAACTCTGATCCCTCTGATGTGGGCGTGTTCTTGCCTGAGTCCTTGAATGCTGGACTATGACAGGGCAGGGCCAATGTCTGCATCTCCATTCACTAAGGCCGAGGCTGCTCTCCTAGAAAGTTAGCTAGGGGTAGGCAGGATGACCCTAACTCCCATCCTGCAGTGTCATCACATGGTGTGTGGCCAGTCCAGAGTCAGGGCTTGGAGGCTTGCAAACCCTGCTGCTGAAGTCTAGGGATCCTTCTGTTCACACCTGCTCTCCAGCTTCCCTAGGAAGTGCCTGAGCAAACCAGTTCAGAGTAGTCTCCTGCAGCCTCATGCTCTGATGGTATATGAGTGGGTCACCTGTGAAAGATTTGCAAGGCCAGGTGGCCCGCACAATCTAGGATAGAAGTAGGGTTCAGGGGAAGAGGGTAAGCAAAATGTCCCCAGCACCCAATGCATATCCAGAAAACACAAGTGAACCTTATAGTCTAAATAAAATGCAACGGGAGGAAAGTCACTAGGTACTGCATGTAGTCCGGTTCAGTGGAAAGTCTACGTCTATTCCCCTCTGCCTTCCTCCCTCTCCTCTTCAGGGCAGGGCCTCCCTATTTTGGCTGTTCCAGCCTCTTGAGTGCTGAGTCTACGGCACGGATATTCTTTTTGAATGATGTGCTTTGGGTTGCCTCGCTGGGGTCTGGATGGAGGATGAGAGGATGGCACATTCCTCTTAGCCATTGCTGCCGGGATGAAGGAGCTGACTGGCTCAATAGTATAACCTCTTCTAAATAAAAACATCTTAAACATCTTCTATTGGAAGATACCGAGAAGTCCACTCATTTGCCAAACTTTGGATAGAGGTCCAAAGTGACCTGTGTTGTGACGGGGGTTCACTTCGACTCAGTGGGTTTGGGATGCTTTGGATGGGACACCAAGAGCTGTTAAGGCTTTGAAACAAACAAGCCCACAGTTGGGAGGAAATGTTGAGTGGACCGGAGCTTGCCAAGTCTCCTGCCTGAGGTTCTTGTGGGGCTTGATTTGCCTAGAGGGAGGTTCCGAGAAGTCCTCAGAGGACTACTCCTGATTTCTTCTCCCAGGTCTCTCTGTTCTCCTCAAGGAAAAGGAAAACCTGAAGCAGTGACCGTGCTCTTGAGTGACAGGCAGTTACTACTGCTGTGCCTACCGGCCTCCTCAGTACTGTTCTGCTCTGTCCCATCTTAACTGTGATGCTAACCAAAGCCTGTGAGGGTCCCAAAGGCAGTCCTTTGTATCCAGGCTGGTAAAGTTGAGAAGGTGCCATTTCTACTTAAAAGACTCAGGGACAACAAATGGAGGTGTCTGACGAGGGGCTGGTGTTGGCTGGAGGGGGAGTTCCCTCCTGCTGAGCTGGGGCTGGAACTGCATTTTATTTCTGGTGCTTCTTACTTGGTATGAAAACTTTCAAGTTCTAGAAAGTAAAGGAAGCTTTGGTATTTATTAATACTTGATACTAGTAATTTCATTTTTTTTACTTCATGTTTTAATATCTCGACCCAAAATTTTGGCAGATACTTTCATATGAATCTGAGATATGATCCTTCACTCCGGAATACTTCGGTGTGCTCTGCAAAGGAGAACATTCCAGAAGTTGGAGTAAAAAAAAATATAGACGGCTGGGCATGGTGGCCTATACCTTTAGTCCCAGGGTTTGCGAGGCAGAGCCATGCAGATCTCTGAGTTCACGGTCAGTCTGGTCTGAATGAATTTCAAGATGGCCAGGGCTGCCCTGAGAATCCCTGTTTTGAAACTTTCATATTATCTAATTCCTAGTCCATGCTGAAATGACCCAAACTTTTCCCAATATATGACTCCTGCATTTTGTTTCTGAAAGTGAGGGTCTCATCAAATCTCATACATCCACACATCAATGAGGAAATTATGATTTGTTTATTCTCAGTCATGTAGTGCTCTGTAGTTATACAATGGGATATTGTTTATAGAGTATCATGTTGATAACAGTAACTTAACAAAGAACAGTGACCCTGAGAGCCAGCAAAAAATATTTTCTGCTCAGATAGCTCTGTTAGCCATTTGATAACATTGTTTCAACACAACCAAGATTCTCTAATATGTGTGTATATATACATATGTATGTATATATATAATACAATTTTACATAATATAAATTTCTTGTTCTCTGGCTTTAGATTTTTAAATTCTTCCATAAATGAATAAAGTCAACAAAAAGGGCCATTTGCACCAGTGAATAGTAGCTATTGGATTGCCTTATCTGTTGGTCCTGTAGAGACTTGATGACCCAGGAGAGGGGAACGCTAGGCCACTGAGGCAGGTGTGGGTGGGTGGGTGGGCGAGCCACTCTCATAGAGGCAGGGGGAGGGGGGCGCGAATAGGGAGCTTGTGGAGGGGAAACTGGGAAGGGGTTAAAAGAAGGAAAAAAAGAGTAGCTATAAATAGGACATATTTTTATTAATCTGAAATAATAAAAACCTATGGGCATACGGGTAGGGGTACACGCTTGGCTTGATACTTCAGGAGCCTTCCAGTGCACACGTGAATCACACACAAGGAGGAAAACAAGACGGGGGCTAACCAGCCATAACAAAAACACATCCTTTGCAGTTTGTTATCTCTCAGGTTTGGCCTGTACGCTTGCTTTAAACCACAATCATTACATGTTCCATGGAAAGTTGTCTTTTAGGCTAAGAAATGTTTGAGAGCTGTTTACAAAGCCTTAAAGAGGAAAAAATGCTTCACTTCCAAATCACTGTCTCTCTGGAATGTGTGTGTAGCACACTCTGTGTGCGGTCTGAGTTCAGACTGGTGTTCTTGGTTCCGTGCACTTGCACTGTGGAGGTCTGCCACATCTGTGTTGTTAGTAAGCTGAGGAAGCATGGAATCCTGGGCTGGGCTGGTAAAACGCCTTCTTCCATGGGGCTGGTGGGCTATTATCAGTCCAGGATGTGAAGAACTAGATGGTGTGAATATTTGAGTCCACCTCTTCAGGGCCAGGCTGAGTGGGGGCTAGGGCTGTGCATGAGACAGGCCGTGGAGAACACACCTGACTGGAGAAAGAACGACGGGTGTGCTGTCCTGGAAGGTGTGGAGGCTAGGCTGATTTGGATGCTGATGGGGGCTCATTAGGGTCGGGTGATAGGCTCAGAGCTGGCCATGTATCCCACACTCCCTTGCTGCATCTGTTGCCACTTCTGTATCACTTACTTTTATCTCTGCATTTCTCAGAACTTCATTAACATGGTGCTATGACTCATACTCATTTACTGCGTGTGGGGGCTCACCACTGGAAAGCCTACTATTTTAAACAACGGAGAAAGGATAGGATCACCTCCACGACGGATATTTGAGAATATTTGGGTCACCTTAACCATTTTTAATGTAAAAGAATAAACAAAACAAAACAAAACAAAAACCAAAACGACTCACAGACGAGGGAATGAACATTGTAACTTTTAAAAAACTGTCTGCCAGAAGGTTGGAGAAACATAAGATGCCACCTTGAAGAAAGTACCCTTAGGGGTACAATCCAGTGAGGTGCTGGACTCCTGGGAAAAGTTAAAATTGTTACCGACAAATGCGTCCTTACCTACAAAGCTAAGAGACTGTCAAACCGCCAGGATACAAAGGTCGAATAATGAAACCAGGACGACCAGCCAACAAACCCCACACTGTGGTAAAGCGTAGCATAAAATTGCCAGAGCCAAACCTAAAAGAAATACTCCGAAACCTGAAGAAAAATCACTTCCCTTTAAGAGTAAAGGAAGACGGAAGTGGGCGTCCAACCTGGGGGATTAACCCGCGAAGACATGTAGTCTCACGTCTTGGGAACGTGCGCCATCCTGTCACAGTCGATCACAAATTTTCCTCCTAAGGCATGGATGCTCACCACGCGTGGAAAAGTTCTCTCCATGCGTGAAAGGGGCCAGCCTAACCGGAAGCGGCCTCGCCCCCGGACACGGCGAGAGACAGGAGCCCTAGGCCCCGCCCCTTGCTGGATCGCTCCAGCGGATGTAAGCCCGGAAGTCCCGCCCAGCTTGCTCTGTCTGTCAAGCGTCGGGCTGTGGGTGGTGGGCGTATTCCTCTGGCTCCTGGTGTGCTGGAAGTTTCCAGTGAGTCCTGGTTGGCAGCAGAGCAGGATCGGGTGGTGAGAGACAGCTTGTGCCTGGTGTGGACAAGCTTAAGCTGAAAGTCGCATCATTTTGAACACTTAAAGCTAGCTATACCTTGTACTGGAGACAACAGCACATTCATATAACATTTTGTATTCAATGCTGGGAGATTTGAGGCTCTCCGTTCCTAGAGTTACATGTTCAAAAAACTCCCTGACGTTGGAAAATAAAAGGAACTATAACTGAAAAGAATTAAGTTTAAGGCTTTTATCCTGCAGACAGTGTGGAACTATTGAGGACAAAGAAAAAGTTTGAAATGAACACCGGTGGAAACCAGAAGTGGGGTAAAATCCTTTAGAAAACGTGGAATGTTTTGACAGCAGAATGGCATTCCGAAACATTCTCGGACGTTCACCTCCCAGACACTTTGGAATTTTTTTCAAGATTTTTTTATTATTTATTTATTTATTTATTTATTTATTTATTTATTTATTTATTTTTGTGTGTATGGGTGTTTTGCCATCATGAATGTACCAGTAGCTGGGGCCCAACCACTGAGCCATCTTTCCAACTCCCCAAATAACCAATATTTCTTTATATTTTCTTTGTAAGCTAAGCGTTTTTTGCTATTGTATTTAAATTTTCCTATTACCTTTGCTGAAAACTAAGACATGAATATACATATTGGTCTGGCCATGTTTCTCGGAGGCTGTCACCTGCTCTGCGTTAGAATTATATTCTCCATGGGCACCTCCACATACTGTCCCACTGAAGTACGTTTCAGGAGTGATGATAAACACAGGCTCTCCTCTGGGGTTCTTGCCTCTCACACATGAGCAATCCCCTTGTGCTGAGTTGTTTTGGAGTGAGATAGAAAACAGCCTAAGGGTGGTTCCACTGCTGTGTACACACCCATCAGGACTGAGCAGGAAGGCAGAGCTGGGTTCCTTTGCCTCTCCTGGCAGGTCACATGTCAAGTATCTTAAAGTGCAGCAGAGAGCAAGAAAGGCACTATCAAAATAAGGGGTACGGTGATCCAGACAGAGTCACCCACACTTGTCATTGTGTTCTCGGGAAATCTTCCAAGAGCTTCCTGAGTAATAAACGCTTAGCTTTCTGTCATCTGGTAGAGCACTCTGGTAACCCTGCTCCTGACCCATCTCCCAGGGGGATACTGCCTTAGTCAGGGTTTCTCTTGCTTCGATGAAACACCGTGACCAAAATGCAAGTTGGGAGGAAAGGCTTTATTTGGCTTGAATTTCCATATCATTGTTCATCACTGAAGAGAGTCAGGGCAGGAACTCAAACAGGGCAGAGACCTGGAGGCAGGGGCTGATGCAGAGGCCACGGAGGGGTGCTGCTTACTGGCTTGCTCCCCATGGCTTACTCAACCTGCTTTCTTATAGAACCCAGGACCACCAGCCTAGGGATGACACCGCCCACAATGGCTGGCCCCTCTCCCATCAATTGCTAATTAAGAAAATGTGCCTGATCTTATGGAGGCATTTTCTCATTTGAGGTCCCCTCCTTTCAGATAATTCTAGTGTGTGTCAAGTGACATAAGAGTAGCTTAGTAAGTGAAATAAAAAGTGCGTTGACCACCTGCTACATGCCAGTCATAACTTGTACGACACGGCCCCTTGCCTAGAACTAGCAATCTATGCAGTGGTGCAGATACACCAGGGTCCTTCCTCTGCCTCTGCTCTGGGTAACTACATTGTGTGTCTGGAAGAGACAGGGGCATAAAGGCTCCTGCACCTAGGGCTCTCACACAAGGAGGCAGGAGGTGTGAAGGGGGAGAGAAGGCTGAGTAAGTGCATTTACACTCCTGGGTGAGGAGCACAGTGGCAGATGCTTCTGTCCTTCTGAGTGGGTACACTGCATAGAGGGGTGCAGCAAGTGGAGGAGACCTAGCCCCAATGCTGCCCCCCAAAACCAGGCCAGCTGACCTGAAACCTGAGATGAGGCATGCTGCCTGTCAGTTCCTGAGATGAAACTGAGGTGCTGTGACCTGTAAGGACCAGTCAGAAGTTCTTATGGGCACCTCTCCACGACTTGGCAGTGTCACAGCTGGCTTACTTGGCCTCCTTTCGAAGCCTTGTTGGTTAGCTCTCTTTCCTTTCTGCTTGTGACTGTTTTTGCCCTGAGTTCCAAAGCCTGGACGATTGTGAGGACCAGAGTGGCCTTGACAGCAGCACAGCCCTCAGCTCAAAAGGAGAGGAAAAGCCTGCACCTGGAATGCCTTCTTCCTTTCAGTCTGTCTTGTCCAGATCCAGTCTTTCCCCGATCTCCCTGGCCAAATTCCAGCCAGGACAGGGAGAGCAGGCTTTGGGAGCGCCATGTTTGTTTCAACAGAGAATCCATGGCTGGACTTGAGCAGGCCAACAGGACAGAACCAGCTAGAAAACTCAGCCCTCCTGGGCTTGTGAACTCTTTCCTCGGGAATAGAAGCACTTGTTAATATTCAGAAGCCTTTAAAAAATTATTTGTTAGTTTTCTTTCAACTGTCGATGAAAACTTTTTAGTGAGTGTTTCTATATCGCGGTTAGCACCTTTAGATCTCATGATGTTGATTTAGTACAACAAAATGTAGCAGGAGTTAATTTCTGGACACATGCACACATGTGTGCTTGTACCTAGAAACACACACACACGCACACAGATGGTTATCCAAAAACTGATTTGTTGAATAAACTTTGATGTAGCATGCATTGTTGGGTACAGGATGAATGCTTAAACAGTGAAATTTAGGCACGCTGTGAGTGAGGGCATGGAGCATGGGCCCAGCCTGGGCTGAAGATCAGGTGTGGGATGTTTGTCCACCATGAGTAAGGCTCTGGGTTTCCTCCCTAACTCCACAATAAAATAAAAAAGTAAAATACTTCATCTTTTACTACCTGCCTTTGTGGTTGTGGGCGTCTTTCTTGAATTGTTTTGATGGATTGTAGTGCTGTGTCTCTAAATGAGAAGAAAGAGGAAATAGGTTTTCTCTGTGAATCTTCTCTTTCTATTATTCTTTAAAAAAAAAAAACCAAAAACTTTTATTGGTTTAAGTTTTACCTCATGCACCCCAGTCCTGCTTATCTCTCCTACCCTTCATATCCCTCTTCTTTCTTGCAACTTCCCCCAAAATAAACACACACACACACACACACACACACAGAGAGAGAGAGAGAGAGAGAGAGAGAGAGAGAGAGAGAGAGAGAGAGAGGAGAGAGAGAACAAAGGTACAAAACGTCTCGCTGTGGAAGCTGTAGCAAGTCACAGCATGTCCCACAGTAGATTCCTCTGTCCCCACATCTTCACTCACAAATGTTCATTCAGACTGCCTGCATGTCTGGTTCGAGGTCTCTGGCTTCTGTGACACCATTGATATTGGCTCCTCAGCAGGACTCCTGTTGCTGACCTGTGTCATGGAGATCCTGCAGCTTTGGATTGGCAGGTCTGGCCTTTTTGATGCATCCTAACGATTGGCAGGTGATATCTGGGTGGTAGTTGAGTTGGTCAGTGCGCTGGCTATCCCTCCCTTATCCGCATCATCCGTGCAAGCTCTGAGCATGGCTCTGGCTAGTCCACCCAATGCTGCCACAGACAGGACACAGGGTCAGCGCTCCTGCTCTCCTGCCCTTGAGTCGGCTCACCCACACCTACACCTCCATAGCCAGTTCTACTGTGCTGTCCAGTCAAGATGCAGGGCCCAAGATGAAAAAATAATTTCAGATTGCTTTATTTGCAAGCACATCTCGAAAAACACAACAAACCAGTGTAGCTGCATGGAAAGTGAATTAGAGGTGATGCTGGTTTCTCTGCCCGAGGACACAGTGCTCAGGATGAAGAACTCAGCTCACAGCCTCAGAAGCTTCATGCTCTCTGGGCCTCACTGACTCAAGCCTGTGGTGAGGCAGAGCATTGTGATGGAAAGGCATATTAGGTCTGAGAAAGTGGAGAGTGGAGGGAGGGGGGAGAGGCCAGGGACAAGACATGCCCTTCAAAGGCATAGCCCAGTGACCCACATCCTCCAGGCATGCCTCATTGCTGCACACAATGCAGTCAGTGATGTCTCCATCGACAGGCTAGTCCACTGATGCAGGGTTGTCATTCCACAGCCAATAGCCACACACACACACACACACACACACACACACACCATGTACACATGCACACTTGTGCACACACATACACACACTGTATAAACATTCTGTTACTCCAGAGAACCCTAATACAGACATGAAGCAGTGAACAAACCACAGAATCCCCCAGTCTGGCCTGTGGGCTACAAACTGGGCTCCTGGATTATTCTAAGGTCACAGACCATCACTGCTCACCAGCAAAGTGATGTATTTCTATGCTACATTTGACTCACGTTCTTTCCTTTGGGACAAGTCCTGTGGCTCTAGTATATCACTTTTTCACAGAAGAGATTAAGAGGGTTGCTGGACTCCCAGAGGCCAGTCAGGTAATTTCTACTTAAAAACAATATTTTATTTTATGTGGATGGGTGGTTTGCCTGCCTGCATGTCTGCAAACGTGAACGCAGTACCGACAGAGGCCAGGAGGGGGCATCAGATCCCTTGGAACTTGAGTTACAGGTGGTTGTGAGCCTCCATGAATGCTAGAAATTGAAATTGTGTCCTTGAAAGAACAGTCTTTTAACTGCTGAATCATCTCTTGAGCCCCATGTTTTGTTTTTAAGAATCTGTGTATCTGTGAGCATCCGTGTGAAGGTGTGTGCAGGTGTCCACAGAGGCCATACCCCTGAATTCACATTCCCTGGAAGAGCAGCAAGCACTCTAACCACTGAGCCGTCTCTGCGGGCCAGGTTCTGTCTCTCTCTCTCTTTTTTTTTTTTTGGTTCTTTTTTTCGGAGCTGGGGACTGAACCCAGGGCCTTGCGCTTCCTAGGTAAGCGCTCTACCACTAAGCTAAATCCCCAGCCCCCCAGGTTCTGTCTCTTATACAGATTAAGTACTAGCTGCAAGAGCATGGTATCACCTGAGCTCTAACGTGGCCCTTGTCCCAGGACACTTGTCCTTTGTGACGCTACATGAGCACAGCTCCCGTTTCCAGTCAGGGCAGGATGGCAGATCAGTCTCAGGCTTACGGAGCTGAAAGGACAGATTGTGGCTTGCATTTAACACAGACCCAAAAGACCAGCGGTTCTTGACCTTCCCAATGCTGTGACCCTCATGTTGTGGGGACCCCCAACCCTAAAATAATTTTTGTTGCTACTTCATAACTGTAATTTTGCTGTTGTTATGAATTGTAATGCAAATATTGAGTTTTCTGACAGTCTTAGGTAACCCCACCGAGAAAGGGTCATGTGACCCCCAAAGGGGTCGTGACCCACAGGTTGAGAACTATTGCAATAGACAGATGTACAAGAACCTGGTCATTTCTGGTCACAGAGTACTCAGGACTTTGACAGGAAACTCTACAAGTTTCTACAAATGCTCATCTTCTGGTCAACATATGAATTTGAAAGTTCCTCTGAAAGAACAGGAATGTTCGGACAGCTGCTATCTATCCATAGTGAAGGGAACCCCCTTTGTCTTTTTCTCATATTTTCTCAATAATAATGATTTTCGCTCATCCTCACACGTACTTCCTTACAAAGGTCACCGTGTTGAGTTTGTGAAACTGGTATAGTTGACTATTTTGACCTAAGAAGATACTCTTCACTTGGTCAAACCTAATCAGATCTGAACTTACATCTGCTCCTGGGCACCTTGTGTGTCAGTGGAGAAGGACGAAGAACCCACCCATTTACCAGCTGTTACCGAAGTCTGAAAACTGTGCCTACATGCTGCTAGTGAATCCTATAAAACACAGGTGGTGCAGGTTCCCAGGAGTTACTCCAAGTGCAGCCTACTGAGCTGCAGCACCCATGCTTGACCGGCACAGCCTGCCTGCCTCTGACAAGATGGCTGCTGCAGGCCCGGGCTCGGGTGTGGGAGCGGTGAGTCAGCTGATAAAATGCCAAGGCATTTCAGCAGGAATTCTGCCCCTGAGTAGTCAGTCACACTGAGCACTGGACTCCCTGTAAACACTTCCCAAACATCGGTGAGAGAGAGGAGCCCCAGGCCCTATTGACAAATTATTATAATTTCTCAGAAGATATAAAAATATAAATAACAGCTAAGAGTCTGACGTTTCGAACCGGGGAAGGATCCAAGGTGTCACATCGGACATTAAAGGCAGGAAGATAAGAACAAAAGCATGCTCCGCCCAAAGGGCATGGCTTAAAGGACAGTCACATCGGCTCCTGTGTGGAGCTATCAGTTAACATTTACAGATCCTCCAAGTCAGTTAAATCCACGGCCACTTTCAAGAATAGGGTGTCGTCTTTAATGTAGGTGTTCCTGGAACTCTCCAGAGTAGAATGAGAAACAAAGCGGGGACAGCCAGAGGCAATGTTCATCTCCCCGTCCGGTCTTCTGAAGCTGCTGCTATTGGGGTCAGCTTTGAAGGTCTCCACAATGTGGTTCTTCTTGCCACTCTGATCCAAAAGCATTAGTGTCACCCTCTGCCTGAATGGCCACTGTAATAGTGAGTCGAACTCACCCCGCATCACCACAAAGTACAAAGACAGGTGCGTTCCCTTCCCCGACCCATCCCCGTTCAGGTACGCTCTGGCACAGAGCCGGTAGCCACAGCGGCTGGTATAGAAAGGCTGGCTGAAGACGGACACTGTGTGCCCCTCCATAGCCTCCCTCTTCTTCGCCTTGTAATCTGTCACCTTCCAAATGAGCTTGCCACTGTAGCAGGCGCCCTCCAGCAGCTTAAACCGTTCTTCGTTCTTATTCAGCTGTGCTTTGTGGATATTAATGTGTGCGTCGTGCTTATTGGTCTCCCCCTCTAAAACAACTGAAAGGAAACACAGAACAGGAGGCTGCAGCTTGGGCCATCATCAAACACTGCCAGTGAACTATCAGCATGCTGTCTGCATGTGCACCATACACATGCGCACCACACACATGTTCACAACACACATGTTCACCACACCTATGTGCCCCACATACATGTGCACCACACCCATGTGCCCCACATACATGTGCACCACACGTGTACCACACACATGCGCACCACATACATGTTCACCATACACATGTGTACCACACACATGTGCACCATACACATGCACCAACATGTATACTAACACCCACATGTGAACCACATGCATGTATACCACACACAAGTGCACCACACACATGTGCATTACACACATGTGCACCACACACACATTCACACATATTGCTAATGTTAATTTGGCTTTGGTAAGCTGACACCAAGCAGACATGAATGTGTCCTCTTCACTCTTAGCTTGCCTGAGTATAAGACACACAGGACATTCACCTCAAGTGAATTCCCATGCTGCTAAGCCTTATGTTCCTCTAACTAGTGTGTGTGTGTATGTGTGTGTGTGTGTGTGTGTGTGTGTGTGTGTGTGTGCATGTGTGAGTGAAGGCATGTGTGCCCCGGCATACTTGTGGAGGTCATAGAACCACTTTCCATAGTTGGTTCTTTCCCTCCATTGTGTGAGTTCCAGATATCAAACTCTGGGTGTCATAGTTTGAATGAGTTGTGTCTCATAAGTCCCAGTCATTGAAATACTTGGTCCCCTGTTGGTGGCTGTTGGGGGAGGATTAGGAGGTGTGGTCTTGTTGGAGGAGTCGAGTCACTGGGCTTAGCTGCTCCAACACCATGCCTGCCCATCTGCCGCCATGTTTCTCTATGAAATGGTGGTAAATTCCTATCTCTCTGGGACCATAAGCCCAAATACACCTTCCTCCTGTAAGTTACCTTGGTTGGTGGTGCTTTGTCACAGCAACAGAGACGTCACTGATACATGGGTCATCTTGATTGCATAGCAAGTCACTCACTAAGCAATCTCACTGGCCCCTGTGTGCCAAACCCTAAGTCACCCATCACCCCTCTCCCTTAGCTTGGGACTGCCTGGGCTGTTTCAGTCTCTTGTCTGACCCCACACACATTGTGGCGACCCTCATTTTCTGAGACAGCTAGGACCTCATGCTGCTTCACAAACAGGATTCAGCCGCTGTGTGTCCTGGAAAGCTGGCTGTGACTTAACTTCTGCCACCAATGCACGAAGACAGGGAAGTCACGAGAGGGAACTGGACTGCTTCCCGCACACCTACCTAATCTCTGGTCACTGGCCTCCAGCTGGGTGATCCTCTGTTTCACACTGTCCACAGCATCCACCAAAGACCTCAGATCAAGCCGGCTTTGCTGCTGGTTAACTATTTGTAGCAGCTGCCGCACCTGCGCTTCCAGCCAAGCCGACTTGTCCGTGTGACTGGTGAGAGCCTTGGTACAAAAGAGAGCACAGTTCTTGGAAATCAGAAAACGTATTCGTACCTTGTTGGCTGAATTTTAACACAAATGTTTCACATGTAATAATCCACCAATGAAAGTGGCAGTGTCACAGAGGGAGTTCGGTGAGCACTGCAGAGTCTGTAGCCACTGTTTTTGTCTTGTTCCTCCTCTCCAGGCTGCACTCCTCTTGTAAACCTTTGAGCTTTCCTGGATGTGTCTAAAGTCCCCCCTCCATGTACACACATGGTCCTCTGTGCTCCTCTCAATTTAGCATTTTCTTCCCTCAGAAGCCTTCCCCAGTTCCTTCTCTGTAAGGAGGCTGAGCAGGAGCAGGAGGGAGAGCAGGACACAAGTCTGGAAGAGACCTAACTGCTCTGTGGATCTCTTACATGGAGGGCATTAATCTGCCTGCCTTGCCTGTCTCTTTAAAAAGATGCATTCATTTATTTTATATATAATATGTAAATGCATATTTTAATTTTATATAAATACATAAATTTCCCACACATACTATTTATATATTAACAATATATTATCAATATTTTAATATATGGATAATTTTAATTATTCATTTTAATACATTATTATAAACAAATATTAATGCTATAATTGTTTATTGAGGCATTAATATAGTATATTACATATTAATAAATAAATTAATATTTATACATGTGAGTACACTGTAGCTGTCTTTAGACACATCAGATAGTTGTGAGTCACCATGTGGGTGCTGGGAATTGAACTCAGGTCCTCTGGAAGAGCAGAGCAATCAGTGCTCTTAACCACTGAACCATCTCTTCAGCCCAACCCATTTAGTGTTAATTCCTCCCTGTTGCTCTGTGTTTAGAAAAAAGTCAGAACTAACAGAGTGACAGGTTCCTTTTTTTCTGGATATACTAACACATACATATGTATGTGTGCACACATACCTGCACATACATGCACAGCACATGTAGAACAGGTACATATATGTATGTATGTATATATGTATATGATATAGTGAACAAGTATAAAGCTTATATGGCCTAGACTTTCTGGAACAATACATTGTCCATGTTGTATGTCTTGAAATCTTCCACTACAAATCTTGACATGAGAGAGCTTTTATTCGTTAGGGATCCGTTTGTGGCTAGTTAACATTTGGGATCCACTGAGTGTTGATTAAGGAAGGCCCTTCCCAGGGGAATTAATGGATTTACATCATTAATTCTGCAGAATGAAGAACAATGTTCTCAAACAGGAAAATATAACTCGACATTCATTAAGACCCTAATTTCCACACATACTATGGAAGTGTGGCATAAGTGTTGCATTTACCAACTGTCTTAGTCAAGGTTCCTATTCTTGTACAAACGTCATGAAAAAGAAGCAAGTTGGGGAGTAAAGGGTTTATTCAGCTTACATAACTTCCACATTGCTGTTCATCACCAAAGGAAGTCAGGACTGGAGCTCACACAGGGCAGGAAGCAGGAGCTGATGCAGAGGCCATGCAGGGATGTTACTTACTGGCTTGCTTCCCCTGCCTTGCTCAGCTTGCTTTCTTATAGAACCCAAGACCACCAGCCTGGGGATGGCACCACCCACCATGGGCTGGGTCCTTCCCCTTGATCACTAATTGGGAAAATGCCTTACAGCTGGACCTCATGGAGGCCTTTTCTCAAGGGAGGCTCCTTTTTCTGTGATAACCTCAGCTCGTGTCAAGTTGACACACACATGAACCAGTGCACCAACACTGGTGTGAATATACTGAGTCGTGTAAGAGACATGCAGAGGGCCGCACACATGCAGTGTTCTCTCTGGTGGTCCACGGCCACAGCCAGAAGAGAGGAGGGTGACAGAAACAGAGCAAATGGGACAAGGTGCTGAATGGGATGTGGGAGAGCTGTGCAGGTGCCCCCGGCATCACCTAACCCTGGCAGCTTTTCTATGCATTTGAAATGGCTTCCATGTTGAAAGCTAAGAAGACCCCTTTGCTGCTGACTAAAAGTGGATCATAGCTTTGAACAAAAAAAGCCATGCCTCAGCTGGATTTTTTTTAAAGGATTATTTATTTATTTCAGGTATAGGATACATTGTAGCTGTCTTCAGACACACCAGAAGAGGGGCATCTAATCCCATTGCAGATGGTTGTGAGCCACCATGTGGTCGCTGGGAATTGAACTCAGGACCTCTGGAAGAGCAGTCAGTGCTCTTAACCGCTGAGCCATCTCTCTAGCCCTGGATTTTTTTTTCATGGGAACGTTTTGCCTGCATGTATGTCTGTGAACTTTGTATATGCTTGGTGCCCGCAAAGGTCAAAACTTTGGTATTGGATCCCTGGGAACTGGAGTTATGGATGGTTGTAAACTCACACCATGTGTGTGTGCTGGGATTCGAACCCAGGTCCTCTGCAGGAGCAGCAAGTGCTCCTAAGTGCTGAGCTATTTCTCCAGCCCTTCTTTTCTCTTCAAGAATTATTATGTGCATGTGTGTGTGCCCGAGTGCATGTGTATTCACCGTGTGTATGCAGGAGGCTGTGGAGGTCAGAAGAGAGCATTGGATCCTCTGGAACTCAAGTTACAGGTGGCCTGAGACACCGAGTCAGCACTTTCTGCCCCTGGGACATCATTGACCAGCCCTTACCTGGACATTTGAGAGGAAACTTCCATTTCTGCCGAACATCTGTGTGAACTGCTTAAGCTCTTTCTCGAACTTCTTCACAGTTCCTGCAAGCTGCTGGATCTTGCTTTCTTTCTGCTCGAGACTCTGATATAAGTCAGAGATCTAACAACGGGCAGGAGAGAGTTAAGTGCATGTACACAGGTAATAGGGTAAGACTTTCTAGGGGGCGACAGTACACGTGGATTTCTAAGGCCATTGTTGTCAGGCAGAATCCCATGTGATTTAAGAATGGATTTGCCGGTGCTCTCTAAAACCAGGACCATAGAATGTCCCATTCCTCACCCACAGTGATGGGCCAGCCGGTCAGGAGTGTCACGTGGCCGAACTTGATGAACTGGCTTGGTGCACTCTTTCGGTGCGTGCGGTCAGCCAGCCAAGACACCGATCAGTGCTACGGGAGACCTCATTCGTCTGCTCTGTCTCTGCCCTACCCCAAAGGGCCCCTTCAGGTAACCATCAGCAAGTATAGCCCAACCCAGTGAGCACTGCCAAACATAGATGTCACTATCTGTGCGTGTGTGTTCACGCATGCATGTCTAGTGCCTCCTCTACTTCTTTCTATCTCTTCCCTTGAGACATAGTCTCTCACTGAACCTGGGCTTAGGCTGATGGCCCTCCTGGGACCACACCTCTGTGGGTGGGATCTGAATTTAGGTCCTCATGTTCATGCAGCAAGTGTTCATACCTACTTAGCCATCCCCCAACACCTGAGAGAGGTCCCGCTCAGCCTGAGTGCTGGGCACCTTTCACACACATCATACCAAGAGAAGTTCTTACATCCATTCCTCACTTCATCTCATCTGCGTGTTTGCTTGGTTTCTGGTTTCTGGTGTGACCCAGGCTGACCTGGAACTAACTACATAGCTGAGGATGACCTAGCCCTCCTGCCTCTACCTCCCAAGTGCTGGAATTTCAGGTGTATGTATCACAGACATACATATATACACATACACATATACAGACTCACAGAAACATACCTTACATAGATACATACCACATAACACACACTCAGACACACACACACTGGCACACATAGTCACTCATACTGACACACACAGACATGTACACAGATACACACTGACATACACTCACACATACCCACACAGACACACATACACACACTGATACCTAGGACACATTTACACAGTGACACACACACTGATACACAGACACATTCACATACTGACACACACATAGACACATGTACACACACAGACACACACACAGTAACACAAACACACACAGACACATACACAGATACACGCTGACACACACACACTCACATAGATATACACACACTGGTACACAGAAACACACACACATCAACACACATATACATACATACTCACACACAGACACACATATACTTACTTACACTAATACATAGACACACACACTCACACACTGACACATACTTACATACATACTGATACACACTAATACACATCAACACATCTGGACACACACACAGGCACACACGCACAGACACATACACACACACTGATACACAGACACACATTCACATACTGACACACACTCACACACAGACACATGTACACACACAGATACACACACAGACACATGTACACACACAGATACACACACTAACACAGACACACACATACACAGATATACTCTGACACACATGCACATTCACATACACACACAGACATACACACACTGATACACAGAAACACACACATTGACACACATATACATACAGACACATGCACACTCATACACACACAGACACACATATACTTACTTATACTAATATATATAGACACACACTCACGCACTGGCACATGCTCATTCACATATATACTGATACACACTGACACATATCAACACATCTGGACACACACACAGGCATACACACACAGACACATACACACACTCACACTGATACATAGACACACACACTGACATACAGAGACATAAATATATACACTTACACTAATACCCAGACACACACTGGCACATACACACTGACACACCCAGAAACACACACACACACACACACACACTCACACTGATACATAGACACTCACACTGACATACAGAGACACAAATATATACACTTACACTAACACCCAGACACACACACACATTGGCACATACACACTGACACACCCAGACACATCCAGACACACCCAGACAGACAGACAGACAGACAGACAGACAGACACACACACACACACACACACACACACACACACACACACCCTATCTGTTTTAGCTCTTCCAGTCTTCATCAGTTCTTACCTAGGCTGTGACACTTCCCACCTGTTCTTACCCTGAGAGCTTGTGCCCTCACACAGGAGTGCTCCCTCCATGGGAGCTGGGGCCTGTCTGGATCTCACAGAAACTGGATGGAGCCTGGTACCAGTAGGTCCTGGAAAAATATCTGCTTGGTGGCAAACGTCCTCCTCCAGTTCATGTTCACACCACAACCAACACCACCAACAGACAGATCTGGTCTTCTGTTTCCTGTCCTCCTCCAGTTCATTTTCACACCACAACCAACACCACCAACGGATAGATTTGGTCTTCTGTTTTCCTGCTTCAATGTCTCCAGTGGCTTTTTCAAAAAGGACAAATGGGGCTCTACATAATCTGATACCCTTGTGGCTTCATGCTTACTTCTGACCTTTGTGCATCCTGTCCAGCAAGATTGCACAGCACCTAGCTACCTCACGTGCATCCAGCAAGACTGTATAACACAGAGTTAGCCCATGTGCATCCAGCAAGACTGCACAGCACCTAGCTAACCCATGTGCATCCTGTCCAGCAAGGCTGCACAGCACCTAGCTAACTCATGTGCATCCAGCATGACTGTATAACACAGAGCTAACCTGTGTACATCCAGCAAGACTGCACATCACCTAGCTAACCCATGTGCATCCTGTCCAGCAAGACTGCACAGCACCTAGCAAACCCCATGTGCATACAGCATGACTGTAAAACAGAGAGCTAACCCATGTGCATCCAGCAAGACCGCACAGCACCTAGCAAACCCTTTGGTACCCCGTCCAACAACTGTGCAGCACCGACCTAGCCCATGTGTATCTAACAAGACTGCTCAGTACCTGGCTCCCATCAGGGAACTTCCCTACTCCAGAAGCTACCCTTTTGGTGCGGCCACTCAAAGGAACAGCCTCTGGGGACATCTCCTTACCTGCATCACCCGCTCAGGCCCTAGCTCATCTCACCCCCCTTAGAACGTGCTCTTAGTGCTGTGCGTCCTTTTCCTTCCTAGAGTGTTTGCTGAGACCGTGTCTCATGGACCCAGCATGATGCCTGACATGGAAGACATCGGCTGTGTGTTTGATGAAGGAATGTACACGTGGTCATAACGCCCACCTGACTGTCCTCCTCCCCACCCTTGCCTCTAACCTGCTCCTGTTCTTGCGGTGCCCATCTCAGTTACTAACATTTCCAGGTTCTTGGCCTCCCAGTCTTAAAGCTCAGAATGTCTCCATGTGATCCGTGGCTCATGGGCCCGGGGATGCCCCTCTGCCATCTCCACCTCCAGCCTCTTCTTCTCAACACTGAAATGTTTCTGTGTGCCGGGCACCATGCTACGAGTGCCAACGCTCACTCCCACCCACCACAGCCCCATTCACAAATGAAGAAATGGGGCAGAGACCTGTGAACCGGAGTGGTGTGCGGCCTGCAGGCTCGGGCTTGTGTGCTACTACTATTAGACAAGGAGCTGGCAAAGTGTTTCATAACATGGAAAAAGATTAGTTCTAACTTTTGATCCTTAGATCTCATCTGAAACAGGGAAAACAGACAAGCAAATCAGTAACTGACCACAGTGTTTGGATCTTCGCTCACAGAAGGCCATTGCTGTCTCAGCCCAAGACACCAGTCTCCAGGAATCCCTGTCTCACACTCAGGGGTCCAGGCACCCTAATACTCCATTTCCTTAAATCTACAGTATTTTCTATACCAGCCTGTCTGAGCACAAACCCCTCTTCGGAAAACCCTGTTTTTGCTCAACCGAGAAGACTGTTGTTTTCTTTCAGGTCAGCCTAGGAAGCTGGAGAGAGGCTCAGCAGATACAAATACATAGAGCTCTAGCAAAGGATCTGAATTCAGTTTCCAAAACCAATCTGACCAGCTCAGAGCTGCCTATACTCCAAGGGATCTGACACCCTCTCCTGGGTCACACGCCTGCAGTCATGCACACACACCTCATACACATATTTAATGAAATGAAATAAACAAAGATACAACTTAGGTGTTCTACCCTGAAAAGCCTACACAGCTTTCCCAGAGTGCCTTGCTGCACAGCTTTCCCAGAAACGCTTCCCTGCAGCCTTTGCATCCCACAAGCATTATTGTGTTTCAGGAGGCACGGCTGCCGATCTACTTGTATTTTTGTGATTTTTCATGGAGAGTCTGTGTCTTCCAGGACTCAGTGTCTCTAGCAATGCACATACTTCTTCTTAATCAATGGATGGGTCTATAAAGAACCAGAAGTTCCCAGACAGTAGGTCTGTGATGAGTTACTCCTGGGTCAGGGTTTCTAATGTTCTCCTGGCTGTGACCCCGAGAAACGCACCCATCCACTGTAATGTGGAATTAGATATCACAAAGTACTCTGCGGTGCTAAACTTCTTCGCTGACAGTGGGCCTGAAAAGCCTCTGGAATGGTCCTCTAAGACCATTACCTTCCATACAACTGCCCCTGAAGGCCAGCCTTATGGAGGTCTTGGACGAATGCTCCAGGAAGCTGACAGGCTCGAGTGAGTATATATGAAATTAGCATATGTTTATCAGGTTACAAAGCATTTAGACCGACATCAAAATTCCATAGTACTTAGGACAGACTGCCATCTACTGTAATGCTCTGACTGACTTAATTTTAAAATATCAAAAATCTAGTATGTGATGGGTAAGGTGCTAAGTGTGGGTGGGCAGGCTGTGGAGTGGACGGTAGGCCATGGAGGGAGCTGGCTTGAGGTCCATTCTGCCACTGAGGAGTTACAAACTTGAGGCTTCTTTGATCTTAGCTCATCTGCAGGGGGAGGGGATGAATTCACAGAACTCCAAGGCACCTTCCAGCTGGAAGCTTCCTTAATACCATGAGTGTGTCTGCCTACTGGTTGAAAAATGTGTGCCTTTGATCAGCGTGCATGGAACCAGAGAGACCATTGAACCAAACCAAACGAAACACAGAGTAGCCAAGTGTCAGCAATCCCCCTCCTCCTTCACATGTGGCCCCAAGACTCACCTGCTGTTCTAGTTGGAAGTTCTTCTCTAAAACCAGAAGCATGTGGTCCTGCAGGGCTGCCCGCTCGTGCTCCTGCAAGTTCCCACGCTTGCCCTGAAACACAAAGAACAGGCAAGGCAGTTATTGAGCTCCCCAAAGGAGCAGGGCGGCAGGTGCATGGCTACAAGAGCCTCAGCAAGTTGCTACTTAGTTTCCAAACACACTCTTTCCCTGCAATACTGCAGGAAAAATGACTCTATCCGGTCTTTCTTCAGAATTGTCCAGTAGCAAGGCCCAAACAAGCCGATAAGACAAAGAATCAGGCTGCTAGCAAAACTCTCCATGCTGATTTTCTTCCTGCCTTGGCTAGGTAGGAAGCACAGACACCACCACCACTCACCACACACACAGCTTATCTTCCTTGAAGACTGCTTTTAAGCCTGGGCTATTCTTTTTTTAACTTTAATTTTTTAAATTTATTTACATTTATTTTATATGCATTGGTATTTTGCCTGCATGCATTTCTATGAGTAACAGATCTTGGAGTTATAGAGAGTTGTGAGCTGTCATGTGGGTGCAGGGATTTGAACTCTGGACCTATGGAAGAAGTCAGTCCCCTTAAGTGCTGACCCATCTCTCCAGCCCCTCCAGTGAATATTTCTATACTGCCTGCTGTAGTGAGCCTGCAGTCTGCTTTTCATTCCAGCCTGTGTGAATTACTACTGCACTTAGAGATACACACAGGTGAGAATGGTTCCCCCTCCTCTGAAGATTACACACATTTGAGAGAAGAAATGGTGATCATACTGTTTATTTGCTGACAGACTCTACTGCCAATAAAAGCAAAGGCCCACATTTCCACATGTGTCTAAGCAAGCGGCTGCCACCAGCTTCCCTCCAGCTGAGGGCTGGCTGCTGGGTGGCTGGATACTCCAAGGAAGGTTCCAGAGAATGACTCTCCTACCCTTCCACAGCTCCTGACACTGAGGTTAGCATTAGAACAAGGCCCAGCTGGAGGTGGAGCCTGACAGTAAAGACTTCGGCGGCGCTGGAAGCAATGGTGTCATGTGAAAGGAAAGCCCTGGCCATTCCGCAGCTAACACGACCACCAGTTGTCACAATGTATTTAAAGTTTCCAATTAACACACATGTTGGGGGTGGTGATGGGGACCCATCAGGATGCTCCCTACCTGATCTACCACGGACCTACACTCCTACTATTCAAATATTATTTTTAAACCAAAGAAATGTACTTAGGTTAAAAATACAATTTTTAGATAATTTTAGGTAATTTTAGATTTAGAGAATATATCGGTTATACTCAGCAAAATGTTCGATTTCTACTCTGGTCGAATAGAATCTGCCAAAAGGCCTGAAACGGAGGTCAAACTTTGTTCTCTCTATTTTAAATTTATTTCATACCACTTATTAAATAAGTATTGTAAGGTCTTATAAAATATTGAAAATGATTTTAAATTGCTTTATTTCAGTGCTTCCCCCAGTGCTGGGAACCAAACCTGTCGCTTCCCTCCCATCAGCTGGGTAGGTAGGTACTTCACTACAGAGCCACAGCCTCGAATCTCTTTGTTTCACCATTGAGTGGTAAATGATGGTACTATAAAGCCAGGAATCACGGCAAGGATGACTCTGGAAGGTTCCTGACCCTGATAGACACAACAGAGCAGAGCTAGAAGAAATTAACCACTATGTTTGGTTTCACGTGGCAGCCTGGTTAGGTTACGTTCAGTGAAAGCTCATCGGGGTGTAGCTGTGAGAATATTTTGTAGAGAGGATTAATACAACTGGTCAACCTTAAGACGACCCAACCATAATGTGGGTGGGCCTTGTCCAATCAGTTGAAGGCCTAGGAGCAAACCCTGAAGCAGCAGACTTTCATGACTACAACTCAGAAACGCCGCCCAGAAACGGCGTTCTGGAATGCTGAACTGCTTTGCACATGTGTCCAGAGTGCTGGGATGGCTTACAGATGTGGTGCATACGAAGCCCACAATGGCACACATCTGTGTGAGCAAACATATGAACGTGATGCATACGAATGCAGACCTGTATGTATGCAGCAGCTCCCTTTCTCTGGCGAGCCCCAACACCTCTGTAGTCTTAGGGTTCTGCTGTCTGTCTACCCTACCAGATCCTGAAGAGAGTTACAGAGTGAAATGGACTCGCCGGGGAGCTGTAGAGGCAGAGATGAAGGTGGCCCACAGCTTGCTTACCTTGACCGTGCAGCCATAGTGCTTAAAGGGACAGTCTTGCTCAGCCTCAGGGCACACAGTGAGGTGTTCCTTCACCTGCAAAATGGACAACCTGTGCTGTGGAAACACACGGATTCTCCGACCATTTGGTAGGATCAGGGAGCCAAGGATGACTTGGGAGGGGGGGGGGGAAGCGAGGGACAGGAGGAGAGACTCTGATGAGTCAGAGGGCTGGGATGGAAACAAAAGAGTGTGCAAGAGACCACTCAGAAGGCAGAGCGACAGGCATCCCCAGGATCGTGTAGTCCCCAGGCCTTTGGCTATCTACGGTTCTCATCAAACCTTAAGCCAGGATTCTAAACACTTGCCCTGCACCCTCCGGGGAGGACCGTTTACTCACCCCAGCTCTCGGAATAGTCTGCACACACTTGTTGGGACAAGACACTGGATATGCAGGACACGAGTTTTCCTCATGATCCTGAAACAGACAGAGCATGTGGGAAACAAAGCTAAGATCGCTTGCCTCAAGGTATTCATACAGGTTTCTCTGGAGAGACATGTCGCGTGGTTTGCTCTCCATAGGAAGCTATAGCCCAGTTCCAAAGAGAGATTAGTGGTGTCTGACTTCTTGATGTAAATGAATTTAACTAAAAAAAAAATTTAAGATTTCTGAGTGTCTGAAAGATCAGACGGCTTGGGGCTCAAGAAGGCAGACTTAAGACCTACCAGCGAGGTTCCTCTGCACGTGTAAAAGCACCGGTGGTCTCTATGCTGATGCTGCCTCTGCAGCCAGATAGCAATCTGGAGAAGCCATTATCATCACCTCTAAGGGACCCAGACCTTGCATCTCACCTCCCAAGCTTACAGACACCATATGCTATTTTCGCCAATGATAAAGGAATAGAACTCCACCAAGGGAAAGTTTAGAACTCTTCGCAGGATCTCAAACTGACCCCTCTTTCCTGTCTATGCAGCCACAGATGGGCTACCCTTGAACTTCAGATCTGCCTCCACTTCTCAGACTCTGAGAGTATAAGTGTGCATCTCCTGGTTTGTGTGGTGGTGGGTCGAACCTATGGCCTTGTGAATGTTAGGCAAGCAGGTTACCAAGAGAGCTCCAGCTCCAGCCTCAGATGATACAGGATCACCTCTTTCTAAAGACACTGTCTCATTTAGCTCAGACTTGCCTTAGTGCTAAGAAGGAAAGGATAAACTGCTCATCCTTCCTGTCTCCAAGGGCTGGGATGAGGGGTGTGAACCATCTCCGAGTGCTGGGATGAGGGGTGTGAACCATCTCCAAGGGCTGGGATGAGGGATGTGAGCCACCAGGACTGGTTTCTACTGTGCTCAGGTTCAAACCCAGAGCTTTCTGCGTGCTAGACAGTCGCTCTATTAACTGAGCCACATCCCCATCCAGGCAAACCCTCTCCTTAGTCCAAATTCAGTTAAGCAAAGAGTGCCCTTCTAGGCTCCATCTGAGTTGCATGGCCACCCACGGTGCCTGCTCTCACCTGCAGGTTAGTCACCACTATGTCCCTCTTGCAGTAAAGGCACTTCTCCTCTCGGAACCGGCAGTAGGCACTCAGATGCTCTTTCACATCTTTCCGGAGCATGGCTTCCCGGCAGCTCTGGTTGGGGCAGGGCACAGCTTGGAAGGAGCAGTGCTGAAGGTGGTCCTGTGACAATGAATGACAGTGGCCTCAGAGGTGGGGCTGGTGTGGGCAGCTCTGCAGAGAGGTAAGTGCCACGTGGGCCAGCTTCTCCCCATCTGTCAGAGAGACTTGCTGCCTCTTATGAGGGCCAGGGCAGACAGGCTGCTTAGCCGGTACTATGAAAGCCATTCTGGCTTGTTGGGAATTAGGAGGGACAGTAACGATGGAGTTGGGTGGGGCAGGTGAGAGACTTTTGAAGTTCCTTTAGAGAACCCAGAGTGGCCTGCTCCTATTTGAAGGTGTCAGGTCATGCATGCTCTCCCGAGCCTTGCCAGTGAGCATCTCTGTGAGATTTCTGATTCTTCTGTGTACTTTTTCTCACCTTCACCCTCAGCACCTCACAGTAGAGGCAAGATAGGCAGAAGGGGGGAAGCACACCAGCTCCACAGAAGGGAGTACAGACTATAACCATGAAGGAGGCACATTTTGGGAAAAAGGAGAGGGAAGGCAGGTTCTTGGGCAGGTTCCTGGGCAGGAGGAGGGCAGTCAGGTTTTGTTCAACTATACAATCTGAAACGTTCTTAGTCAGAGCCCGAGCGAACTGACAGTACTCATTCAGGGCTTGTCATGGGAGAGACACAGGGAATAGGCCACCTCTCCACATCGCTACTACGCTGCTGAGGCAACAAGAACCCATCTCTTGGTACTACAGCCCCACGCAGCTGGTCCACTAAAGCGGGCTTGCCAGATGTGGCCCAGTGTTTATTTATCTCTGAAACCACGTCTTGTTCTGAGCCGTTTCATAAACATACTGCTAGGGCTGGTTTGCTCTGAAGGGTGAGGGAGGTGGTAATGGGAGCGATGCAGGGCCTGCAAAACCTAAGCCAGTAACTGTCTGACTCTTTCCTTTGAATGGCAACAGTAACTGTCGGACTCTTTCCTTTGAGTGGCAACAGTAACTATCTGGCTCTTTTGTTTGAGTGGCAAGTATGGTGCCCAGGTCTTTAACCTTAGCAGTCTGGAGGCAGAGGCAGGTGAATCTAATTGGAGGCCAGCCTAGTCTCCATAGTGAGTTCTAGGTCAGTCAGAGCTACATAGCTACATAGTGTGTGTGTGTGTGTGTGTGTGTGTGTGTGTGTGTGTATACACATATATACATACATATATAAGCAAAAATAAATAAATTCATTACACTTATTTATTTGTGAGGGGTGGGGTGCAGACAGCATGGCAGTGTATTTGTGGAGGTCAGAAGATGTCCATGGAAGTCAGTTTCCTTCTACTACATAGGTTCCAGGGATCAAACTCAGGTCATTAGGCCCAGAAACAGGCATCTTTCTACACTAAGTCAGGCTCTTCATGGAGAGATGGGTTGAAGACCTGGGGGAGAGATACGCTGATAGCAAGGCCTAAATAATTCTATCAATCGTCTTTTAATTAATTGATTGATTAATTAATTAATTAAATGTGCATGGGCAGTTTGTCTATGTACCACATCCGTACCTGGAACCCAAGGACACCAGAGAGCATTGGATCCCCTGGGACAGAAGCTAGAGATGGTTTGAGCCACTATGTGGGTGATTAAACGAGGGTCCTCTGGAAGAGCCAGTGCTCTCAACCACTGAGCCTTCCCTCTGGCCCCTAGCACTGGCTCTTCGACAAAGCGGTTCGCTGCCTGTCCTCAAGTAAAAACAACCAAGGAGATTTTCTTCCTTAGGATAAAGATTAAAGTTATCTTCTTCTGCCTTTAGTGGTAAGAAAACGGAAAATCCAGCACTGACTTGATATTCTCCTTGACGATTCTCCGAACTGAACATTCACCCAAACTCTGCTACAGCTGTAAGACCCTGCACCTCACCACACAGGAGCTCGGAGACCAGCATCGGAGCGTTTGGCAAATGTCTGTAGAAAGCAGCCCCTGCTCCCTAGAGCTGCGCTCTGGTCTCTACAGGGTTCTGCAGTTCATCCAGGCTTGGTGACCATGACGCTGGACAAGAAGCCCTGTCTAGAATCTGTCACTCAAAGCAAGCAGCAACAGACTGTTGTACAGAAAAAATACAGTCCTGTGAATGCTCCCAGGGTGACAAAGAAATCATTACACATTTATCACCTCAAAGCCCAGGGTGTGTGTGTGTGTGTGTGTGTGTGTGTGTGTGTTATATGTATGTATGTGTGTATGTTTGTGTATTGTTGTATATGTGTGTATTTGTATATGTGTGTGAGTGTGTAGGTTCATATGTGCAAATGTGTGTTGTGAGTGTTTTATATATGTGTATGTGTATTGTGTTATATATGCATGCATAGGTGCATGTTTGTGTATGTTTGTGTTGTATGTATGTGTGAGTGTATGTGTGTATAGGTATGTGTTTTATATGTGTGTTGTGTTATATATGAACATGTAGGTGCATCAATGTGTATGTGTGAGTGTATGTGTGTGTAGGTATGTGTTGTATGTGATGTGTGAGTGTATGTATGTGTATGTTTTGTGTGTGAGAATGTGTGTGTTGTATGTGTATGTGTTAATGTATGTTTATGTATGTGTGTGTGTGTGAGGGTATGTGTGTGTAGGTGTGTGTGTGGAAGTTTTCTGGAGGCTTGATAAAGGGCTGAGTCATCTGCCGTGCATGTTCCAAACTGTGTGGGTGTGAAAGGAAAATCTCAGCAGCTGCCAAGCCATCCCTGGAAGCTAGAGGTGGTTGAGTCACTTGAGCGTGGTGTGATAGTGTCTGGTGGGGACTGAGCCTCCCCCAGCTGGATGAAGTTGCATCTGACAGGAGCCCTCTTCCCTTTGACCTTCCTTGACGCCTCTGCACGTTTCCTTCAGTTCTCACTTATACAGCACATCCTGGCCTGGCCTGGCCTGGTGCTCATGGCTCACAAGCATTAGATCAGAGCCCTTGATCCACAGCACCAAGAGACAAAACAAATGTTTGAGGGAGAGGCCTGACTGTTACAGCTGTGCCCTGTGCCAGTCACACCTGCCTCCCTTCCTCAGGTCTCCAGATTCTTCACAGCCTCATGGAATGATGCACTTTTTCTTTAAAAAGATTTATTTATTTATTTTATGTAAGTACACTGTAGCAGTCTTCAGACACACCAGAGGAGGGCATCTGATCTCATTACAGATGGTTGTGAACCATCATGTGGTTGCTGGAATTTGAACTCAGGACCTCTGAAAGAGCAGTCAATGCTCTTAACCACTGAACCATCTCTCTAGCCCCAGAATGATGCACTCTTGATGGATGCTTTTTTCCCCCCAGTGTTTTAAGACAGGGTTTCTCTGTGTAGCCTGGCTGTCCAGGAATTTGCTCTGTAGACCAGAGTGGCCTCAAACTCAGAGTTCTACCTGCATCTGGCTTCTGAGTGCTGGGACTTAAAGGTGTATACCACCAGCAGCTGGCTTTGGTGGTAAGTTCCATACCCTCTTCTGGACTCAACAGTCACATATAGGCCTAGTACACAGACCATGCTTTCTCTGGGCCGCTGGTTATACTTCTGTTCTTGGTGCTCATGGTACTGGTAGATTGGGGACAATCTAAGAGGCACCCAGGGAACCCCTTTACAAAGTTCAACCACAGACCATCACAGACAGGGTACATGGGTGGGCGCCACTAGAAGAATGCCATAGACAGCATGGGTCACAAAGATACCAACCTGGAACCGTCCCAGAATAATCCTGGCATTGCATCCAGGTGCGTTTTTGCAGTAGACGTGTAAGTTGAGAACTTCTCTTTTGCAGCAGTTGTCTTTAAACACCTAAAAGACAGATGTGATCAGTCTCACGCCCTCCAGCGAGCTACATCTGGGAAAGGAAGCTCTGGTGAGATTGGTCTTCGAGGCTATCTCAGCAGCAGATGGAAACTTCCAGGCAGTGACTGAAACGGAAATGTCACACAACCACACTGAAAGTGAAGACCCCCTCATACACATACTTCTGGCAAGTCATACAAACGCCCAGTGCTCAACATAACAGGCTGCGACAAAGGGAAGCATGGGGTGAACTTGACCCTACTGTCAAAAGTCAAGAAGGGGCTGTGGCCAAGGGTAGAGTTGTTGTCTCCCCCCTGACGTGAAGTATCAGCACCCTGAAGCTCTGCTGACTGGAGATTTCACCCCAACATGTGTATTGGTATGATTCGTCTGCAAAGGGTCAGAGTAAATTCTGTCAGCTTGGCAGGTCATGTGGTAACCATCCTTGCCACCATATTTCAACTCTGATATCCACAACACTTACAACAGCAGGCACAATCTGCTCTAATAAAACACTCAAACTCATAGACACTGAAACAGTATAATTTCCATGTGCCGCAGAACCTTAGTCTTTGATTTTAAATTTTTAGGTGTTTTATTTGTATATGTGTATGTGGCTGCATGAGTTTACAAGCACCATGTCCATCCAGTTACCTACAGAGGCCAGAGGAGGGCATCATATCTCCTGGAACTGGAGAGATAGACGGTTGAGACTGTCGTGTGGGTAGTGGGAACCGAACCCAGGTCATCTGTAAGAGCAGTAAATACTCTTTTTTTTTTTTTTTTTTTTTGGTTCTTTTTTTCGGAGCTGGGGACCGGACCCAGGGCCTTGCGCTTCCTAGGTAAGCGCTCTACCACTGAGCTAAATACCCAGCCCTCAGTAAATACTCTTAACAGCTGAGCCACTGCTCCAGCCCCCTTGATTTTTAAAATAATTTATTTCAGTTAAGACTCCATGAGATTGCAAAACTAGCATAATTTTTGAGCTTTTTTCATGAATGTTTAAGAATGTGAAAGCCATTCTCTTAGCTCAGAGGCCATGAAAAACTGGAACAATTTGCCCCAAAGTTGTAGTATGCCAGAGCTTGACGCACGAGAAAGAGAGAGAGCGAGCGAGCGAGCGAGCGAGCGAGAGAGAGAGAGAGAGAGAGAGAGAGAGCAGACACACACACACACACACACACACACACACACACACACACACACGGTCCTCTGGAAAGCAATTAAAGGGGGAGGGGCTGGTGAGTCAGAGCTACTCAGGGAAGGCTTCAGGAGGAGACACAGTTTGAGCTCCTGAAACACAAAGAAGAAAAGAAAACTGAACTGAACAGATATTTGTGGAGAGAAAAATCTCCATGACCCTGGGTTAGACAATACTTTCTTGGACACAGTAAAAGAACAATAAACAACAACAACCACCACAGGAACAACAGTACAGATTAGTTTTTGTCAACTTGACACGAATGGAGGACACCTGGAAAGAAGGAACCTTAACAGAGGAATTTCCCAGGTCAGATGATCAAATTGCCAGTTGATGTGGGAAGGCCCAGCCCACTGTGGGCAGCGCTATCCCTATCCAGCTGGGCCTGGACTGTCTAAGAAAGGAAGCTGAGTGAGCCAGAAGAAGCAACCAGAGCCCAGTGTTGCTCCCTGGTTTTGGTGGTCCGAGAGCTGCAGGGTTGATGTCTGTTACAGCATGCTACAGAATTGAAGCCCCGAAGAGAGGCCAGGAGGCCACTGGCAAATGTGCAGCCTCAGTTGCAGGGGAGACCCAAGCTGACTGGTGAGCCAGGACCTTGGGAAGATTACCGAGGACAGTGGCAGGTTTGCCATGGTACCAACTTGAGCCTATTGCACAAGCGCCGCGGATGGCCACGCCTTCTCCAAATATAGAAAACGGCAAGTCTCAGGCATCCGACACTTAGCTGTTTACACTTTTGGAATTTGGTTTTCCTTTATCTGACTATAACTGTGCCCTGGTTCTTCCCTTTTGGAATAAGAAACATTTAACTTTTTTTTCCTTTTAAATTTTACAGGAGCCCACAGGTTTTGTTTTATTGGTTGTTCAGCTGGCTGATTGAGAGAGGATTTCACTGTGCAGCTCTGACCCTCCTGGAACTTGCTCTGTAGATCAGGATGGCTTCGGACTCAAGAGATTCACTAGTCTGCTTCCAAAGTGCTGAGATTAAAGGAATGTGTTATCGCTGCCCAGCTAGGAGCCCACAGTTAAGAGACTAGATATTTTAAAGGGATGTTGAACTTCTTTAGACTGTGGACTGTGACCTGGAAGTGTAAGGTGAAGTGGAATGTTCCCCAAGGGGTTTGTGATCGTGATTTTTATCCCAGTAACAGAGAAGCAAACTAAAACCCACAAGGAAAGAAAAACAGATTAACTAAACTTCAACAAATTGAGAGCTATCTGCTTCAAAAGACACCATTAACAAAGTGAGAATAAATTATGTAATAAAAGTCTGATAATAACAGAAAAAAATGGTATCTAGAATATACCAAAGAACTTGTAATAATTTGACAATTAGAGCAGAAAGAAAACAGTCAAAATGTGCAAAGATGGAGCTGGAGAGATGGCTCAGTGGTTAAGGGCTTGATGCTCTCCCAGAGGACCCAGTTCAGTTTCTGGCAGTCAAATCTGGTGGCTCACAACCACTTTTAACTCTAGCTTCAAGGGATCTGATGCCCTCTTCTGGCCTCCATGGGTACAGACATAAGACACACACGCGCACACACACACACACACACACACACACACACACACACACACACGCACACAGAGAGAGAGAGAGACAGAGAGAGAGAGAGACAGAGAGACAGAGAGAGAGAGAGACAGAGAGACAGAGACTAGTAAGAGGCATCCCTATAGAGAAGACATGCAGCTGCTCAGCTAAACTGACAGGGTCACCAGCCACAAGTGACCCAATCCCCGGGTAAATAAGGTTTCACATCCATTAGAACAGAACATCAGAAAGGCTGGGAATATATTCTGATGAGGATTTGCTGCAATAGAACCCTCATGGTTTGGGGTCAGAAAGTACAAAGGGGCAACTGTCTTATAAAACAGCCCAGCAGTTGTTGAAATGTTAAACCCAGAGCTGCTACATTACCCAGGGGTGCCACAAAATGTATGAACAAAGGAATTGGGCATTGGAGTTGTCTTTGTTCTGAAGCTACAATGTAACAGCAACATTAGCTTCTTTAAATAGACTTCTAGGTCATGGATATAACCATACACATGAACTGTTTTCCAGGATTAGAATTTGAGCACCAGGTTGATGAATAGGATTCTACACTAAACCACACCCTAAGCACCAATATTATGTATCAACTTTTCTTCGTATGCTGGGAGATATATACTCATTCATACGTGTGTATCTGCATGTCTATGTACCATGAGCATACGATGCCTGTGGAGGCCAAAAGAGGGTATTAGATCCTGTAGGACTGAAGCTGCAGTTGTCTGTGAGCCGTCATGTGGGTTTTGGCAACTGAACCCACTGCTCTTAGAAGAACAGCTAATGCACCCTTAAAAATTAAGCCATCCGTATCTCAATCCCCAAAGTTTAAAGCATTAAGTTTTGTATATGAATATTCACAACAGCATTATTCACAGTGGAACAAAGAGTACACACAGTACAAATGCACACTAACTGCTGATAGAGAAATCAAGTGTGGAATATCCACACAGCAGAATAGTATACAGCAATGAAAAGAAATGAAGTACTAATTCAGATGACCACATGGATGAACCCTGAGAACATGCTGAGTGGAGGAGCTCAGACAGAAAAGGCAGTGCTCCATTTATAGGAAACATCCAAATGCAGCAAAATTAAAGCAGAAACTAGATTGTGGTTTTCATGGGCTGGGAGATGTGGGCAGGTGACAGTCAATAGTCATGGGATTTCTTCTTGGGGGCCATGACACATCACAGTGGCTACATAACTCTGAAGACACTAAGACCTGTTGAACCAGATGTTTGAAAGGTAAACCTTATGGTATACATACTATATCAAAGTTACTATTAAACCGGACAGTATGTTTTAAGATTATCTAGACTAGAAGGTGAACCCCGCTTCCCACCCCTCAAAATCGGGTGTTCTATGTTTCCCAGCAGCTTGGTGTGGCTGGAGCTAGGGTAGGAAGGGGTAAGACGTGTGTGTGGTCAGTTAAATGCATATGAGGAAGGTTTGACCTGACCCACAGCAGAGGACTATGGGTAACGAGGACGGTCCCTAGACATGTCCTATTCTAGCCTGGAAGTTACCCTGGTACCTTCTATAACACCCAAGGCAGGCTAGTGACCTCCTCACCTCCTGAGGCTTGATCACCTCCTTGTCTACGGGGCAGATCGGCACCGAGTTCAATTCTCTGGAAAGGAAAACAAAAAACAGGGCTGAAGTTAACTGTTTAACCTCAATGGTCCTTCCATGAGCACCCAGCCACTCTGTGTTGGTACAATCTGTACACTCTACCCAGAAGGCAGCTGTGGTAGTTTGAATAGGAATGGCCCCCTTAGACTCATGTGTTTGAATGCTTGACCCAGGGGAGTGGCACTATTAAGAGGTGTGGCCTTGGAGGTATGGTCTTGTTGGAGGAAGTGTGTCACTGTTGGGGTGGGCTTTGAGGTTCTATGCTCAAGCTACACCCAGTGTGGCACACATTTTCCTTCTGCTGCCTGCCCATTCAGATGTAGATCCTCCAGCACCATGTCTGCCTGCATGCTGCCATGCTTCTGGCCATGATGATAATGGACTGAACCTTAGAACTTGAAAGCCAGCCCCAGTGAAATGTTTTGAGCTGCCTTGGTCTTGGTGTTTCCTCATAGCAGTAAAACCCCAAGACTCACATCACACTTGAGGAACTTCGCAGTCTTACAACCTTCCTGGAAGATACCTACCTATCCTCCAGCATGCCAACAAACACAAGTCCCCCAGTCAGTGTCAATGGCTCGATCTCTGTCCATCACACTGTACTACAGCCTGGGTCTTCCGCAGAGGGGGACTTGCTAGAGAGCAAACATTAGGCCCATGCTGCCCATAGCTCTTCACCTTTAGAACCCGGAGCTTACCAGAGCAAAGCAGTCTGAGCACACAGATAATAAAAGTGCAGACACATTGGAATGAGTGAGGATGTGTCTTGAAGCTCCTTCTAGAGCCTGGCATGTGCACCTCTAGAAGCCCCCAAAGCCTGCTTCCATGTCTTTCCTGGTCTCCAACAAGTGGCATGACTCAGATTGCTAAGGTTTTGATGTTAAGAGGCTCCCCTATCCCATGAGTTAAAGGTGTGGTCCCCAGAGTGGCGCTGTTGGGAAGCCTGGTGTCAAGGTTAATCTTGATTAGCTCTGGGATCAACTAAGAGACCTGTCTGGGTGGGCTTTTGCCAGGAAGGAGTCCCTAAGAGGGGAGTCCCTCCCTTAGAGACAGCAGCACCTTTGTTCCCAGACATAAAGGGTCCTAGGGAAAAGCAGCACTACCTGCCTGCTGTCACTTTTGACTGTTAGTGCATCTACTACTCTGTTATGGCTGCAGCCATCGCTGCTGCCACTGTCCTTCCAATGTGTATTGGTGACTACTGGCTCTCCAGGACTCTGCCAGTCCTTCAGAGCCCATCTGGGGCTGCTGCGGCATCCAGCCTGGTGGACTAAGTAACTGCCAAGTTCTCAGCCTTTCCACAGGCAGGCAGATGTTGGAGTGCCCAGGCTACATTGTGAAATCCATTCCAGTAATCCCCCTTTTAATGTGTATTCTATGGATACTGTTCCTCTAGAGAACGCATGGTGGAGCCCTGGAGAAGCGGAGCTCTGGAGGGGTGGAGCTCTGGAGGGGTGGGCCCTGGAGAGGTGGGGCCCTGGAGGGGTGGAACCCTGGAGGAGTGGAGCCCTGGAGAGGTGGATCTCTGGAGAGGTGGAGCCTGGAGTGGTGGAGCTCTGGAGAGGTGGAGCCTAGTGGGTTTATGAGGGTGTGTCTTTGAAGGGGAGAGGGGACCCCATGCACCGTTCTCTCCCTTCTTTTTCCTTCCTGGATGATGCATGTGACTGGTTGGCCTCCCTTGTGTCTTCCCACCACGATGTGCCTGTTTTGTTACATTCCCAAAGCAATAAGCCTATCGATCACAAATTGGCACTGCCAAAGCTGCGAGCCAAAAAGAAACCTATCTAACCCTGAGTATTTTCATGGAGTGATGTTATTGCAGGCTTTCCAGCATTGACAGGCTAAGGCTAGCAGGTTTCCTTCCTGGAGGTGACCCACCGTTCTTTGCATTGTCCGCAGTGGGTGAACTCTGAGAGGCAAGGACCCAAAGAGACTTCATCTCAGGTTTGCTTCTTGTAGATGATATACCTTTCCTGTCATTATTAAATATAATAATCCCTGGGCATTAGCCCACCCTATCGATCAGATTTCCTGCAGATCATCATAAAGTCGAACTTTCATGAATTAATGCTGTTTAGATGAATTAATGATTTTATAGAATTCCAGATTTGATTTAAATAATCTTAGGACAAAGTTTTAAGAGGCGACTTTAATTGTTTTGCTAGTAAGGTATAATAAAGTTAGAACCAAAAATAGAATGTGCCCCTACTCATAACAGTAAGCAAAGATGCATAATAAGAAATACAGTGAGTTTTCATAATTACACTAAAAAGAGAAATAGGCTTGGGACAAATTTGTGTTCAAGGAAAAGCATTCAGGTTCGAGGATGAAGCCACAGGTATGGACTATGATAAGGCAAGGCCATTAAGAAACTGTTGCTTTGAATTTATAACGAGCATAGAATGAAACATTGCTTTGAACTTAATATCAACATCCTTTTGTAACTCCCATTTTGTGTAACTAATGATTTCTAAAGATCTCTAAAGATAAGTCTCTAAAGATCTTTTGTCTAAGAAGGTATAAAAGGCCACACACACAAAAAAAAGATGATGTGGTAGCTTGGGGGACTCTGCCCCACTCACCCATCCACCCATCCATCCATCCACCCATCCATCCATCCACCCATCCATCCATCCATCCACCCACCCACCCACCCATCCACCCATCTATCCACCCATCCATCCACCCACCCATCCACCCATCCATCCATCCATCCATCCATCCACCCATCCATCCACCCATCCATACACCCATCCATCTATCCATCCATCCATCCATCCATCCACCCATCCATCCATCCACCCATCCATCCACCCATCCACCCATCCATCCACCCATCCATTCACCCAACCATTCATCCAAATGTACATGTCTGTTTATATGTACATATGTAGGTATATGTGCATGTATGTAAACATGCATGAATATTTGTGGAGTTGATTGAGACAGGCAGGCCCCACCACAGTGTAAATATATGAATGTATATGTGTCTGTGAATATTTGCCTGTGTAAAGAATCTTAATTCTTTTTCTTTCTTTTCTGGTTCACAAAATGTTAATCATCCTGGTCAGTGAAAGACTCCTGGCTACCTGGCCAGAGAGAGAAGGGAGAAATAAATCTTTTACTTAATTCCCCGCTGCGAAACAGCAAATGTTAATCAACAGATATTAGCACTTATTTAAGCACAAGTAATAAAGAGTTAAGTTTTGTTTTTGTTTTTGGGGTGGGTTTTTTTTTTTTTTTTTTTTTTGCACAAAACAGTAAAGAGTTAAAAGGCAGGAGACCATTAATCTTTTGACCTGCATCTGACTTCTGACTTTGATCCCACTGCATCTGACTCTGATTCCAAGTAGGGCAGGCTCCCAGCAGACAGCACCATGGCAGTCAGGTACCTTCCCTTATAGCCACAACGGCCTGCTACCCCATATAAGCAATCATCAGGGCAGCCACAACACAGACACCAGGAGCTGTGTGCCCTCTTCAGTAGACAGCTATAGGAACAGACCGTGTCTGCCGAACTGCTGTAGGGTGAACTTTAAGGCAGGGTGAATGTCCACAAAGGAGTTGGTAAGCAAAGAGGATTACAGTTCGGTTCTCAGCCAGGGGCCTTGGAGAGCGTTTCCCAAACCACAATTTCCCAAACCTCAATTACAGCCCTGTGGCCACAGCAGATTCAGAAGCCAGGAACACCACCATCTGGTTCTGGTCAGCTGCGGTCAGAGCTGCAGGCCCTGCCCACTCACCTCAGAGACAGGATGCAGTGCTGGCAGAAGCGGTGCCCACAGCCCGTCTGGTGGGGGTTGTGAAGCACCGAGTGGCAGAAGGCACATTTGTAGCGTTCTTCCAGCTGCTCCACAAATTGGTACTCTGTGTCGGGCTCAAAGTCCAAGGAAATGGAGTTGCCAGAGTTCTGGCGGATGAAGGCACAGGGCACAACCGCTTGCTCCTCTGAATGAGCCATTCTGGGGAGTCAGATGGAACACTTCAGTGTAAAATAATCACCCAGACAACAGGGTCATCATTAGCAATCACTACATTCACTGTCAGGATTTTAACAACTTCCTGCCACAGGGGGGCGCCTGCCAGGGTGCAGATGGTTTCTAGCAAGCTTGTGTGATGACCCCTCCTCTGACTGGATTTAGAATCACCTAGAAGGAGTTCCCAAGGGGATTAGCTGAGAGGGAAGAATCCACCCCTATTGTGGGCAGCACCATCCGTGGACTGGGGTCCCAGGCCGAATTAAAAAGGACGGAGCCAGCTGAGCATGGACTTCTCCTTTCTCTGCTTCCAAATCTACGGAGATGTGAGCAGGCAGCTGCAGGCTCCCGCCATCATAGCCACGCCTCCCCACTGCTCTGTCTTGCCGGCCACGACGTGCTGCATTCCCTCAAACTATGGGCCAAATGCAAGTTTCTTGCTCCAGTTGTTTCTTATCAGGTGTTGGGGCAAAGCAATGAAGAACATTACAAATACACTTTACCAGAACAGACTTTATCTACCGGCTTTTCACAGGACACCAAAGAGTCCAGTCAGTTAATGCACTACAGGCAAACGTTTAGATTGTGCTTCCAAGACTGAGAAGATCTGAACCCTCTCAGGAGAGCCTTACACTGTACATTTCTTGCCACCGATCTCAACCTCTTCCTCTCCACCTCTCTATTCACTACTGTAGATATTAAATGCTAGTGTCTCCATGGGAGTCCTCTGCTGAGAAACTCCCTTGAAGGGGAGCCTCACTGGAGCCCGACCATGCTGGCACCCCAGCTAGATGCCCAGCCCTCAAACCACTGGGAAACAGATGTTGCTCAAGAGGCGCCTGGCCACCACACCTTGTTACTCACAGCGCTAACACAGCACCAAGTCACATCATGTCCCACCTGAACTAAGAAAGGTACCATTAGCCGCTTTCTCCTCCAATCCATTCTCCAAGTTGTACACCAGGCTGGTATTCCCAGTGATACTGTGATTCAGTTACATCCCTGTAGCTTCTCTGAGCTCTGAGAAAAAAGTCTACAATGCAAAACAGGCTACAGGACAACAGGCTCCCACCCCTTTGGAAACCCAGGACCCTCTTGCCTTTATCTACACTCTAGCCACATAGAATTCTTCTAGTTCTTCAAGTTCATGTGCTTCCTCCACCATGGGGCCCATGCAAAGCCGTCGCCTCTGCCTGGGCTGTGCCCTGGTGTGGAATATTGCTCTGTAGGAACCACACAACTGTTGCTGTCTCACATCAAAGCAACTATTATTAGCTACCAGAGACCCTCAGAAGATTAGGGTCACTAACATTTCCCTCAACAAGGTACATGAAGGGCTCCTGAGGGGGCTCAGGGGGTAGTGCTTCAGCTCTGCCCTTTCCTGAGGCTGTGTACGTGCTGAAGGTTGCTAGAGTGCGGGAGACTCTGGTGACATGGCAGCTCACAAGGTGGCCACACTCCTGAGGTAACGCTTCAACTACACCCTTGTAAGAAACCCCAGTTAAACTTTTCAGTTCACCAAGCTAAACTGGTCTGTCCCCAGTCCCATGTGGGATCACACATCCCTTCCAGGCTTCCTACTTAGTAAGCTCACACTCGGGCTTCCCTTGGTATCTTCAGGGAAGCTTTCCTGCCTCCTCCTGGCCTTCAGGCAGAAGGCAGATTGAACCTCCTTCAAGCATGGCTGGTCTTTAGGTGGTGGTTGTGAATGTAGGTGGGTAAGAGAAAAGTGTATCACTATCATCCTTTTCGATTTTTAAGTGGGTGCATTACCAAACCAAAAACAACCACAAAAAACCTGACCGTGGACTGAGTCCAGGTAAGGGCTTCTATCCAGGGAAATCCCTGGCCTGAGATTAAATGCACATCTGTGTGATTACATGACTGAGTAGGGTTCACATCTGGTCTTGCTCATCTCCATGTCCTACCCATTGTGCAGCACCTGGTGTGGGGACTAAGCCAGTGTTTGCTGTGATGGTGACTGTGAATGGCTGCAGCTGTGTCAGTGCTGGTCTTTAATCCAGTGAATTTAACCTTTTGTGAGCATTCTTTACCCCTACTTTTGAAGATGTGGTAAAAACTGTCTATCCATCCCATGAACCATGCACACACATCTAGGGCCTTCTGAGTGTGCCTGGCCCTCAGGTAAACAGTGGCCTCCCCAACATGAGTGTGGAGACTTAGGCCGTGTTGTGGCAGTGGTTTACAGAGTCTAGCAAATGGTTAAATATGGGAACCTCCTGGGTGGTCCCTGGGGACATCATCCTTCTACATGGCTGGGTCAGAAGGGCTTGTCCTGCAGACTCTGGTGGATCATCCAAATTCACCACAGCAGCTGTGTGGCCTGACAAAGCAGGGTAAGAGGTGAGTAGCCTCTGCTCAGGTCAGCTGCAGGCCTTTCTTTCTTGCATGCACTTCCCACTGCAGTCCTGACTCAGTTTTTCTGCGAACCTAACATTGCCCTAAAATAAAACCTGGTTTTAGTAAAAGGAGGATGCCTAAGACTTCCTGTCTGCTGCCTCTCTCCCTCCCTCCCCCCCCCCCCTCTCTCTCTCTGTCTCAACTTCTGCTATATTTGAAATTAAAATAGAGAAACTTAAATATATTTCATTAATTCATTTTAACATAAGCAACATTTTTATGAGAAATGAAACCAAAGAAGAGTCACACTGTTTCACATTTTTGTCCAACTCCTTCACATCCAGCTCAAAAGGCCACGACTGAGTCCTCACCTGGGCACCTACAGCATCCTGCCTTAGGGAACCTTCTGTAAAACAACTCTGTGTATTTGTGAAGGGGGAGCAGAAGTGGCCAGTGGTGTTGTGGTTTATTATGGGTTTGCAGGTGCAGATCCCCTAAACAGGAATCAGACAGCCCCAGGCAAAACCACACTAGTATTCTCCCACTCTGGCAGAAGCCAAAGGCAGAAGCCACCACTCTAGGTGGAGATGGAGGGACACAGCTGGTTCTTAGCAAATTCACCTGAAGCTGGCATGTGCTAGCAGTGATTTATCAGTAGAAGCTGCTTAGGTATCAGGGGTCCCTGAAGCTCATTTTGGGAAACACAGTTGGTTTGGCTGCTGGGTCTGTGCCCTTCTAGCTGGATGGCTGTCAGGGTTCTTCCTGTCATGGACACTTTATTGCTCCTGGTGAACAGAGAGCAGGGACCTCAGAACTGTCTTTGCTTCCTCATTTACATATGTATTCCCTAGACCTAGTCCAAAGGCCCTTGCCTGTGTCAACACACCTGAGTCTGCTGGGGCCCCATCATGGCTTCTCCCTCATCGCATGTTTAAAATGCAGCGTGTATGTTCAGCTCTTGTTCCTATACAGGAAAGGAAGTGGAGCGTGTCCTAAGGTGGGGCACTACTTCTTCCTCCAGAGCTTCCGAAAGCCTCCACCCACTTGGGTCACCCAGAGGAAAGCCCAACAGAACGACAATAGGCTGACATCTATTCGCCTAACACTCTCTAATTAGCTAGAGGTTTCCAGTCCTTAATGGGGACTATGGGAGCTCTCACCTTCCTTTAAGTGTTATTCGGGCCTCAAACAAGACCAGCAAGGAAAAAGGAGTCCAGCTCTTAGCAAAAAGGAAAATTCATCATCACAGAGAATGGGAGTCTGTTACCAATGGTGGCTTATTGTGCCAGTGACAGAATGCACAGATCACTAGGGAATTACTAGTTTAAGCCAGGAAGAAGAAGAAAAAGAAAAAAGAAATAGAAATTTCATTTATCTGTTCTCTAAAAAATTCAGTTATTTTAAACTTCATTTTTTTCAATTTTCAAAGGAAGGCAATAAATACCACATTTTGAATACTTTAAAAAAGATTTTGGGGCTGGAGAGATGGCTCAGCGGTTAAGAGCACCCGACTGCTCTTCCAGAGGTCATGAGTTCAATTCCCAGCAACCACATGGTGGCTCACAATCATCTGTAAAGAGATCTGATGCCCTCTTCTGGTGTGTCTGAAGACAACTACAGTGTACTTATATAAATAAATGAATAAATCTTTAAAAAAAAAGATTTGTGTGTGTGTGTGTGTGTGTGTGTGTGTGTGTGTGTGTACACACATGAGTTGGAGTTATTATAGGAGGTTGTAGAGCCAGATATGGGAAATGGGACCTGAGCTCCAGCCCAAGAGCAGCATGCACTCCTTAACCTCTGAGCCATCTCCCTAGCTCCCAATAACTTAAATTCTCTACTTACCTCACAGTAGGTTTTCTGACTAATTTTTAGGAGTACATAAATATCCTCAAATGTGGCTGCTGTGAATATTTAGCTTTCTGCACAAATGTCACCTGTCAGTCTCAGGTATAACAAAGTGAACAAAGTAACAAACAAGGTAACAAGGCAAAGTAACAAAGTAAACAAAGTATCAAAGTAAACAAAGTAACAAAGTAAACAAAGTAACAAAGTAAGCTGAAGTGGAAACTTTTGGTTCTTTGGAGAGTTAGTCATGTCAAATGATGTTTTGCTGGTACACACAGGTGAAAGGATGTCTTGCTAAAGCAAACACATGAAAGACTATTTTCCTGAAGCAGACACAGGTGATATAAGCAGTCACGTGAAAGGACCTTTGATGAAGGAGTATAAATATGACCCCACAGACAGTGGGAGACAACCACTGAGCCTTGGTTCAGTTTGCTCTGCCTTGCTATTCTTTGCTAAAGATGCACATGCATTGGTTCGCCTTACATAGCGTTGCTGGGTTCAACTTGTGATAATGCTGCCATTGAGAGAAACTCATTCAAGAACTGCTCGTGAAGTTCTTATGGAAGCTTGCTGCTTCAGCCTCCTCACCTCAGACTGGTTGGCCAGCCTGGTAGTTTCACCAGGATTGAACTACAGCTACCTGGTTGCTTGCTGAAAGGACTGGACTGTAGCTGCTGGTTCATGCCTGGTGTCTGCCTGCCTAGAGGACTGGTCTGTAGCTGCTAAGTTATTTTTGGTGTTTGTTACAGGACTGAACTGCTGCCCAAGAAGATGGAGCTCACCTCCAAAGAACTATCACTAAACAGGTTCACTTCCCCCATATCCTAATAATGTTCTCTTCTACTACCTTTGCTGGGTGGTGGGCTAGAGCAGAGGTTGAACCATTATTAAAAGTAGGTTGCAAAAATTCTATGCCTACAGTAAACAAAGTAACAAAGTTACAAGGTAAACAAAGTAATGAAGTGAAATGGTTTCTTGTTTCTCTGTTCACCTCACCTCCAGTGCCCCAATACCTTTGGATTGATCAGTATTTAGAAAAATTGAGAATGTTTTTATACATTGGGTTACAGTTCCTAAGACAGAGGCCCAAGTGGGTTTTGAGTTCTGCTTCTTGCAGGAGATTTAGTACCTCAAAAATAAAACTCAGAGAAAAGCAAGCATAGTACCAACAACTGGCATTGTTTCTGCCCTGCTTCTTACCAGCTATGGAACCCTGAGTAAAATCCATCTATCTCTACCTTGGCTGCCCGCCTGCCCACCCATCCACTGACTCCCATTTAGGGAGAGTGTATGCTGTACCCTGTGTCAGGTCCAGAGACAGCACAGGCCTGTGATAGTCCATTGTCCTCCAGTTCCTACAAGGGCAGAATTCTGACAGAAAATGATGTTACAATAGTCCAGTCGCAAGTGCTACCAAGAGAGACTTCAATGTAGGACCACTGGAGCCTGGGTGAAGCTTAGCAAAAGTTGCCCAAATGTCTCTGCAGAGCTCACAAAGCAGCTAAGCTAGACTGAAGGTGGCATTTTATGGATGAAAACACAAAGAAATTTCCCAGAGGGTATGGCACAAGTTTGAGATTGGTTAATAATCAACTATCCCCAGTTGTAAAATGAATGGAATGGAGCAGTCGCTTGCTGCTCGCCCACATCTATGCTTGCCCATATCCATCCTATACTCTCATTTTGCTGGGGTGAATTTGCTGGGGTAATTCTTTGTACCAGGAGGTGGGGTGAGATAAGAGCAGGCCCTGGTTCCAGGAGAGACCAATAAATGGGGGCAGAGACACAGGATGAGAAGGAAGCCAAGGGTGTGGGCAGGAGGCTTTCCAGACCATCTTAGTGGGATGGCTAAACTATGAGTCAAAACAGCTGACACCCTGCATTTCTTGTATCAGAGTAAATCACATGGTTCCATTGGTAAAGTGTTTGCTTTGCAAGCAGGAAGACCTAAGTTTGCTTCCTCAGAATCCACATATTAAAGCATGGTAGTGCACACTTGTAGTCCCAGCACTAGGGAGGTGGAGACAGCAGGAGCCCTGGAGCTCACTGACTGGCCAGCCTAGACTACATGGGCAAGTTCCAGGTCAGTAAGAGACCCTGTCTCGAAACAACCAAGTTGCTGGCACCTGAGAAGAGAAACCTGAGATTGTCCGCTGGCTTCTACATGCATGTGCACACATGCACATACATATTACTGCCCACATACAACATACATTCACACAAAATTGTCAGAGTAAATCACGACTCCTCAATCATATATTCTTCTCTGTTTTCAGCTTCCAAGGTCAGGTGTCCTTTGTAATATCAAGGTCTGATTTAAAAGCAGATTTAAGTAGCGGTGCATTTCATGTGCAATTCATGTCACATGAATCCCCTGCATAAAACAAGACATGATGCTAAGCATGGCGGGAAGTTCCGGTAGAGATACAAATTTGACCAACTAAAACATTAGCAAAAATATGCTCAAGGAATTAAGATTCCTTTTTCACCTTACAGTTTTCTTGTTGATGGTGGCAATTGATGTAATAGTCTCTACTCTCCCAAGACAGCACACCCACAGGGGAACACAATCTCTGTGAAAGCCAAGTGTGATCTGACCTGAGAATATCTCTTATAGTCTTCTGTGACCATTTTCTAGACCCTAGATTCTAGACTGGGTTAGATGAAACCTCACCTAGGCCAATGGAGAAGCTGGCACCTTCCTACCAGCTCCTCTGAGGGCAGTGTTCTAGTCAGGGCTTCTACTGCTGTGGTAAAACACTATGACCAAAGGCAAGTTGGGGAGAAAAGGGTTCATTTCAGCTCATAGCCCCACATTGCTGAGGGAGTGGCTGAGCCAGGCTGAGGCTGTTCCAAAGCTTCTTTCAGTGGCAGTGAGGAGCCTCCCTCTGAGATGGAGAAGCAGTTCCCTCAGACAGGGCTCTCTGCTCTAATCCTGACCCCCAGCTAGAACCAATGTCAACTCTCTGTTCGCCACAAAGAGGACCTGGAAGGCAGGGGATCCACAGCAGCCAGATGAGATGAAACAAAGCCAGTGTTGGGAAGGAAGAACGGTGAGCCAGGAGGGTGGGCTTTTAGTTCCTCAGAGAAGTGTGATTTCTCTCCAGCTGGTCAGGAAGCCTCCAGTTCCTCATTTCCAGCAGCAATGGTGACAAGATATGGGTGAAGGTTGCAGGGTAGCTCTAGAGCCATTACCCATATATGTCCTGATCCATGCCTGCCTCCTTCCCTTAGTTGGGAGGGAAGCCTCTGGGGGACACTGTCTCCCCTCAAGTCATCCAGAGCCACCAGGAATATTTTTAAGTCTCCAGGAAAAGTCAACAACAAAACTTTTCCCTCAAAGGCCTGCTTGTCTCCAAGGCTCTGGGCCTTCTCCAAAACCTCAACTCTGTGGTCCTCACTGTCTACAAACTTCTCGTGGGACAGCCATCTTTCATTACACTCCACCCACAGGGCCAGCAGTGCCTGACTGAGAGCACTCAATCAGCATTTGGTAAATAAGGAGAGGGGGTTGGGGATGGGAATGGGGTAGGGTGGGGGCCTAATAACATCATGGTGCAAAGGGGCTGCTGGGTGCAGGTCAGGACAGGTCCAGTTGAGGGGACTCTAGAAAAACATGCATGGAACCCACGGAACATGCTAGAAATAAGTGTGGTAGGCGGCAATGTCTACCTGTGGCTTGCTACCTTACCATCATCCCCATTTTTCAAATGAGGAAACTGAGGCTTGGAGGGGTCATCCTCCAGGAAGTGGTCGATACCCCTAAGGAATCAGCGGGAGCTGGGGTCGCTCCATGCACTTGCTTCCTCATGGTCCACAGGGAGGCAGTGTATGTGGGTGGCATCTCATGGACCCTGGGATGGACCAGTCTGGATTCAAATTTTGGTTTTGCACTTCATAATCTTATAAACTCAGGCAAGTTACTTTGTCTCTAGGCTTCTCTGTTTCTGCACACGAATTAATAGTGACAATGTAGTGACCTGGCAGGACTTCCGAAGAGAAGATAGCACTATGAACAAAGAGGCGGCTGGCCTGCTAACTGCTTTTGTAAATGAAGTTTTATTGAAATGCAGCCAGGTTAATATGTTGACAGATGTTACCATGGCAGAGCTGAGCAATCTAACCAGAAGAGTGCAGGGCAGCACGTCCTAAAACAGTATATTTCTTCTCCCTATGGGAAAAGCCAGCTGACCCATGTCTACGTGAAAAGCATAACCAGGGGCACAGAATGTGCTGAAAGGGCTCTGAAGATATGAAGCATGCGTAACCCCACCCTCACTGGCCATCTCCCTTCACTCTCGGGACTACCTGACTGACTGCAAGATTCAGGACTCGAAAGTGAATAGGAGGGGCTGGAGAGACGGCTCAGTGCTTAAGAGCACTGGCTGCTCTTGCAGAGGGCTCAAGTTTGAATCCCACCACCCACACGGTAGCTCACAACCGTTCATAACTTCGGTTGCAAGGGATCTGACACCCTCTTCTGACCTCTGCAGGAACCATGCACACACACAGGGTGCACAGATACATATTTGAGCAAAACACTTATCAATCAATCCATCAATCAATCAATCTTTAAAACGGAAAAAAATATTAAAACCAACTGACATATATGCGAGCTTTTCCTCTGGTACATGCTGCTGCCCCTAAATAAGTCCAAGAGATGCTCTGTGCATCTGGCTTCCTTCAGTAAGCTGTTTTCCTTCAACCCAGAGCTGCTGTGGTGTGTGGTGTGTGTGTGTGTGTGTGTGTGTGTGTGTGTGCATGTGTGTCCTACCCTCAGGCCAACCTCAGACTAGTAGCACCCCCAGCCACACAATCCACCACTCTTCCCTCCCAGCCCCAGGTACACCTGTACCCACATGTGTGCATGTATATGCAGTTCAGAGGTTGACCTCGGGGGTCATTCCTCAGGAGCTGTCCTTTTTTTTCTGAGTTGGGGTCTCTCATTGGTCTGGAGCTAACTAGTTAGACTAGGCCAGCAGCATGTTACTGACCAAGCCCTCTTCCTGTTACCACTGTTTTATGTCTTTATTTTATCTTCACTGCTAGTTTTCTGTCTCCTTACCCAATGCATTGTTTAGAATTCAGATCCACTGGATCATCTAGCCACTCAGTCCTTCAGTCAGCTCCAGTGTGCCAGCCATTCCTTTGCTGAGAATCTATTCCTACAGACATACTGGGAACAAAATTTCTGCTGAGTTGGCCCCAATTTCCCTCTCCTTGGGCCCTGTCCAAAGGCTGTCCTCAGCCCAGGAGCATCTCCCAGTCAAATGTTCCTTACTCCTCACATCTGCAACTCCGGGGCATTGTTTATAGAACCACACCTTCCTGTAGGTACCAACAGATCCATCCATTATCAAATGCCCCAGCACCTTTCTGAGCACATCTGTATTCTGCTCCTGAATAAACTGGGGTGTGGGGCTGAGTCATTTGGGGTGAGGGGTGGTTTGTGGCATGCCACTCTTCAATCCTCCTGGCCTTGGGGACACTGAACTCTTAGGTTCTCCTCCAAGACTGGCCACATCTTCAGGGTTAGTTTTCTGCCCTTGGTCTTGCCCACAACTCCCTCCTCTTATCAGAAAGGCACCCTCATCTGAAGCAGACTGTTTCTGGAGGCAGCTAGGCACCTCACTCCATTGGTCTACCTGCACAGACTTACAGTTCTTGCTCCTCTCTCCCTTTCTGGCTATCTGAGTTATTCATATGGTGCACATACCATAGAATGTGAGATGCCAGTGACCATATGAACCCAGAGCTTGGATACACAGTCAACAACCAACATGCCATAGTTAGCTTAGAATTCTGAAGCACTTTCAAGTGAGGATTGGGTCCCTGACCCACCTTCCATGGTCTGGAGGTGTTCTGAAGGAAGGGAAGACGGTTCTAGTCAGGCTCCAGAATAGGCAAGGCAGTGACTACAGTGGCCCCTACAGTGACTACAGATCTGCTGGCCATGGTTTCTATTACCTGTGACCAACCAATGTCTCAAAATAGTAAGTGGAGAGTTCCAGAAATAATTAATGACTTTTAAGCTGCATACACCCTTTTGTAGTAGCATGTTGAAATCTTATGCCTTCCTTTCCTTTATTACTTGGGATATGAATCTTCTCTGGACAAAGAGAACTTTCCTTTACCCAGAGCATCTAGACTGTATTCACTACCTATTAGTCACTTGGGAATTGTCTTGGTTATCAGATCAACTGCTATGGTTTCTCCGAGTCCAAGCAAACTTTGTTGCACATGTACAAGTAATAATACTGGCAGTTTATTACAGCATATTGTTCTGTTCTATTTACTATTAGTCGTTATTCATCTCTTACTATGATTAACATGAATGAAACCCAATCAGCTATCTAGGAAAAGCATAATAGACATAGGTGTAGTGTATCAAGCTCCCACTGGCGATTCTGCAAGGCATTCTCTGATGCACAGATGCATTGGCTTGACTATTAGCTACCGAAGGTCATATTCTAGCTCTATCTTTTCACCGATGCCTCTGTCCAAGCTCAGTAACACATATCCGTTTTCAAAGCTGGCCGCAAAACGAGCTGAAGCATTGAGGTCATATTTTAAAGAGAGGCTCATGGGAAAACCACCTTCTAACTGGCAGGGAGGCCAACACTGGCCTGGACCCATGGTGAAAGCAGATAGAGTGAAAGTTGGAGCTCACAGTCCAGCCTCATGGAGTGACACACCCATGTGGTGGGCATTCCAGGGTTGGCTCCAACACTGTCATGATGGGTGGGCTGGATAAGAACCACACGAGAGGGGAGCAGCGGGGCATCCAGTGAGGGGACGTAAGAACAGCATGAAGAGTGAATTTGGGGTGGAAGGAAAACTCCTTCAACCAGCATTTGGAAGACTGAGGCAAGAGGATAGTGAATCCAAGGCCAACTGGGCTATATAATAAACAACACACCAGTAAGGAAAAGAGAAAGAGAAACAGACACCGTGTCCAGGAAAATGTGGTGGCTCAAGCATTTCCCACGCTGAGCTCAACTCTAAGGCATATATAGCTTGATTTTAAAAAATTATTTTTATTTTACGTACATGTTTTGCCTGCCTGCATGCCTGTGCTCAACATGAGCAGTACCCACAGAGACCAGGGGGTGAGCTTGGATCCCTCGAGCTGGAGTTACAGCCAGTAATTAGCCACTATGTGGGCGGTGGAATACACACCCGGGTCCTCTGGAAGCCAGCTCTCTAGCCCCTAACACAATTCCTCATGTCGTGGTGACCCCCAACCATAAAATTATTTTGTTGCTACCTCATAACTGCAATTTTGCTGCTGTTATGAGTTTTAAGTATCTGTGTTTTCACAATGGTCTGGCCTCGACCCACAGGTTGAGAACCACTCCCCTACAGCCTGATTTTTCTCATGTTACAGCTTGCGTTTTCACAGGGTCTGTACTTAGGCCCCCATTAGCCCTGCAATGAGGTAACTTGCCTCAAGTCATACAGCTATAAGTAGGAAGGTTTGTTTGGTTTTTCTTTTCTTTTTTTTTTTTTCATTTAACATTCCAACTTTATTACTCATATACTGTGGCAGCTTGGGAATTTGTCAAAATTTTAAACCATATCTTGTCTTTTTATAAACTTAGAAAACAATATAAAATTATGAATTTGCTCCTAAGTTCCTGTTCCTATATTTTTATGAAATAATTAAAATCATGGTCTCTCTGGAACATAGTCACTATTAGGTATTATCGGGTACTAAGTTGATTGTGAACATGCTATGATTTTTGTATTAATATTTGTAAGATATTTAAATTATTTTCTAAGCAGAAGCTAAATTTATAGGAGGTCATAGGTTATTTCATGAGACTGCAAAGACATCAGAATAAGATATATTCACAAATCATGTCCCCCCCCCCCCCCGTTTGATGTCTTATTGGTATCTACAGGGTTTTTGTTGTTGTTGTTAGTTTTTTTTTAAGATTTGTTTTTAGGTGTATGAGTGTTTGCAGTGTGTGCAGTGCCTTTCAAAGACCACATGGGTGCTCTGAATACTCTGGAGCTACAGACAGCTGTAAACCACCACTCGGGTGCTGGGAAGTGAACCCAGGTCCTCTGCAAGAGCAGTCAGTGCTTTTTAGCCACTGAGACACCTCTCCAGCCCCCGACATTGAGATTTAAACACAGATTGCTTATCCTTGATCCAAAACACTTGGGGGTGATCAGATTTTGAATTTTAGTTTATTTTTAAAAATTTGGAGTATTGAAACATTTGTGGATACATAACAAGATACCTTGGGAATGGGATCCAAATTTAAATAAAAGAAACTCATTTAGATATCATAAACGCCTTATAGAGCCTGTAGTAATTTACAGAATGTGTGTGAGCGCATGTATGTGACTGAACCTAAGACCTCACATAAGCTAAGTAGGTGCTCCATCACTGAGCCTCCCCCTCCCCCCATGTTTACATTTTGAGCTCTGATTCTACCTGCCCCTTCAGCCTGCCCCTTCAGCCCCAGTCTCATTTCAACGACCTCATCCACTCTTTCACTTTGGCTAGTACCACAAATCTAATACCCATGCCCACTCCACTTGCTCCTGTTAGTCCTTCCCCGTCCCAGTGAAGTCACCACTACCACCCTCACCCTGTTGGCGTGGGCCATAACTTGGGTATCATCCTTGGCTCCTCTCTAGCTCACAACACCAAATCTGTCAATCTTCTGCCCCCAGCCAGCCCCCATCGAACCACTTTCTCTGTTTTCAGCACACCTACCCTCACCAAAGCCACAGCCATCTTTGCCCTGGTGACAGCACTGGTTTCAAGGATGGCCTTTGAAGCTGCCTGCTCCCTTACAGCCTGCAGCCAGAAGGACCTTTTTAAAAGACAGAAGTCAGTAGTTGCATCTATAAAATACTCCTGCAGGTAAGGCTCAGGGAACACTGTGGAAGAGGACCCAGAAGAGCAGGGAGTGTGAGACTGTATTCCCTAGTAATGTCAGAAGTGACAGGCACATGTACAGTTTCACCAGCGTGGCTGCCCAGTTGTGATCAGAAGGAGCATTAACAACAGACATGCTGAAGTTGGGAGTGGGGTAGGCATGAGGACTCAACCCTATACAGAACTCCAGGAAACTCACGAGTGCTGAGAGTGGAGAGATACTCTTCCCCAGGGCACACCAATGGTCAGCCTTGAAAACATGTACGGCAACATTATACAGACTGAGCAGGTTAGGAATATATATGCATGTACATACACATATGTACATGTTAATATATACAATTAAGGGGGAAAAAGAGGCCAGGAATTGGAAAGAGAGCAAGGAGTATATGGGGAGGTTTGGAGGGAGGAAAAGGAAGTGAGAAATGAAGTAATATGATATAAAAACAAAACAAAACAAAACAAAACAAAAAACCCAACGACAATCACAAACCCCAGAAGCTGTCTCTGTTCAGCTCCCAGGGCCACTTGATACTCAGGGGATCCTTGGAAGTCTAGGCTAATAGGCTGTGGTCCTCAATCTGTGTTCCCATTTTTTAGCACTTTCTCCCATTGTCTGCTTCTGCAGCCACAGCAGCCTTGTGTGCAGAATTCGCTTCTGCTTTCTGCTCTACCTGCCATGCTCTTGCTCCTTTGCTTCACGCATAGCCCATCAGCCAACCGAGCCCCACACCTGCCACTCATTGCACTTGCTACCATGTATCAGATGTTCATGCCTCTGCTCTCTGACCTCCCTGCCGACTCTCACTCCACTTGCTACCATGTATCAGATGTTCATGCCTCTGCTCTCTGACCTCCCTGCCGGAATAAAGTACCCTTGGAGCAGGGCTGTTTCTTCTGCTTACAGAGGTCCAGGCCTTGGAGCATCACACACCATTGGTGCCTAGTACACACTGAGATGAGTGGATGGCATTTCACACCCAGCAGCAGCCTCTGTACCACTGAGCACACCACTCAGGGACCAAGACGTTTTTCGTCGACTTTCTGTGCACCTTGAATGTGTACAGGTGGAGCAAGTCATGGTGGCTTGGGGTGGGCTGCAGGCGGAGAGAGTAAACCCTTCTCCGCTCACACAGGGAAGAGGAAATGGCCGCCTCGGGGCACTGGGCACCTGGATAAACAGGAAAGGGCTGAGAAGGATGTGCATGGACAGACAGGCAACAGTCCAAGTCAACCAATGTCCACGAGGCTCAAGCGTAGGTTCCACACCCTGAGGTGCTCACTGCACAAAGTCCTAGGTCTAAAATCCCATTTGCCAGGGTCCCTTTCACGACACTTCACTGTGACAATAGTGTGAGGCCAGCATTTCGCTTTCACCCCTCCGTGTTTTCAATATCTATTTCAAACTTTTCTCTGCAAAACTTGACCACTCCCTCCAGCCTCCCCGGGAACCTTTACTTCCTATTGCACAGAAAAACATAGAAGTCATCAGACCAGAACAGCCTCTGCTTCCTGCCACCACACCTGTGTGTCTCCCTGCATGGGGCCCCTGATCTGCCATTGGCCCTCTCATGGTGGCTGCAGAGGTAACCTCTGATTTCAGTCAAATCCCGAAGCTGGTCAATGCCTGCTCTGAACTCCCGGGCACTGTCTATGGTGGCTTCTCACTCGTTCTCACCTGCTTGACCATTAACCTCTCCACACTGGCCAGCTCCATCCTTCAACACTCAGTCTCAGGCTCTCACAGGACAGCCACAGCTTTGGTTACCTCAGATGACGCTGGAGTCCCCGTGTCTCATCCCCACTAGCCTGCATCTGCATGAGCCTCCATTCCACATAACCCCAGCTTCCCTAGACAGACTCTTAACACACCCAAACATCTCTTGTCAAGGCCACTCGTGACTTATGTGCCACTGGTCATTCTGGTCTTCCCCTTATCGGTCCTTGTGGCAGCATGTGACACAGTTAACCCTTGACTGCTCAGATTTAACAACAGGTCCTTTCAGATACTGAATAGCTTCCTTGAAAGCACTCTGGTGTGGAAGACGGTGTACAATGAAGTGAGACCTACCCTCTCCTTTGAACCCAGATGACCTCCTTGAGAGACCCACCTTGCACCACTCCAAAAAAAAAAAAAAAGTTCCCAAACATCTAAAATGGAGCAGACACCCCTGCCCCATGGCTTCCTCCTTTTACCTCTAGGTGAAAGTGCATCTTCTTCCCTGGCTACAAATTGGGCTCAACGCCCAGGTCTGCCCAGGTCCCTTAAACCCCACCTGATTTTGTAGTCACATCATTCTGTTCTGCTTCCTTTAAAGACGTCTTTATTTTTATTGTGCGTATTTTGCCTGAATGTATGTGTGTGCCCTGTGCACGAAGAAAAGGGTATCCGATCCTTTGGAACCAGTTACAGACCATTGTGAGCTGCCATGTTTGTGTTGAGAACTGAATCCAGCTCCCCCACAAGAGCAGCCAGTGCTCTTACCTGCAAAGCCGTCTACCCAGCCCTGCTCTGTTCTGTTGTCTTTGATTATTCTGACTTGGGAGATACAAGTTTTCCTAGGCTGTACCCAGGGTGAGTTGCCAGCTTCCCTCTCAGAAGGCCCTTGGCAGTATTTGCTTAGTTTGTCCCAGCCACCAACCCCTGTCCTCCAGTTCTAAGCCACCCATCTGAACAAGGAACGAGGGAGACGCATCAGCCCCATCCTGCTATTGCCTGCTTCTGGTGACTTGGAGCCTCTGGTTTACTTCTCTAATCTGCTTTATTTCCCTCTGCTCCTCCCTGTGTTGCCTTCTACCAAATGTTCTGAAAGCTGCAGCCTGGTCTGAGTCTTTCCAAGGACCGAGAGTCCTGGCCCCAAGCCAGGAGCCTTTGAAGTTGCCTGGGACTCAATGCTATCGAATCCCCACGGTTCCTGTCCCAACCCACCTTCTCCTGCTACTGAGGTCTCTGGCCTAGACTGAGAAGCAACAGCATAAGGTGTCATGATTTCTGGTCTACCCTGGCACATGGAAGTTCATCTTCCAGTCTGTGTCTGCTTTTTGTTTAAACCTGAATGCCTTTAGGCCAGGCATCCATTCCTCAAGCTCTAGTGTTAAACACAGTCTCCATGAGCACTTGGGTCCTGGGCTTAGTGTGGATATTGGCTCACTTTATCTGTCCAGTAGCCCCAGGTGGGAGACAGCGCCACCTCTTTGAGCCGACCGGAAAACAACAGATGCTCACAAGAGTTGGACAACTTGCTTTGATCACACCCCCAAAGTCAAAATGTGATTGCTTCTTGTGCTAGGGTACCAAATACCTTCAATACCAGCATTTGGGAAGCCAAGGTGGGAAGGTGGCTGTTAAGTTATGGGCCAGCCCTAGCTACATAGTGAGTTCAAGGGGAGCCTGAATGAACTATGTAGTGAGATTTTTGTCTCGAAAAATGAAAGAAAGCATCCAGATATGAATCCAAGCTGGCCAGATTAGGCAGCCCATATTCTTACACTCTGCCACAGAAAAAGCAGTGCGTGTTAACCAGGCTAAATCTTAAGAAGACCCTCTGCAGCAGTGTGGAAAGAAAAATAAATACAGTCAAACCTGGACCTGAGGAGAGTGAGTGAGTATTTCAGGCTGCCCAGGAAAGAGACTCTGAGCCTGGTTAGGGAGCTGACAAGACAGGGAGACAGCAGCGGACTTTGTAACAGTTGGGAGAACTGGGAGGCCGAAGGGGCTGACATGAGTGACAAGGGTGTCCTGGGAGCTCTTGAGACACCACAGTCAATCAAGGTAATACTACAGATGCCAAGTGTCTTTCCTTAAGAATGTAGTTTAAGCCTTGGAGTGAAAGAATTCCAGGAGAGAAGTCTAGGGACAAAACTGGTGTCCAGACATGGCCGTATGGCACCTCTAAGGCAGGGGGAGGGTCGGAGGAATAAGGCCACATTAGGGAATGCCAGTGAGGACAGGGCAAGGTCCAAGGAGGCAGCTGATGGACAGGCTGGAGGACAGCTGCAAGGCGCCTGCTGGCGACAGAGGATTATCAGACCTCAGGAGTCCTCCTTAAGCCCCAGAGCACCACAGCAGGTGCAGGGAACCCAGTGAGGCAGAAGCCAAAATGCAGATATCTCTTTCCAGAGACTTCCAGTGAACCTGGGAGATGAGAGAGACTCTGGGAAACACAGGACCCCTCAGGTCACTAGTAGAGTGCAGAAGGTTGAGACCAAGGAGCAGGGAGGAGCAGGGGGAGCGGAATGGGGAGCAGCAGAGAGATCACCTCAGCAAGAAGGCACACAGTAGGTTGTTCATGGGTGGAGGTTTCTGGCTGGATTGGGAGGAGCACAGCTTGGCCTAGAGGGGAGAAAGGCTGTGGGGGGATTCCAGAGGTGTTTTGGATTGCTGAGGAGAGAAACTGACTGGGACTGCTGAAATGAGAGCTGCTCTCTGGGCTGTCGCTGATGTGGAGGACCTATCTGCACATCTGAGGGAAGTGCGCAGGGCACGGCCGCTCTGAGTGCACAGAGCACAGAGCACAGCAGTGCACTTGCACACTGCTTTTGCTAGAACATCAATCACAGTCAGTTGCCTGCAGATGCTAATATGCAAAATGTGCTGGGGACTAGAGTTTCTGTCAGGACCAATGAGTATTTTCACTTTTATTTCGAGGTCTGCTAGTATTCCACTTCCTCATAAGACATGGCTTGCCAGAGACCATGCACAGGAATTCCTCAAGTACTTTTCTCTCAGCAAAGCAGCACACCAATGCTGGCCCAGTCCTAGGGTGGTAACAGCAGGTGCCCCAGCCCTTGGTACTTTTGTTTCTGTCCTATAGAGTGATTCACCTTTCCCTGTCTCTCATGCTGGTAGATATTGCTCCTCCCACCTCTCCCACTCTGACCAGTCTCTGCTGGAGTACCAGCTCCTGCCCAGAAGAACGCTGTAAGAGCTGCAACCCAGGCTGAGACAGCATTTAGAGACTGCATCTGTCCCTGTGTCCTCTTTCTCTAGTTTGTTAAGTCTTTAAAACTTTGGCTTAGGGCCAAGTCCTCACTAGTTCTCTCCTCAGTCCAGAGAAGCTTGGCTTCCTCTAGTCAACATATACTGGTGAGAACACAGGAGTCACCTCAGAAGGCCCAGACTCGGCTACTGCCCATTCCTTGCTGTGAGGTTTTCTCATCCCTTCCGAGTTCCAGCTTGAAATCAGGTGGAACGGAACCTCTCCCTTCTCTCTGGGAAAGAGAAGCTAGTCTGATGTGATAGGTTATTTATAACCTGCATCTTAATTTGATTCCCGGGAACTAAACAGTTCTCACTAACCCCCGTCCACGGTAACTGGGAGACACACCCCAAATAAACTGAGTGCAGTTCAGCCAACATCTTCTTAGGCTAACCCATGCCAGATTCCAGGCCACCACAAAATCAGACACAGATCTTGCCCCGGTCACTTGGTTGGCTGAGTGGAGAGAGTGGCACTGGTTCACACAATGTCAGGGGCAGTTTCCAGCAGAACTTTACCCACATTGCTGGGAACAGATGCTGGAGGCACTTAGGGGATTCTGGGTCCTTTTGCTGACCCCTCAGACTAAAGGGGAGGTAGGCAGTTGTGGGTCTTTGAGAAGGTGACAGCCCTGAAGCAGAAACCTCAGAGTCCCACGCCTGGACCCGAGGCAGAGCTCAGGGTTGTGGACACTTGGGGCTTCCCCTCAACATCTGGGGGATGTAGAAAGCTACCCTGACTCACAAGGGTGTCGTGGGGGACAGAGTGAGAGCCTGTGACGTGAGCGAGGAGGAAACGGGCTGTAAGGGGCAGCTTCACATTCAATGGCTCTGTTTTCTTCAAGGTTTCCCTCAGGAAAGTGGAGATTGTAGCTATGTAAGGCTGTTTCTCCCACTAGGCTAATGGGACTGACTCAGAGGCTTTGGCTCCCCCACTTTGCAAGTACTCCGAGACACCCCAGAAAGGAAAGCTCAGGTCATCCACCCACATCCAGTGGGTTCTCTGCTGACGTTGGCCATCCTTCTCCCATACCACAGGCTTCAGCCATGGACCCTGAGAAAGTCACCCTCCTCTGTTCTGGCCCCTTTCCACAGCTTAGCCCTACAAGAGACCTAGGGAAACTACAGTCCAGGGTCTGGAGACACCCATTTCCTGAACTAACTACACAAACAAAACTGAGGCATTTCCACCTTCATCTCCCACCCACCTTCCCATCTGTAATTTCTGCCTTTTCTGTTCAAATCAGTCTACCGTGGTGTCAGGTTTTCATCCAGACCCTCAATTGTGTTAAGATCTCTGGCTTTGGGCTGTATGAAGCAGATCAGCCGGTGGCAACTGGATTGGAGAGGTCCGGTTAACCCCGGCTTTTACCGTCTAAAATTATCTCACACACCCAGGAAGTTCTATTCTCAGAAATGCCTTAACCAATTTATTTACATGTAAGTATTCCCGACGACTTTAAAAATGCATATATTCCTGGAAAAGGAAACCGTCCTCCTCGGCCCTAATCTAGTTTTCGCACCTATGCCCCACCTTTACTGCAACAAGCTGGATTGGGGAGAAGGGAATCTCTCCTCATTTCACAGACAGACCTTAGCCCACAACCGGACCCCAACCAGCCCTGAGCCTGCAGCGGCGAGATAAACCAAGTTCTCATGAAAGCAAATCTGAAATAGCCAAATATGGAAAGTCAGCAGCCTGAGTGGAGAGGCTGAGGAAGAAAGAAGCCAACCAGAGTGGCCCAGAGGGACCTGCAACAAAAGTCCTCAGAACTGTCCTCAGTACTGTCAGACCTCGCAGTTGGATTGCAAGGGGGTCAAGCAGTGGTGTGAGAACGGTCTCCGCCTACCCTGCAGTGGGTGCTCACCTCTAGGCGCCTGGGTCTGCCGAAATCTGGAACTCAGCTTCTGCAGAGTCGGGTGCTATCTCCAAATGAGCACGCGCTATAGCACCGGTGCAGGTTCGAGTCCCTGGCATTAAGCTCACGTTAATGGGCTGTGTTCACAAGTCTTGCAAAAGTGCCCCGGGCCGGGCGCGGATGTCCCGGGTCGCCTCAGTCCACCCGCTAACACACACGCCTCCAACCCACCTCCCTGAGCCGCTTTCGGTTTCTGAGGAGCCGGGATGGTGAGCTCACCCGGCCTTTCCCACTTGCGGGGCTCGCGGAGTTCCGCGGGCGCCCTACGGCGGCGAGGGCAAGGCTGCTTCGCCTCCGCAGCCGGCTAGGCCAGTCCCAGCCGCGGGCTTCGGGGGGCGGGGCCGAGGACGGGGGCGTGGTCAGGGCGCCCAACAGGCGGAACCTAGGATGGAGGCAAGGTAATGGCGCCCAACAGGCGGGGCCGAGGACGGAGGCGTGGTCACGACGCCCAAGAGGCAGGGCCAAGGATGGGGGCGTGGTCGTGGCGCCCAAGAGGCGGGGGCGTGAGGCTTCTAGGGTGGCGGCCGGCAAGTCACCAGAGCTGGGCAAAGTATCTCCCTAGATGCTGGGAATCACCCAGACTCTAGAAGCCTAGGCTTCTCTTTCTAGAAACATTAGTACCTTATGAGCCTTTGAATTGTATATATTTTGCTCTTCAATCAGCCTCCCTCCCGACCTGCCAAACCTATTCGTTCTGGAGTGGACACGTTTGCTTAAGATCAGAGGTCTGATTCAAATCCCTTCTTCCCTGAGCTTGCTACAGTGCAGTGCGAATCCGTCAGCCCTCATCCTGCTGTTAGCTTAACGCTGGCTGTTCTCTTGTCAAAAGCACCCCAGACAGTTCTTCTGGTCTTCAGAGCCACCTGGTGGAGCGTGCCTGAACTATGAAAGCTCTATCTGAGCTCTAGAGCTGATCTGAGTGGACCTACCCAAGGCTAGAGCTTGAATCCTAGCCTCCCAACTCCTAAACACAGGACTGTTACAATGTATTCGCTCTACAGGTTCACAGTAATTGCAGCCTCTATGAACAAAGCAAGCTAGCGGCTCAAATCTAACCCCTTCCAAGTCAGACAAGCGCGGGAAATACTTAGCTGTCTTGAGCATCAAATGCCCATCATGGAAAGGGTACTAGCTACCTTGCAGTGGACACAGGTGTGCAATGAAGCTGGGCAGCAGTTTTAGGGAGCATATGTGGGATCTGGTGGATCAGTCAATAGGAGCCCCACATCCAGGTGCAACTCTTTGGTTAGCGAGATTAAATCCTCCATGGGGAGATGGCCTGTGGGCGTGCTTTGGCAGTCTGTACCAGCTTACTCTTGTGAGAACTGAAAGAGGCTGAGCCCAAGCCTTCTCCTCCCTAACCTTCCCTACAGTATATCTATTTACCTTACTTTCCACTTCCCTTCACATGATTGCAAGGTGACAGGACCCTAAGTATTTAGACACCACAGGGAATATAGATTGGAAAGACAATGTCTGGAATGAATAATGTAGCTAGGGTTCTGAAAGGAGCAATCAATTCTAAATATGAGCCCAAGATCTTGGTATAATGAAGTCCCAAGCTGAGAAAGAATTTCTTTTGCTTGCATGCATGACTGTGTACCACGTGTATTGCTGGCGCTTAAGGAGTCCAGAAGAGAGACCAGGAGTCACAGACAGTTGTGAAGCATCACGTGAATGCTGGGCGTTGAACCCAGGTCCTCTGGAAGAGCAGCCCGTACTTTTAGTGCTAACACAGTAGTAGTCAGAAGGGAAGGATATGTTCCCAGCTCCTGGTATTGATCTCAGAGTCAGACTCTTGTAGTCCAGGCTGGTTCACATTTGCTCACTCAAACTCCTGGCCCCTCTCCTCCTGTCTCCTGAACACTGTGATTGCAAGCGCACAGCATCATGTCCAGCTTTCTTGCTTCTCCATGTACATCATGTTTTATCCTTCCCACACACCTTCAGGAATGTTTATGTTTTGTTTTGCTTTGTTTTGAGACAAGCGAAGGCAGGCCATGAGGACAGTAAAGACAGGGCAGGATTTGAGCAGTTTTAGTATTTGAAAATAGTATTTGATTTCCATATAATGTTTAACAGTAAACTGATTAACTAGTCCTTAAACTAAATTCCCCTATAAAGAGAAGGACTGAACTATACGCAAACTCTTTCTGCAGAAGGAAAGGGCAGACAGCTGGTTCTTCAGGACTCTCTACAGTTGCCTACCACCAGTGGTTTGTTTAATCGGCTGGTGTGACTGGGGGCAGGCAGTCTGATGAAGAGGGGAGGCATGCATTATCCTCAGTCTACAGAGAGACTAGTGAGGTCATGTGCTAGTTGAGGACAAGATGCATAATTCCAGGATTGGTAGGCGGAAGCTGGACAGGGTGAAGGCCGTCCTGGGGCCTGCAGACGCCCTTATGATGACCGGAGTGTTCGATGGAGATGAGAAAAGATGAAGAGCAGAGTGCTGTGCGCTGTGAGGAGAGACGGAGCTAGAGCTTCGAAGGCAGTGACAGCGTGAGAGAGGGCTGAGGTGGACAGTGGAGTTGGTGGGATGACGCGCAGCAATCCACAGCGTAGACAGATGCAGGCACCCCCCCTCCTACTCCCAACACGCTACCAGGCCACGGGATTGCCATAGCTCTGGGAAATGGCAGAGGCCCAGCTCGGGGAATGGTTCACTTTCCGGATTGGACCTCCATGGAGGAAACACCGTGGCCCATGGTGTCATGAAGGTGATGTAGGGCGGGGGTTGTCGATGTCCGTGGCCCATGTTACTCCCAAATACCGTGCAGATATTTGTGGTCTACGCTCTGGCCTGAAGCCATGTTGATGTTGGTGGGCTGTGCTGCCAACAGAGGCCATACTGATCTGAGTGGTCTCTGTGGCCACCTGAGGCTATAGTGATGTCTGAGCCCATGCTGCCTCCAAGGGCCTTGTCTGGGTCCATGATCTTGCTGCAGGAGGTAGCCATGTTCACGGACTGTGCTGTTTCCAGAAACCATGAGGAAGCCATGATCTGAGCACCAGCTGACTGCAAAGAGCAAGGAAGCTCCCTTTGGCAGTGATGTCGGTGACTGCAGATGCAGCTGAGAAAGAGAGGCATGGAAGGCCTCTGTAATACCCACTCCAACCCCCAAGTAACAGCCTAAAAAGGAAGCCATCAAAGAGAACTCTTATTTAAAACAAATTTATTTATTTATTTATTTTTTTGGTTTTTTTTTTTTTCGGAGCTGGGGCCCGAACCCAGGGCCTTGCGCTTCCTAGGCAAGCGCTCTACCACTGAGCTAAATCCCCAACCCTAAAACAAATTTATTTTATGCATTCAAGTACACTGTAGCTGTCTTCAGACACACCAGAAGAGGGCATCGGATCCCATTACAGATGGTTGTGGGCCACCATGTGGTTGCTGGGAATTGAACTCAGGACCTCGGGAAGAGCTGCTCATAACTGCTGAGGCATCTCTCCAGCCCAAGAGAACTCTTAAAAACTGTAATAAATGGAAGTGAAGCTCTCTGCGGTTGTTGGGGATACAGTGGAGAAGGACTCAGCTTTCCTTAGGGGGTTTGGCCACTGAAAGTTTGACCACGCTCCAGTGAGTATGTGAACAACACAAATTGGACTTTTTTTTGGGGGGGGTGTAGGTCACAGGGGGTGGGGCAGACATGAAAGGACTGGGAAGTGAGTGTGATCTGGGTGGATGATATAAATATCCCAAAGAATAATATAAATATTATTTTGAAAAAAAAATATGTACTGTCACCTAACAGTAGACGTGGCCAGACAAGGAGAAAACATCTTTTCCTTAGGCTTCAAGTTGCACGTTTAATCTCCCTGGGCTTGAAGTTGCATGATTAACTTCCATTAGAGGCTACGGTGGAAAGTCTGCTCGACAGGTGACAGGTGTGAAGGACGGTACAGCAATCCTCAGCAGAAAGTGTGCTGCACCAACACCTATGCGTTTTCTTCCTGACCAGCAATAGATGACCATATCCATTCCATCAGAGAACCCTGCCCTCAGCTCTGTCTGTGAGCTGACTACAACAAAAAGACAGGCGGAGGGCAGGTCTCCCCAACCTGATAAAATTTGTTTTTAAAGATACTCTTCTGGGGTTGGAGAGATGGCTCAGTGGTTAAGGCACTGGTTGCTCTTTCAAAGGACCCAGGGTCAATTCCCAGCACCCACAAGGCAGCTTTCAACTGTGTGTAGTTCCCGTGGCAGGGGAACTGATACCCTTTTGAGGACTGCCAGCACTGCAGTCACTAGTGAAGCAGTCCCTGGCAGCGGGCAAAATATCCATACACATAAAATGCATTCTCTAAGCCTATGTACCCAGTAGCTGCAATTCTAGCCTAGAAACCTAAGACATGCCCATGTCTCTTTTGTTCTGCTTTTTGTGCTGCTAGCTGGTACAGGATCCCGTGGTCCCGTCCTCTGTGTTTGTTGAAGGGCACACTGAATCCACATGCCTGTGTTTTTCACACCTCTTGTGTCTGGTGTCTGGTGGGATAGCACTTTAGTTAGGAGTCTTACTGTTCTGAGTCTAGACCTGCTGTTATCATACACCTGGGGAAATGTGGATGCCCCTGAAGACAGTTACCTCGTCAGTCTCATGCCTCATATTGTGGGAGTCGTAAGCAAAACAGATGTCTTTCCTATCAAAGGGCTAAATAGGACAAAATTCTATTTAAGAAAAAAGGTGAAGAAGCCTCTTGGCAGAAATTCAAGTCCCTTCAGGTTCAGTGCCTCATGAAATCAAAATATGTGCTCAGGGTGGCCCCTCATCTCAACGCTGTAATCTGCTTCTCTGCTGTCTGCTCTGAGTCAGCCCACACACAGGGGGCCAACCTACCTTATGGAGTCAGACACAAGGTTGCTGAGTTTGTAGTGAGGACCCGACAGAGCCCCCACTAGTTGTGCTTACCTGTTCAATTTGAGAAAAATATAAATGTGTGAGTGTGTGTGTGTGTGTGCGCGTGTGTGGTGCACGCACGCACCTTGCTGACATACTTTGGATTGTGTAGACCTTTTCCTGGGATCTTGAACCCATTTCTAACAGCACCCCAACATAGTCTTTAAAAATCTTGCTCATCCAAATTCCTGCCAGAGTCCTAAGACATCACATCTGGAAAACCCACCCTCATCAGTAGTCTCTAATTTGTTAATGACAGCTTGCAAATACCCCAATTCAACTACCATCTTCCTTCATTGCTCCCTCATTAAGTGTTCAGGGATAAAAGACATATTGAGGAAAGGGGGAGGGGACAAAGGATGTGACGTGGGAAGTCAAGAGGGGAGCAGATATCTGAGAAAAGGCTGGGGTGAAGTTTGCTTGAAAATGCCAACACCTGATACTTTGTATGATACTAAAACAAAACAAAACAAAACAAAACAACAACAAAAACCCACAAATGAAAGACTTGCAGGTACCTTCCTGGTCCTTCAGTAACAGACAAAGATGAAGGTCTTGGTGGACCGTATGTGTGATAACTCATCTTAGGTGTCAACTTGACCGCATTTGGAATGAGCTAAAACCCTAGTGGTGGGGCACACCCACGAAAGGCTTTTCTTGGTTGGGAAGAAGCATTTCAACCTGGGCCACACCTTCTGACGGCACTCCGCATAAAGGGACATGGAAGAAGGAAGCTTTTCTTTTGCCTTTTCCTGATTGACCTCGTTCTCACTGGTAAATCCAGCTCTCTTGTTGCCCAGCCATTCTTTCAATGGTATCAGAGCCCCCTTCTTTCAAATTGTGACACAATTTGAAGACCAGCAGCTCTCTAGGAGATTCCCTGGACTCCAACACCAGAGCAGGACTGTTGTGACATCTAGTCTTGTGACTGAACAACTACTGGATTCTTGGTTTTTCTGTCAGGAGACAGCCATTGTTACTTAGAACACTGCCTGTAAGCCACTCTGATAACTCCCATCCATCCATCCGTCCGTCCGTCCGTCCATCCATCCGTCCATTTGTCTGTCTTTCATGGAAAAGTGTTTATGCACTTTCACAAGCTAGCCTGTCATCAAACAGGCTGTTGACCCCATACAAGGCTCCTAAGCTTGAGCTGGGTTCTTTCTGCACTCAGTTACTACCATTGATCTCTAAGCATCAAACTTAAAAACATTGTAACACATTTTGGTTTCTTGTTCATAGATTTTCTGAATCAAAACGAGGTTGTTATTTACTTTGGAGAAGCCCACCAAGAATGATGAATCTTGAGTACTAAGCTACCTTTTCCCCTGAGGGTCCCGGTATCCCCATTTTAGCCAAGGCTAGGATTTTTTTAAAGGACAGCATGGAGCATTAATACAAGACACCTACCTAACGACTGAGCTTGGTACTTTTAACCAAAGTACTTCCTAGGTTTGGAAACACAGGTTGTCACTCTTGGCTTCCTCCCTACATCTACTACTGTCTAAAAGTAGGTCCACATTATGACAATTTTACATTCTTTCACTTTGTGTTTTACTCAATTGTAAGCTCGCTCCTGATCGTAACTTACCTTTGTTTCCATCTATATTACACTGGAATTAAATACTTTTTCGTTAATTTTAACAGTTGTAGCAACAATGTGATTTATTTTTTGTTATGTTATAAAAACACTTTGGTGTAGATCTCTCAAAAAAGATAACTTCAGAATTAACAAAAATGGTCATTAAGAGATTTCTAGGCTTTGCTTTATATATATAGATATATAAACCAATACTTAGAATTTCACAGTGAAGAGGTCCTAAATTCTCATACAATATGAGGGTATATAAAAATAGAAGACATGGACACCTTTAAATCTTTAATCCTTTAAGCAGCAAGCATATTACTCTTCCAGGCCAAACACTGCTCAAACAAAAAAGGAAAATAATGACGTGCAAAATATTTACAAAATATGCAAAGCGCACAATAAAGACATCTCACTATATACAAGTGTCATATTACTAATGAAACTACGAGTTTTCTACTGTGTGCTCTAGTGTTTGTAAATAAAATTGCAACACATCCCTCAGATACAGCATCTAAGCCCACGTCTGGGTCAGAACAGGTTTTAAATGAACCACAGATACTGAACATCTGGACAGATGCTGGTGCTGAATGACTTGACTGACATCTCCCACAGACTGTACTGAGGGTCTACTGACGAGAGACAAGACAATGAGAGCTGTCACGGTATAATATGCACACACACACACAAGACAAGTGCTTTCAAAAATGCTCTAGACAGTTTAAGATACATAACCGTCTTCCATGGCTTTTAAAGTAAAAATAAGTATAAATTCTTTAATATTATTTTTAGATCAGTTACATTTTATACGGGGCATAAACTGTTAAGGTGATCTGATGAGAAAAAAAGGGCCTCTCCTGCAAGCCACCTTCATTTACATCAGAATAGAGGGTCCTTTAGGAGGAATACCTGAAAATTAAAGCTGACCAATGGGCTGGAAAGCCCATAAAGGGGTTATTTTTCCAGTACGTAGGGAATACACGACCCCTCTGATGTGGGCAGCCTGTGGCCCTAACAATCTGTCCCTCTGCGGCAAGCCATGCTTCCGAAATGAAGTCATTCTATCGAAGCTGTCAGTAACACGCCATCAAAATGCTGTCAGTGTAAAATATTCCTTGTGGGTGCTAACTGATTTTGTGTTGGAATAAAAAGACCTTAAGTCTCGGTTTCTTCATGAAAACGGGTCTTGGTACTTTAGCTAACGGCACACTTATTGCAATATCACAACGAATTCTTAAGTCATCTTGTGGTGCCGGTGACTTAGCCCTAAATCAAACCACAAGCCCAGGTTGGTTGTAAGGATTGTATGAACGTATTCAGATGTATAACAGAGATTTATCAGGAAAAACAAAACTACTCTGTATCAAACACAGGTCCTCTTAGAGGGTATGAACTTTAAGTTCAGAAGATAGACTGTAAATAAGTGTTTCCATAACCACCGTCTCTACATAACTGACAAGAGACTGTTCTAAATTCCCAACATAGGCAGATACCAGCTAAAAGCAAATAGCATTAGAAACTCATTTTTTTTCAAAATTAATATTCTCAAAGAACTTAAAAAACATTATATCTCACCAAATTTTAAGTCCTTTTTCTGCATGTGAGTGATTCCAAACCTCTATTACTGACAGAATAACAGGGGCAACGACCTTTAAATAAGGACTTTGCCTAGGACCCCAGACTATGTTAAAGGGTTAGCAGGTTCAATACATTCTTTGTGGTTTCATAATTGCTTTGCAATTGACTTAATTGCTTTCCTTTAAAGGAATGTATTAAAATTCCTTTAGGAAAAAAAGCAACATATTTTGAAAAAAAGGGATATGAAGCTATAATTTCTTAAATATGAACATATCAAAATCTGAAATGCAGGCTATTTATCTTGCACTCCTAACATAGGAAAGTGTCTGTTTGTTTGTTTGTTTTTAATTTAAATTAAAGAAAAAAGGAAAAAGATAAACATCCTTAAGGAACTTAAGGAGTTGTTTTTTTGTTTTTGTTTTTGTTTTTTTATAATTCCTAAGTCAATATTTTTTGTACTAACAGTTTTGAGTATGAAGAGGCAGGAAATAAAAAAAAAAAAAACCTCAACAAAATAAATACAGTAAAAATGAACGAAAACCCCTCGGTATACAGAATACTTTCTTCCCGGGAGTTCTCAGTGGACACTAGAAAGGAGGCCAACTAGAGGCTTCCTGCTGTGTCACACCACTTACACTAGTCCACCGCCATACTTCCTGTGTGAGCACCCACTGAGGCCAGACCGCCGCCGCGGGAAGAACTAGCTTGCCTTGTTTGGATCAGTCAAATGAGCACTGGTGCAATGGTAGGTGAGAATTTGTCCAGTGTAATTAGTGCAGTGAAGGCTGTGACTCTGTCTGAATCCCAATGAGTGAAGGTGGCTGCTGACCACCCACCGTGGTCAGCACTGGCCTCGGGTTTAGGCGGGGTGGCATGGAGTTAGCAGGGCGGATGAGAGGTGGTGGAGGCTGATTGGGAGTTGGCCGGGGCTGGATGAACCGAGCCTGCTGCTGGAGAGGAGGAGGTTGCCGGTGAAGAGCAGGGGCGGCAGGCAGTGTTGGACGAAGAAGTGGTGGCGGCTGGTTCAGAGTGGCAATGGGGGCTGTTGGTGTTGGAGTGGATGATGGGGCAGGAGGTGATGGACCCAGAGTCCGAGGAACCTGTGGGGTCTGTGCCTAGAGGTGAGGAAACAAAAATACATGCGTGAGATTTAAATCCTAACCAATTTGATACAATATAGTTTGGGCTGTCACAGGAAAAACAACAAAACAAATAAAACCAAAAACCAAAATGTAAAACCAGTGTTTATTGGAAGCACAGGCTTCTTTATTTTTAACAAAATAAAAAATAAGCAACCCCCTCCCCACCCCAAAACAAGAAACAAAAAACCCAACAAGGCTACCAAACAGACATCTTTATTAGTAAACAAACAGCTTAACAGTAGAAATAATACACTTTCGCTCTGCTAGGACCAGGAGCTGGCATGGCCTTAGGACTAAGCAGTCAGAGACGCCTCACGAGGAAGTGTATTGTCAGCCTTATGCTCGTTCAGCTAGTCCTCACACACCCTCACAGTGCACCACCAGAAGGGTGGCTCCTCAGCTCATATTAGCTCAAATTCCAGACACAAACACACCTCCTCTTCTTCGTCAGTGCTCTTCCCTGACGGCACATTAGAAGCACTTTTTGTCTCCTCCCCTAAAGCAGAAGTATCAGCATTAGAAGCCTGGGTTCCTTGTTCTGCTTCCCACTCCTGCAATACCTCCTCTAAGTTAAACCGACGCCTGTAGTTTACAAAGAAGTTCTTCACTTGGCCAACAGTCTTGTTGCCAATTACATCTGCAATAGCTTGAAAATCTTTACCATATTTGCGGACACCTGGAAGGCAAAGTAAATAATACACCTGTGAAGGATCAGCAAGGAGAGCTGTGTGTACTATACATCATGCTCACACAAACACCAGCAATGAACAACCTTTCTGATAAACTCTGCTCAGTTCTCAGTCCTGAGGCAGAGGCTAAGCTGTCAACCAAGGTCACAGATGAAAACCGTCAATTTTGTCATTTCATTGAGCCAGCCACTTGCCTTCAACTGAACAGTCAGAAACTTACCATGTTTTTACATACTCAGTTATTTTCTCCAATCCTTTCTTGAACTCTCAAATATAGTCCATTTATTGCAAAGCATTGAATTCTTTGTTCCATCCTCAATTCCACATTCATTTATTTCCCTAGTAGCCAGTCACCTAAATTTGAGCAACACCATTTGTAAACAAAACTGGATGGGAAGGAGCCATCTCTTTATCCCCTCAATGGACTGAGTGTGCCACACGGTTCCCCCATGATGAAAAGCAACATAGTTTGGGGCTTAGTAGTAACTTCATCATGATTACTTGCCTACCCCACCAGAGTACCAACAAATAGAAATAATTAAATTATAAAATCAGAGTTAACACAATCTGATGGGTTATGGAAAGGGAAGATACATTTAGCCCATCTACTCCTAACTGTCTTTTCTGCCTTACTTTAAGAAGGGAACATACTGCTTCTGGAGGAAAGGCAGCAGCTGATTTATGAAGTTGAGATCAACAATTTTGCTTCAGAACTTAAAATAGGTGATAATCTGCTGAGCTGAATTCCAAAAGAAATACAAGGATTCATATTTAGAAATAGATGTACCTTGCTCATCTATTTTTGATTTATACTTTGATAGGTATATTTATAATCAGAAAAAATCATTCATGAAAGAGATGAGAAAGACACCAAGATAAGGAGGCTTTAGTACTTGCCACTTAGTGTGGTCAAAGACAAGTGTGAATTAAAGACCTACTAACACTGCAGCAGTGGTGTTCTCCCAGACACCGAGTGTGCAAAACACTGAAAATACCATCTCCTGGGAAATCCTACTCTTATGTTGAACTGAGAATTTGGGACTATCTCCAACTAAATTCACCTAGCTGGCTTGACTGACCGTAACATTTAACTATATCTCACTTTAAACAGAAACTGGGGTTTATAAGCCATGTTCATGAACGTTCTGTTCTACGGGAAAGACATGCAGGACAGCACAGACCTAATGTTTAATCAACATAAACAAATACATAATCTCTCTTTAAATCCAAATCCAATTTTATGGTTCAAGATGAATTCTAACAGAGACCTAGTGACACAGGGTTTGTATGGCAACAGAAATCCCAGGTTACCCATAGCAGTGACTGTCAACACACACTAAGAGTTCTTTGGGAGTAGCAGGTTTTAGAAGGGTTCTGTGCCAATTCTAAATACAATCCGAGATAGCTGCACAGAAGGGAACCTGATTAGAAGCCAGGCAAGACGCTCCCTAACTCTCACCAGGGCTACTTAGTTACTATTTACATTACTTAGTTCTCTCTCTCCCTCTCCCAGACTGACTTGTTTATACTGTTGCCCTCCAGACTCTTCTCTGGTTTAACAAGCCTGTTACATTTGCAACATTGTAGACTCTAAACTGAAAACTATTTCCCATGAGAGTGTAGTGCTTCTGAAGACTCTTGTGAATTTTCTCAGTTCACCCGGCATGTTTATGATGAACTCAAGTGAAGCCCTCACTGCTGTGCAGATCGTTCTGGTTTGGTGGATGATCCTAATTGGGGTCCTGAGAACAAATGCACCCAGAAACAGGCAGACCTTGTACTAGTGGAAGCTCCTTAGTAGTCATCTCTGGACTGGGGCAGCCCTACCAGTTTGCTCCTATGTTCTGAAAACTCCAGAGTTTCTCACCTTGATGTGGAAAAATCTGAAGAAAATGCAGTGTGGCACCAGCGTTACTGTAATGCTGTATAATGTGACCGGGAAATGGAGTTTTCTTTACCATAAGGCTTACTTCTCTTGTTCTTCCTCAAACGATGAGGGCCAAACACAGTGTCTTGAAGTGTGTGTGTGTGTGTGTGTGTGTGTGTGTGTGTGTGTGTGTGTGCGTGCCTGCCCTGTGCGTGTGCGTGCACATGTGTGTATACATGAGCATACAAAAGCTCAGATATTGTAGTTCCTCACAAACCATCCATCTTGTATTGTTGAGTTAGGGTCTCTCTGTGTCCCTCTTGTTTTTTTGAGATAGGGTCTCTCTGTGTCCTGGAACTCACTAAGGAGCTGAAGCTGGCAGGTCAGAGTCCAGAGTCCCCAGGATCTGCCACTCACTGCCTCCCAGTACTGGGGCTGCAAGTGCACACTACCATACCTGATGGGGGTTTTGTTTGTTTTTTAACCTTGATTCTAGGGATTGAACCAAGGTCCTTGTGCTTTTCACTTTACTGATTGGTCCATGTCCCTTGCCAATGGAGGATTGCTTGATCATGTTTAAATCCGTAGAACTATTCAACAGTTTGTTTTGCTCAGGAGATGGAACTCTTTAAAAACCTATACAAAATAGTCGGCCTCAGCACATTGCCTAGGTCTACAAATGGTGAGCAGCCAGCTGCTATACTGTCAGGGAATCAGGACAGCCTAGTGATGAGCAGTTAAGCAGAGGACACTGTGTCAGAGCCACTGAGTCTCACTCTGTAACCGGGGGAGAGGTGGCCCATGCTCTTTACATGGTTCTCAGCAAGGGAGTTTAAATGTGGTCGTTAAATCCATCAAATGGTTTAAGGCATATCTAAGTGGACAGTCCGTGTCTAAGGGCAAAAGGTTCAAAGGTCAGCAGATGAACATCTGGAGACCCCTCCAGAGCCAAAAAGAGAGGAAAATATTGTTTCAGTCAGGTTTCTAAACTTCCTATTCTTGCAAGTAATTACTTTCAATATTTGATGGAATTTAAAAAAAATTTGCCTGGGAATTTGGAACAGTGGGAGTAGGGGACTGTCACCATCACACTTCATGATGGTTCACATCTTCCTGACATGTTATACATCATCTGACATGTAAATATACCACCACATACATATCCTTAAACACCGTTTATTTATGTTAAAGGTGATTTTCTTACTAGTAAACATGGACACAGATACTGCTTGAGTAACCCAGACTCAGCTGGAGGACTGTGTCCACTCATACTTTAGGGGCACATAGGCAGTGTCTCCCAATTACAGTCATGGTTCAGAAGCCAGGAAGGACAGACAGCATGGATACTGCTCTTGGAATTTAGAGACAAGAGAAAGCAAAGTGCTCACAGTGGTGAGGGGATCAAACTTGAGGGACTCTCCCCTGCCTTCCCATAACAAGATTCCTGTTGTGAAAGGAGAGATGTAAGGTACTTAATATAACTGGGGAAGACAGGTTTATCAAAAATCTATTTTGAGATAAGAGTATTGGTATCTAGGAACTAAGGATATGACCTTTTCAATAACTAAGATAAACATTTTAAACTCACATCTCTGGGGATATGACTACCCAGACTACTGTAGACTTGTTTATTAAATCAGATACAGACAAGGGCAGTGCAGACAGTGAGGTCCAAACCATGGCTTTTCCTTCCACTGCTCACTGCTGCTCTCTGGTTCCTGCCCTCACATCTTACATGTGGTAAGTTCAATTCCACTCCAAAAACAATGTGAGATCTGAATGAGTGATGACCTGAAGTAGCGCACAAGAGGCTGACAGACTCTAAGGTGTCTGCGCTCACGGCTCTGTTACAACAGAAAGGACACCTCAAATCTAAAGGGTGTCCTTAAGATACCAAAGTGCTAGTTTCCTGTTCCATTTCCTTTCGATTATTCATGGGCTAGATTTACCATCCTTACATTTTATCAATGGTCGAACCTACTTCATCAATGGTGAAGTCTTCTGCTTCATGAATGATTCTCCTTTTGGGCTCGTAGCTATCAGATAAATCTAAAAAGGCATTTTCTAGATTTGTAGCTTCATTTCTCTTAAAAGGATCAATAGTACAAAGTGTATAAGAGACAGCAACTTTCAACACGGGCCCAGCCCTAGGACACAGGGCCTCTGCTGCCTGTTCTAGAGGCCACAGCAGGGAACGTGAAAGCAGACATCTTAAGCTGACACCTTGTTAACATTTTGCCTTTTTACTTTTCTGAAATAGCATTAAGATCAGAGAGCTGAGGGGTTGGGGATTTAGCTCAGTGGTAGAGCGCTTGCCTAGCAAGCGCAAGGCCCTGGGTTCGGTCCCCAGCTCCGGAAAAAAAAAAAAAAAAAAAAGATCAGAGAGCTGAGTCTTCTAAGCACTAGGATATGAGTATACTTCTGAGGTAGACTAAAACAACAGTAAGCAGTACACACCACATCCCACACTGCTACCATGCTGTGTTTCTGTTTTTCAGAGGCTAGTCAATAATTGTTGCCTCCCATGAAAAAGGCCACGGACATGGAGAAACAGGAAAAGACCCATTCCTACTGTCACTAGTGATGCCC